>NC_133332.1:165836441-166144566 GCF_042186555.1 Aquarana catesbeiana | reverse complement strand
AAAAATTGAGTTGGCAATAGGCTTTTTACGATCATCCTCAAGCCTATTGTCCTTCTTATCCAGTTTGGATAGGTAGTCTTTTGAAGACGGTAATAAAGTTAAAAACTTAATGTATTCAGCACTCCAACTCTTTTCTTTGACACCCTTGGGCAAATGAAAACCCAACGGTGAAAGTATACAAGGCATCACTTCTTTACCAAATAATTCAGACCTGTTGGAAGAAGCATTTGTAAATGAAACAGTAGAATTGGAACAATTAAGTAAATTGTGATCCACACCCTTATCAACAACCACATTAGCAGCACTAATTCGATGCAAAGGTTGTTGAGGATTATCAACAGCAGACCATACAGACGCTGCAGGATCAGAAATATCATTACTATGAGAAGCCGTTGAATTGGTGGGCACAGTAATGCTAGCAATAATATTAGTTAAAGTAGGAGACAAATAGTTCAATAAATGCAAAGTATGAGATCCACCTCCCAGAGGGGATTGAGGAGTCACAGCCGGTGTAAACCGTTGTGTTAATAGAACAGAAATACTCTGAAAAGACGATCTAGGTGCTGCATTTGATAGAACAGAGCCTTCAGGAACACTGCTGGCTGAAGCTGTATGTGAAGATCTGCAGTCAATATCCTTCCTAGCTATCCTAGAAGAGGCTCCGCTAACTGCGTCACAGAGTGTCAGTTGATTCCCTGCCAACGATGTCTTCCTCACCGCAGCTGAGCTGACAGGCACTCGTTTACCTTTCTAGACCAGCCCAGCTGATCGATGTGATGTAGCTCTGCTAGGGGATGGACTGTAGCTCCGCCTCTGAAGGCGCCTCCTCTTACCGAGACTTCCGCTGTTAGTCCCGCCCTTAGAGACTGAGGGCTCTTCATTCACAAATACAGGGTCAGCTGGTACGATGCTTTTGGCTGTCTCCGGTCCTTGTTCGCTGACAGGATGATGCTGCACAGGACCCGGAACAGAAGAGATGCCAGCCATGGAGCCAAAAACTTCCTGCACCATCATAGTAGAAGGTAAAGAAAGGCAATACTTTAACCAATCCACATCTTCGGTACCAGCCTTTTCAAGAAGTTGTAACATCAGAGACCATACAGAGCCAGATGAGCAGTCAGAAGCCATGGAAACGGCAGGAGAGCTGTCCTCTTCACTTTCTTCTGGCAACTGTCAATGGTCCATAACCAGTAGCCCCTATTTATAGGGGTATTTTGCAGTATACATGCATTCATTAATGGGTTAACTGATTTTTAATTGACCTATCCTATATTAAATTTTAAATTTATATATTTTTTATTGGATAACTCATGCTAGCCTATGAATTTATCCCATTTTCAAAACTATTGGGATATATGTAAGACAATTACTGCTGCCTCAGATCCCATGAGGAAAGGGGGGGGCTATAAATAGGCTTTTTCCCCCCTTTTTCCTTTACATTCCTGCACCTGCACAGATGTGAACCTAGCCTATATTCCTTGTATAAAAGGAAACCACAATGTCCTGTAATGCCATGTGGATATTGTGACATCGTAATAAAAAACTCTATATTATCAAAGCCAAAATTTTCAGCGTTTTCAATCAACATTCAACTGTTTTTTTCAGTTCAATTGAAGAATATGTAAAAGTGGGATTACATTTGGTAAGAACAATAAGGCTAACAATAATCACCCTTTTTATATTGTCTCACATTACCATTTATGTAAACTTGGGTCTCACGTGGATCGTATGAGATATAAAGAGGAAGACGATTATGAACAGATAAAAGTGGAAGAGAAAGAAAAATAAAATAAAAAAGGGTGTGGGTGGGGTTTTGCAGAATAGAGGTAAGATGAGAAGAGTGGTAGGGGGTCTTATAATGCCTCCGAAGTTCCAAGTAACCAAAGAAGAAAAATCATAACGATTTGGTATTATCTGAATGATCTGTCTCGCAGTTATGATGTAAAATTTGAAGAGTGTCTAAGGTGAGTCCATACAGATCATGTGGTCTTGTAAGTGTTAGATTTATCAGTTTCTCATGAGGCCATCCGTTCCATATGAGGTATGGGGGTTGATTTACTAAAACTGGAGAGTGCAAAGACTGGAGTAGTTGTGCATGGTAGCCAAACAGCTTCTAACTTCAGCTTGTTCAATTAAGCTTTGACAATAAAACCTAGAAGTTGATTGGTTTCTATGCAGAGCTGCACCAGATATTGCACTCTCCAGTTTTAACTCCCCCCTCTCCATGAAGTCCATTTTGCATGCCCTCTCCACCACTGATCGGGTGTCTGATATGCGTCAATTCCTGGATAAAATAATACGTGCAGAGGTTAGAAGATGTTTGTGTAAACTCTTTTTGATTTATTTATAGGAACCAATCCAGGTAACATAGAAAACAGAGTGACTTGAAGGATGTATAGGATCTTACCACTCACAAGCTTATGATAAATCTGTTTTTTTTTTTTCCACAAGGGGATAATCAGAGAACCCGTGCCCCATATGTGCATCATTGTACCTGGAGCCTGTGAACATCTACAGCAAGTATTCAGGATAGATGGATCTATATTATATAGAACTGTAGGGCAGTTATACCATCTAGAGAAGCTTTTGTAATTATGCTGCTGTGCTCTGGACGACACAGAGGTCCTGTTTGTAAATGTCAGTATCTTGTCCCAATCTAACTCTTCTGGTGAAGTTTTTAGTTCTTCCCCCCCATATGCAGATACAGTGTGGGACTTGGGAGTAATATTCTCTCAATAAGATTTGGTTTATATTAGATATTAGGCACAAAGTATGTTTGTTTGGGAAACCAATGACTCAAAATCCATGTGGGATCTGTAAGTAAGTTTGAAGGGAGTAAGGTCCCAAGATAGTGTTTTAATTGGAGTATTCAAGCCAGGCCTTAGAAGTATTGTGGCAGGCAGGTAAAATCTCTAGCAAAGGAAGCAAGTCGCTGATTCACACCAATTGTGATGCTGGAATGTGCGCGGAAGCATGTTTTTTTCCACACCGCACAGGAACAGATGCACAAGGGTGTCATTAATTCTTAAAGACACCCTCTCTCATTTAACAAATGCGGGTGTGTTTGCTGCCACCAAAACACAAGGTACAGCTTTACTATGTGGTTTGGTGCGGCTCGATTTTAAAAGTCGCACCTGCCAAACTTTTTGTGCCTTTCCACACGTTAGGAAGCCTGTTGAAATTAATGAGTTGTCAAAAACGCACTGCGTGGAATACTGCAAAAAATGCACATGTGCAAAAGCATCTTTTATGATGTGAAATGGCCTTTACTACAGGAGTGAAAATGAGATTGGTACAAGGTTGGGGGGAAGGGACCAGGTCTAGTGGAGGGCAATCCCTTATTTAGGTATGTGTCCCATACATGCAGAGTGGCTGATTCCAGAAGAGACAGGAATTCTTCAGGAGGTCTGTGTATGGGTAATGACCAAGGCAAAAAAGCTAGGTCTGGGGTAATGGGATTGTTCTTTAGAGTGGTCCACAATTTGGTAAAGCCTTCAGTCTAAAATTCTAATCAATGATGATGCATGAAAGTTACATGACATGTTTGTTAATGCCACAACACCTTAATTCTTCTGTAGTAATAGGATGGTGTTTTATAATTCTTATTTTTTTGTTGCCATATGAAATTGTGTATGGCAGTATTGATATGGGATACAAAGCCTGAAGGTTGAAAGCACAGGGATTATTTGAAAAGTGCACAATAATTTACGTCATTTATCCATTTTAATAATAGTCATACATCCAAACCATAACGTTTTTTTTTTTTAAAGACTGTAGACATGTTTGGACCGTGTGCAGAAGGGGTTTATAGCTTAATTCCGCAATGCTAGATAAGGAAGTTGGAATATGTATTCCTATACTGTATATTTATTGGCCTCATGCTGCCATTTCAAAAAGAACTTGAATTGGATATGAGATAATTCCTGAGGGGGTAAAGATATGTTCAAGACATCTGTCTTGTCATAATTCACTTTCAAAGCGCTTACATGCCGAAATTTGTCAAATTCTCTGATAGATGGTAGATGGTAGTGATATAAGTTGTATGTGGAGTTGTGACATACAAGAGGAGGTCATCTGCATAAAGTGACAGTTTATAGTGGTAGGTACCCACTGCATTCCCCTAAATATCTGGGTTATTACACAGATCTATAGTTAAGTGTGCCATGTTTAGAATGTACAATAATGGGGAGGATACCCTTGGCGAGTACCATTGTGGATCCAAATAGGATCCAAGAGAGGATAATTTGTATGGACACAAGCAGAGGGGTTATGATAAAGAGCCAATATTTTGTAAAGAATATATGGACCCAATACCACTTTTTTTAATTGTTGCTCTAAGGAATTCCCAGTGTACTTGGTCAAATGCTTTCTCAGCATCGACCAATATTAAACAGACTGGTACATTGCGTTTCTGGGCATATTTCATCAGGAAAATAGTACTAAGGGTATTATCCTTGGCTTCTTTACTTGGTCTAAATGAACAATATTAAAGATCAGGAGTGTGAGGCAATTAGCTATCAGTTTGTTGTAGAGGGGAATGTTGATATTAATGAGAGATATAGGACGGTAACTACTGCACATTGTGTGATTGTATTTTATAAGTGGGCTGTAGTTAGCTTGTTTGTACCACAACAGCAATGATCCTCTAAGTATAGAGATTATTTTCTCTGCTACATGTTGTTACAGCTTGCTCCAGTAGGGTGTGCTAGAAAGATATGATTCTGTGCTACAGATGCTTGATAGCCTTGTCAATCAGTGGGCCTGGGAAATCTGCTGAAGCATGATGGGAGAAATAATAAATATTCAAAGCATTCTCTGTTCTTTCTCTTCCATTCTGGGCTTTTGCTCTGTGAGGATGTCAGGCTAAGAAGTCAGTCTCTCCTAGGCCTTGAAACTAGCACATGGAAGGATGAATGGATCTTCCCTCCAGGTGGGATGGCTGCTGGAGACAAGAGCATAAGACCTTAGGAGAAGCAAAACTGCAAACGTCCCCCTCATATGGATATGTGGTGAGGTATAGTTGAGTGGGAACCTTTTAATGCTTTTATGCCTTGCGAAGATTGAGATACCACTTGAACCAAAGTTGCCATGGAGCTAGAGCTCTGTAGGAGTCCAGCCAGCACGCTCTGTGATTCATAATCTACCAAGACAGACTTTGGAGAGAAAGATCTAGAAGATATTTTGGCCTAGTTTATTATTATTTGAGATCCAGTATACTATGGAGATATCCTGATCCAGGCCTAACTCTCCTTCACATATGCTAGGCAAATGCGAAATGCAAATGCAAAATGATGTCAAAGTAAAGGTAAAATGCACTTCTCCCACTAAAATTCTCTCCCTGCTGCATGTCCACCTTGAAAATTACATGTAAACATTGAAGAGAAGTTTGTGCTGAGTACTTATGTAGCACATATGTAGGTTTTTAATCCGTGGGTATGCAGCCTGGCTGTCTCTGTCTGAGTAGGTGTAAAGTGTTTTTCCTGACACAAGCATGACAGCATACATGAATGGGATAGGCTCCGCCCCTCGCCCAATCAGGACTGGTTATACTATATATAAATTCCTCAAATGCTCAACTGGTTATAGCTATGAATCAAAGAAAAATTTTATTTTTGCCCTCACCTTGCCAGATTCATCTGGCCAGCCATACAGGTTCAGCCTCTTTCCTGTGACGAAGCCCCTCTGTTCGGTTGTAAAACTTCCATACGAGGGAGAACCCCCCAGGTCCAGATACTGGGGGCTGGGATACTGGTCTCTGGATGGAGGTAAAACCATTCTGCCTTGTGGTTGGGTTGGGACTGATCCAGTCTCTCCTCGCTGGTGAGTTGTGGCCCCACACACACATTTTTGTTGGTCTGGCTTTGGGTATGTTGGTTTCTCTTGCAAAGATGCTGGAATATTTTGTCAGGGCTGCCCCCTTCCAAGATGGCTCCTTGTCTGCTTCCTGTGCTTGGACTGCGCTTTCAGTCAGCAGGGAGCAGCAAGATGATGTTGGGGTAACTGCTGGCCTGCTGTAGTAGAGGCCGGGAGCCCCAGGCAGCTGCCTGAGAATGGATTGGTGGCCACCTGTTCAGGAATGGAGCCTCCTCCATCCCCCTTAGAGTCAGTCAGGGAGGTGTGCTGCACAGAGCAGGTAAGCTTTCCATGGGCTGTCATGATGTGTCTGAATCATTTTGCTGTTAATATACAAGCTGACAAAGTAGGTTAAACTGCTGTGTATAGTTCTGTCTGTTTCATTTGCTTCACAGGTTTTGTTTGTCTGTCTGTAGGACTACTAATGCATGAACTGATATACAGGTGTTTGCTGCAAAGTTGAGTCTTTCCTATTAACTCACCAATGACTGGCTTTACAGATTTGGGATCACTGTGTCAATGCTCTAATGCTTGGATATGCTGTTTTTAACCTTTACAGGGCATTCGCCTAGGGTAGGTGATCCTGACAGGTATATTTGTAGTGCATGCAAGGGATTGCAATTCTTAAAGGGGGGGGGGTGTAGGCAGCTGTAGTGCAGGGCAGCCTAGCTGGCTGCAAGAGGTAGTGGGTTAGCAAGTGTATATACTCACTTTCCAGCCTATTTGATATGTTGATGTGTACATATGTTCAGAGTTGTCTGGCCTCTATCATTGTCTCCAGCACCATTTTGGAGAAGCCTGCTGTCCTGATAGGACAGCAAATCTCGGGAGATTTGGTTGGGCATTTTTGGGTGGATACCTTATATAAGAAAGCCCAGCCATGTTTAGTTCAGTTCACGTGTGTGCATAGACAGGGTTAGAGAACCCGCTTGTCAGGGAGAGTTAGGAGAAGATAGGGAGAGTGTTCCGGCTTGTGAGGGATAGCTCAGGGTTCCTACGGAGTCCTGCATCAGCAATCCTGGTCAGCTAAAAAGCTCCCCATTGCAGATAATAAAGCCGACGCCCTTGCTGTGAGGGCGGGACAAGCGGATCAGATGTAGCGCAGGGGTTACATAGTTAGTCAGGTTTAAAAAAGACACAAGTCCATCCAGTTCAACCTTAAAAACAATAAATAAATAAAATAAAAAATATCGTACAATCCAATATACCCAATTTTATACCCACAGTTGATCCAGAGGAAGGCAAAAAACCCCAGCAGAGCATGCTCTAATTTGCTACAGCAGGGAAAAAATTTCCTTCCTGATCCCCCAAGAGGTAATCGGATTTTCCCTGTTTCAACTTTACCTATAAATGTTAGTATCCAGTTATATTATGCACATTTAGGAAAGTATCCAGGCCTTTCTTAAAGCAATCTACTGAGCTGGCCAGAACCACCTCTGGAGGGAGTCTATTCCACATTTCCACAGCTCTTACTGTGAAGAAACCTTTCTGTATTTGGAGATGAAATCACTTTTCCTCTATGCGTAAAGAGTGCCCAAGTTATCATGCTAAATATGTGGTATGCTTTAAATAAGAGTTTGGCTCCCTCTAGTGTCCTTTTCTTTTAATGCTGTTAGAACTTTTGTTTGGCTTCTGTAAAGCCATGCTCCAATGCATTGTGGGGGATGTAGTAATGAGGAAGTGACTCAGGTGTTGAAACTCAGTCTGTGAACTACTGACCCACAATGCCCAGTTCACCTACCCACAAGCCCAAGTCACAGAACAGCCTGCTGGGTAAGGAGATAAAAGGGACAGGCGTGGCATGTTTACGGTGTTCTGCTGAGAAAGTTCCCCCCGGCGGATAAGGACTCCCCTGTACTGCGCAGCGCTTGCGCAGTACGAGCCACTGAAAATAGCCGAAGCTGAACAGGTGAAAGTCAGCTGTACACGGCGCCTGTAACAGGGACCCTCGCGGGCTCGCTTCGCTCGCCATGCTTCGGCACGGCCTCGCTTCGCCCGGCATAGTTATATTCAAACTCTATGTTCACTTGGTGGGGCTTGAACCTGGACGCAGGCGCCGTGTACAGCTGACGATCAGCTGTTCAACTTCGGAGTCTTTCGGCGGCCATACTGCGCAAGCGCAGTACAGGGGGTCCTTATCTGCCGGGGGAACTTTCTCAGCAAGACACCGGCCTCTTGGGATGCCTTTCAAAGCCTGCCTGCAGGGAGGTCTGTGTGTGACTGACAGACTGCGGCCTGAAAGGCGCGGAGCGGAATCGTGTGGCCTCTGAGGAGCTCCAGAGCACAGTCAGCTGGATCAGCGTGCGGATGGACCGGAGGACCCAGTATTTCTAAAGGTTTCCTGCATTACAGTCATCAGCCATCAGAAGGAGTGGTGCGGTGTGACGGCGCCAGCTTGGATCGGACTGAGATATCAGGAAAGGAGCCTTACAAGCATCTGGGCCTATTGTGGTGAGCGGGTACTTTCCCAGATCAATATAGTGTATTATTGACTAAGTGTATCAGCTATAGACTGCTGGTGTGAGACTTGTAGTCCCACAGAAGAATCTCACTTATCCATAGGCTGCATGCAGTGGAACTTCAGGGTGGCCTTTTCTGTGCTATAAGTTGATGCTGCATCACATCCACTGATAAGGAGAAAGTATTATAAGTGCCCTTCTGTTTGCCAATACACAATCATCAGCACAGTACTTATTCCACAGTCTGCTGTCTACTTGTTTCCCCTGTTTGGATTTACAAATACTGCAGTCTAATACATGAGCTAGCTGAAGATCAAGAAGACAGACTTCTATCATCTTATACAAAGTACTATAGTTCACTCTGCATATTGGGACATTGCATCACAACCTAGTGGGAGCCCTTGAGCACAGGATATATTTATTGTGTTGTACTACTGTGTGTCCATAACTATTATTGCAGATTTGGTGTGCATGCTTGGAGGCCAGTGGGAAGGCACTCAATATAAGTATTTGAGGATATTGAGCGTCTGTCTTACTGCGCGCCTGCCTGCATGTACATCCTTATGGTGGTCATTGAAGATTGAAGTTTCATGTACACATTGACTGTTATCTTTTGTCATTCTTTATTCCTAAGTTACCACACTGTTTATAGTGCTAAGTATTTTCTTAGTAAACTTCTTAAGTGGTTAATTGACAACTTGTGTGAGACTCCATCTCTACAGCTGGCGAAGTGACGAGTTCCAAGGCTACAGTAAATATACTATATAGTGTACCATTGCTGTGTTTCTCTTTACTGCTGGGTCTCACACTAACATTATCACACAGGTGTGCCATAGGGGTTGAGTCTGTTCTTGGGGTTGATAGGCAGAGTACAGGATTAAACATTTATCAGCAGCTCCTATGGGGGTGAGTGCTACACCTATATCCATCTGCTGAAGGAATACTGTTGTAACCGGGTAACGTGTGTGAATAGCAGCCTCTACAGATACGCATCGTGTGCTTGGGTTTATACTGTATTAGTCAGTGGAAAGCGCCTATAGTGCTGACGAATACAATTACCGCTTACATCAGAAGTGACTGTGCTGTGCCTCCATGCTTGGAGTGAAACTACGTGCCTTACTGCTGTAAATACTCTTTTTTACTACCGTCTCTCTGGTAATAAACGTTGCCTGGTTTATAAAGTCAGTACGTGTGATTCCTTCTGTGAAAACGCTACACTTTACCCTCTTACATATGAACCCTTCATTGCGCTGCTTATGACAGAATGATGCTTCAGTTCGGATGCCACTGCTATGCATTTATATTGCTGTTGTTATGCGTTTAAGGTCTGCTTTTCGGTGCAATGTGTGTAATGATTGCTATGCATTAACCTATTATGTCTAAATGCCAGCGTGAAAAATTCAGTGTTCTGCTTAAGTTACAGTGCTTTCAGTAATCGGTTTATTACACTATCTGTAATTGCTCTTGTCTAAGGGTTTAACCTTTGCTCACAGCATATAGGTCCATTTGCTGCTTCAATGTCTGCAAATGGGTGTGTGGATGGCCACTGATATTGTATTAAGGCTATATCCTAGCCAGTACTTCCAGGTATTTATTATGACCACAAACCTGCAGCTCATATCTTAAACCATAAGCTTACCCAGAGACCAGCCATGATCAATACGGTGAGGGTCAGGTAAAAAAGAGTGCGTGGGCAGTATGGATTGTAAAACTCTCCCAGCCCTTAAATACCAGCACCACCCCCCAAAGGAAAAGTGGCAACTTGTTCTTCCAACAGTGACAGGTCCTGTTTGGCTCTAAAAACTGCCATACATTCAAAGTACTGTCAGAAGGGGCAGACTAAAGGAAATCACAGGGCCATATTGGGCAGAATGGGAGTGTGGTTAACTGACATGACCGCCAATATACTATGCCAAGTTGCATATCAGGCGGCAGTAAACACAAAGGCAGATGTGTTCACTAGGGATGAGCTTCGACTCGAACATCAGCTGTTTCGCCAGTTCGCCGAACAGCGAACAATTTGGGGTGTTCGAGGCAAATTCGAAAGCCGCGGAACACCCTTTAAAAGTCTAATGCCCCGTACACACGGTCGGACTTTGTTCGGACATTCCGACAACAAAATTCATGGATTTTTTCCGACGGATGTTGGCTCAAACTTGTCTTGCATACACACGGTCACACAAAGTTGTCGGAAAATCCGATCGTTTTAAACGCGGTGACGTAAAACATGTACGTCGGGACTATAAACGGGGCAGTGGCCAATAGCTTTCATCTCTTTATTTATTCTGAGCATGCGTGGCACTTTGTCCGTCGGATTTGTGTACACACGATCGGAATTTCCGACAACGGATTTTGTTGTCGGAAAATTTTATCTCCTGCTCTCCAACTTTGTGTGTCGGAAAATCCGATGGAAAATGTCCGATGGAGCCCACACACGGTCGGAATTTCCGACAACACGCTCCGATCGGACATTTTCCATCGGAAAATCCGACCGTGTGTGCGGGGCATTAGGGAGAAATCAAAAGTGCTGATTTTAAAGGCTTATATGCATGGTATTGTCATAAAAAGTGTTTGGGGACCTGGGTCCTGCCCCAGGGGACATGGATCAATGCAAAAAAGAGTTTTAAAAACGGCCTTAAAGTGAAACAATAAAAGTGTAATATTCCTTTAAATTTCGTACCTGGGGGGGTGTCTATAGTTTGCCTGTAAAGGGGCGCATGTTTCCTGTGTTAAGAACAGTCTGACAGCAAAATGACATTTCAAAGAAAAAAAGTCATTTAAAACTACTCGCAGCTATTAATGAATTGCCGGTCCGACAATACACATAAAAGTTCATTGATAAAAACTGCATGGGATTCCCCCATAGGGGAACCCTGAACCACAATTTAAAAAAAAAATGGCATGGGGGTCCCCTAAATTCCATACCAGGCCCTTCAGGTCTGGTATGGATATTAAGAGGAACCCCGTGCCAAAATAAAAAAAAAAATGGCGTGGGGTCCCCCCAAAAATCCATACCAGACCCTTATCCAAGCACTCAACCTGGCAGGCCGCAGGAAAAGGGGGGGGGATGAGAGAGCGCCCCCCCTCCTGAACTGTACCAGTCCACATGCCCTCAACATTGGAAGGGTGCTTTGGGGTAGCCCCGCAAAGCACCTTGTCCCCATGTTGATGGGGACAAGGGCCTCATCCCCACAACCCTTGCCCGGTGGTTGTGGGGGTCTGCGGGCGGGGGGCTTATCGGAATCTGGAAGCGCCCTTTAACAAGGGGACCCCCAGATTCCGCCCCCCCCGTGTGAAATGGTAAGGGGGTACAAAAGTACCGTCTTCTGACGGTTCTTAAATAATGGAGGGCGGGGCCACCCAGCGACCCTGCCCCCCTCTGACGCACGGGGACTTGATGGGGACTTCCCTGTGACATTCCCGTGACATCAGAGGGGGTGGGGTCACCCATTACGTAGGTCCCCAAACACTTTTTATAACAATACCTTGCATATAAGCCTTTAAAATTAGAACTTTTGATTATTCATGTTAGACTTTAACGGTGTTCACGTGTTCGAACAAATTTTTTGCCTGTTCACATGTTTTGGTGCAAACCGAACAGGGGGGTGTTCGGCTCATCCCTAGTGTTCACTCAAGTGCAAACTAACTGGGTGGATCTCAAGTCGCTAACGCTCAGGTACTAAGCTAATCAAACAGCTGAGTTTTGTTTAAAGGGTACCTCCTGCCTCAAAAACAGCAGGCCAATGAGCATTGACCAGATGTGTCTTCATGCTAACAGAGGATACAAGATCCCCTCTGTAAAGCCCAACTTTTACTGCAGAGGCAGTTAGCCAAGCCAAGTAATCTTCATCAGACTAGCCAGAAGTGCCAGTCTGCCAGCAGATAATGCTTCGCAGAGACATGGGAACAGCGACATGGATTTGGAAATGAAGGTTTATACTACCATTAGGGAGTATGGTGTGGCTTGCTTTGGGGTTCATTTCAGTAGCCAAGGATATCTGATTCTCAGCAGATGAGTTGAAGGCAAACTTGGCCAGTAGTACGCCTCTGTGGTGCTTGATCCATGAGTGAAATTGGAGTAACCAGTTAGGCAGTACAACCACTATGGAGGCAGCAGGCTGTTCCTCCTCCTATTCTGTGAGGGTAGTCAAGCCCTATGGCTTAACCCACTGACCGCGTATACCTCTAAGTCGAATGGAACGTGATTTAAGATGGAATCAGTGATGTCCAGATCAGGGACTAGGGATGAGCTTTCTGTTCGAGTCGAACATGATTTTGACTCGAACATCGGCTGTTCGCTCGTTAGACGAAGATCGAACATTATGGGGCGTTCGCACCAAATTCGAGCGGCGCGTCACTCCCCATAATGCACTTCGTCATCGCAGTGCATTGCTGGCTGATGATTGGCCAAGCATGTACTATGACCCGCATGCTTTGGCCAATCACAGCGCCGTCAGCAAAGAGAGCCATAATTGGCCAAAGGCAGGGTGCCTTTGGCCAATTATGGCTCAGGGGGTTAAGTCCACACCCCACACTATATAAGGCCGCCTGCACGTCGGCCCTGTGTAGTGTGTTGCTGGCATTAGATTGAGCAGGCAGTCTGTTCCTGGTGTACTGTTTCTAATCTACTTCAGGCAGGCAGGTGATTCAGTTAGCTGCAGTGTATTTAATATATATATATATATATATATACAGTCAGACTGGTATATATATATATATATATATATATATATATATATATATATATATATATCCACTGTATCCAGTTTAGCTAGATCTCACTGCAGTCTGTTCCTGGTGTACTGTTTCTAATCTACTTCAGGCAGGCAGCGCAGGTGATTCAGGTAGCCGGTCAGATATACAGTCTCCTACATATATATCCACTGCATTCTAGTCTAGCCAAGCCTATACCTGACTATAGGCCATTCCTGGTGTATGTATTCAAAGACACTTTCAGGCAGGCAGACCAGGCAGGTGATTCAGTGATCTGCAGTGCATAAAGATATATATACAGTCTCCAACATATATATATCCACTGCATTCTACTCTAGCCAAGCATATATCCGACTGCAGGCCATTGCTGGTGTACGTTTTCAAATACACTTTCAGGCAGGCAGGCAAGTGGTTCAGTGATCTGCAGTGCATTAAATATATATACAGTCTCCAACATATATATATCCACTGCATTCCAGTCTAGCCAAGCCTATATCTGACTGCAGGCCATTCCTGGTGTACATTTTCAAATACACTTTCAGGCAGGCAGGCAGGCAGGTGATTCAGTGATCTGCCGTGCATAAAATATATACAGTCTCCTACATATATATCCGCTGCATTCTAGTCTAGCCAAGCCTATACCTGACTATAGGCCATTCCTGGTGTACGTATTCAGACACTTTCAGGCAGGAAGGCCAGGCAGGTGATTCAGTGATATGCAGTGCATAAAGATATATATATACAGTCTCCTACATATATATCCACTGCATTCTAGTCTAGCCAAGCCTATACCTGACTACAGGCCATTCCTGGTGTAAGTATTCAAAGACACTTTCAGGCAGGCAGGCCAGGCAGGTGATTCAGTGATCTGCAGTGCATAAAGATATATATACAGTCTCCTACATATATAACCACTGCATTCTAGTCTAGCCAAGCCTATACCTGACTGCAGACCATTCCTGGTGTAATTTTTGTGTTTTGCTAATCCAGTGATCTGCAGTGCATTAAATATATATATATACAGTCTCCAACGTATATATATCCACTGCATTCTAGTCTAGCCAAGCCTATATCTGACTGCAGGTAGTTCCTGGTGTACGTTTTCAAATACACTTTCAGGCAGACAGACAGGTGATTCAGTGATCTGCAGTGCATAAAATATATATACAGTCTCCTATATATATATATATATATATATATATATATATATATATATATATATATCCACTGCATTCTAGTCTAGCCAAGCCTATATGTGATTGCAGGCCATTCCTGGTGTATGTTTTCAAATACACGTTCAGGCAGGCAGGCAGGTGATTCAGTGATCTGCAGTGCATAAAATATATATACAGTCTCCTACATATACATATCCACTGCATTCTAGTCTATCCCAGCCTATATCTGACTGCAGGTAGTTCCTGGTGTACGTTTTCAAATACACTTTCAGGCAGGCAGGTGATTCAGTGATCTGCAGTGCATAAAATATATATACAGTCTCCTATATATATATATATCCACTGCATTCTAGTCTAGCCAAGCCTATATCTAACTGCAGGCCATTCCTGGTGTTTGTTTTCAAATACACTTTCAGGCAGGCAGGCAGGCAAGTGATTCAGTGATCTGATGTGCATTAAATATATATACAGTCTCCAACATATATATATCCACTGCATTCTACTCTAGCCAAGCATATATCTGACTGCAGGCCATTGCTGGTGTACGTTTTCAAATACACTTTCAGGCAGGCAGACAGGTGATTCAGTGATCTGCAGTGCATAAAATATATATACAGTCTCCTATATATATATATATATATATATATATATATATATATATATATCCACTGCATTCTAGTCTAGCCAAGCCTATATGTGATTGCAGGCCATTCCTGGTGTATGTTTTCAAATACACTTTCAGGCAGGCAGGCAGGTGATTCAGTGATCTGCAGTGCATAAAATATATATACAGTCTCCTACATATACATATCCACTGCATTCTAGTCTATCCCAGCCTATATCTGACTGCAGGTAGTTCCTGGTGTACGTTTTCAAATACACTTTCAGGCAGGCAGGTGATTCAGTGATCTGCAGTGCATAAAATATATATACAGTCTCCTATATATATATATATCCACTGCATTCTAGTCTAGCCAAGCCTATATCTAACTGCAGGCCATTCCTGGTGTTTGTTTTCAAATACACTTTCAGGCAGGCAGGCAGGCAAGTGATTCAGTGATCTGATGTGCATTAAATATATATACAGTCTCCAACATATATATATCCACTGCATTCTACTCTAGCCAAGCATATATCTGACTGCAGGCCATTGCTGGTGTACGTTTTCAAATACACTTTCAGGCAGGCAGGCAAGTGGTTCAGTGATCTGCAGTGCATTAAATATATATACAGTCTCCAACATATATATATCCACTGCATTCCAGTCTAGCCAAGCCTATATCTGACTGCAGGCCATTCCTGGTGTATGTTTTCAAATACACTTTCAGGCAGGCAGGCAGGCAGGTGATTCAGTGATCTGCAGTGCATAAAATATATACAGTCTCCTACATATATATCCACTGCATTCTAGTCTAGCCAAGCCTATACCTGACTATAGGCCATTCCTGGTGTACGTATTCAGACACTTTCAGGCAGGCAGGCCAGGCAGGTGATTCAGTGATCTGCAGTGCATAAAGATATATATATACAGTCTCTTACATATATATCCACTGCATTCTAGTCTAGCCAAGCCTATACCTGACTATAGGCCATTCCCGGTGTACGTATTCAAAGACACTTTCAGGCAGGCAGGCCAGGCAGGTGATTCAGTCATCTGCAGTGCATAAAGATATAGATACAGTCTCCTACATATATATCCACTGCATTCTAGTCTAGCCAAGCCTATACCTGACTGCAGACCATTCCTGGTGTAATTTTTGTGTTTTGCTAATCCAGTGATCTGCAGTACATTAAATATATATATACAGTCTCCAACATATATATATATATATATATATATATATATATATCCACTGCATTCCAGTCTAGCCAAGCCTATATCTGACTGCCGGCCATTGCTGGTGTATGTTTTCAAATACACGTTCAGGCAGGCAAGCGATTCAGTGATCTGCAGTGCATTTAATATATATACAATCTCCAACGTATATATATCCACTGCATTCTAGTCTAGCCAAGCCTATATCTGACTGCAGGTAGTTCCTTGTGTACGTTTTCAAATACACTTTCAAGCAGACAGACAGGTGATTCAGTGATCTGCAGTGCATAAAATATATATACAGTCTCCTATATATATATACCCACTGCATTCTAGTCTAGCCAAGCCTATATCTGACTGCAGGCTGTTCCTGGTGTACGTTTTAAAATACACTTTCAGGCAGGCAGGCAGGCAGGCAGGTGATTCAGTGATCTGCAGTGCATAAAATATATATATACAGTCTCCTACATATATATATATCCACTGCATTCTAGTCTAGCCCAGCCTATATCTGACTGCAGGTAGTTCCTGGTGTACATTTTCAAATACACTTTCAGCCAGGCAGGCAGGTGATTCAGTGATCTGCAGTGCATAAAATATATATGCAGTCTCCTACATATATATAAATCCACTGCATTCTAGTCTAGCCAAGCATATATCTGACTGCAGGCCATTGCTGGTGTACGTTTTCAAATACACTTTCAGGCAGGCAGTCAGGCTGGTGATTCAGTGATCTGCAGTGCATAAAATATATACAGTCTCCTACATATATATCCACTGCATTCTAGTCTAGCCAAGCCTATACCTGACTATAGGCCATTCCTGGTGTACGTATTCAGACACTTTCAGGCAGGAAGGCCAGGCAGGTGATTCAGTGATATGCAGTGCATAAAGATATATATATACAGTCTCCTACATATATATCCACTGCATTCTAATCTAGCCAAGCCTATACCTGACTACAGGCCATTCCTGGTGTAAGTGTTCAAAGACACTTTTAGGCAGGCAGGCCAGGCAGGTGATTCAGTGATCTGCAGTGCATAAAGATATATATACAATCTCCTACATATATAACCACTGCATTCTAGTCTAGCCAAGCCTATACCTGACTACAGACCATTCCTCGTGTAATTTTTGTGCTTTGCTAATCCAGTGATCTGCAGTGCATTAAATATATATATATACAGTCTCCAACATATATATATATATATATATATATATATATATATATATATATATATCCACTGCATTCCAGTCTAGCCAAGCCTATATTTGACTGCAGACCATTGCTGGTGTATGTTTTCAAATACACGTTCAGGCAGGCAGGCAAGTGATTCAGTGATCTGCAGTGCATTAAATATATATACAGTCTCCAACGTATATATATCCACTGCATTCTAGTCTAGCCAAGCCTATATCTGACTGCAGGCCGTTCCTGGTGTATGTTTTCAAATACACTTTCAGGCAGGCAGGCAGGTGATTCAGTGATCTGCAGTGCATAAAATATATATACAGTCTCCTACATATATATATCCACTGCATTCTAGTCTAGCCCAGCCTATATCTGACTGCAGGTAGTTCCTGGTGTACGTTTTCAAATACACTTTCAGGCAGGCAGGCAGGCAGGTGATTCAGTGATCTGCAGTGCATAAAATATATATACAGTCTCCTATATATATATATCCACTGCATTCTAGTCTAGCCAAGCCTATATCTAACTGCAGGCCATTCCTGGTGTTTGTTTTCAAATGCACTTTCAGGCAGGCAGGCAGGCAGGCAGGCAAGTGATTCAGTGATCTGATGTGCATTAAATATATATACAGTCTCCAACATATATATATCCACTGCATTCTACTCTAACCAAGCATATATCTGACTGCAGGCCATTGCTGGTGTACGTTTTCAAATAAACTTTCAGGCAGGCAGGCAAGTGATTCAGTGATCTGCAGTGCATTTAATATATATACAGTCTCCAACATATCTATATCCACTGCATTCCAGTCTAGCCAAGCCTATATCTGACTGCAGGCCATTCCTGGTATATGTTTTCAAATACACTTTCAGGCAGGCAGGCAGGCAGGTGATTCAGTGATCTGCAGTGCATAAAATATATACAGTCTCCTACATATATATCCACTGCATTCTAGTCTAGCCAAGCCTATACCTGACTATAGGCCATTCCTGGTGTACGTATTCAGACACTTTCAGGCAGGCAGGCCAGGCAGGTGATTCAGTGATCTGCAGTGCATAAAGATATATATATACAGTCTCTTACATATATATCCACTGCATTCTAGTCTAGCCAAGCCTATACCTGACTATAGGCCATTCCCGGTGTATGTATTCAAAGACACTTTCAGGCAGGCAGTCAGGCTGGTGATTCAGTGATCTGCAGTGCATAAAATATATATACAGTCTCCTACATATATATATATCCACTGCATTCTAGTCTAGCCCAGCCTATATCTGACTGCAGGTAGTTCCTGGTGTACATTTTCAAATACACTTTCAGCCAGGCAGGCAGGTGATTCAGTGATCTGCAGTGCATAAAATATATATGCAGTCTCCTACATATATATATATCCACTGCATTCTAGTCTAGCCAAGCATATATCTGACTGCAGGCCATTGCTGGTGTACGTTTTCAAATACACTTTCAGGCAGGCAGTCAGGCTGGTGATTCAGTGATCTGCAGTGCATAAAATATATACAGTCTCCTACATATATATCCACTGCATTCTAGTCTAGCCAAGCCTATACCTGACTATAGGCCATTCCAGGTGTACGTATTCCAACACTTTCAGGCAGGCAGGCCAGGTAGGTGATTCAGTGATCTGCAGTGCATAAAGATATATATATATATATATATATATATATATATATATATATATATATATATACAGTCTCCTACATATTACATATATATACTGCATTCTAGTCTAGCCAAGCCTATACCTGACTATAGGCCATTCCTGGTGTACGTATTCAGACACTTTCAGGCAGGAAGGCCAGGCAGGTGATTCAGTGATATGCAGTGCATAAAGATATATATATACAGTCTCCTACATATATATCCACTGCATTCTAGTCTAGCCAAGCCTATACCTGACTACAGGCCATTCCTGGTGTAAGTATTCAAAGACACTTTTAGGCAGGCAGGCCAGGCAGGTGATTCAGTGATCTGCAGTGCATAAAGATATATATACAGTCTCCTACATATATAACCACTGCATTCTAGTCTAGCCAAGCCTATACCTGACTACAGACCATTCCTCGTGTAATTTTTGTGTTTTGCTAATCCAGTGATCTGCAGTGCATTAAATATATATATATACAGTCTCCAACATATATATATATATATATATATATATATATATATATATATATATATATATATATATATATATGTATATATATATATATATATATATATATATATATATATATATCCACTGCATTCCAGTCTAGCCAAGCCTATATTTGACTGCAGACCATTGCTGGTGTATGTTTTCAAATACACGTTCAGGCAGGCAGGCAAGTGATTCAGTGATCTGCAGTGCATTAAATATATATACAGTCTCCAACGTATATATATCCACTGCATTCTAGTCTAGCCAAGCCTATATCTGACTGCAGGCCGTTCCTGGTGTATGTTTTCAAATACACTTTCAGGCAGGCAGGCAGGTGATTCAGTGATCTGCAGTGCATAAAATATATATACAGTCTCCTACATATATATATCCACTGCATTCTAGTCTAGCCCAGCCTATATCTGACTGCAGGTAGTTCCTGGTGTACGTTTTCAAATACACTTTCAGGCAGGCAGGCAGGCAGGTGATTCAGTGATCTGCAGTGCATAAAATATATATACAGTCTCCTATATATATATATCCACTGCATTCTAGTCTAGCCAAGCCTATATCTAACTGCAGGCCATTCCTGGTGTTTGTTTTCAAATACACTTTCAGGCAGGCAAGTGATTCAGTGATCTGATGTGCATTAAATATATATACAGTCTCCAACATATATATATCCACTGCATTCTACTCTAGCCAAGCATATATCTGACTGCAGGCCATTGCTGGTGTACGTTTTCAAATAAACTTTCAGGCAGGCAGGCAAGTGATTCAGTGATCTGCAGTGCATTTAATATATATACAGTCTCCAACATATCTATATCCACTGCATTCCAGTCTAGCCAAGCCTATATCTGACTGCAGGCCATTCCTGGTGTATGTTTTCAAATACACTTTCAGGCAGGCAGGCAGGCAGGTGATTCAGTGATCTGCAGTGCATAAAATATATACAGTCTCCTACATATATATCCACTGCATTCTAGTCTAGCCAAGCCTATACCTGACTATAGGCCATTCCTGGTGTACGTATTCAGACACTTTCAGGCAGGCAGGCCAGGCAGGTGATTCAGTGATCTGCAGTGCATAAAGATATATATATACAGTCTCTTACATATATATCCACTGCATTCTAGTCTAGCCAAGCCTATACCTGACTATAGGCCATTCCCGGTGTATGTATTCAAAGACACTTTCAGGCAGGCAGGCCAGGCAGGTGATTCAGTGATCTGCAGTGCATAAAGATATATATACAGTCTCCTACATATATATCCACTGCATTCTAGTCTAGCCAAGCCTATACCTGACTGCAGACCATTCCTGGTGTAATTTTTGTGTTTTGCTAATCCAGTTATCTGCAGTACATTAAATATATATATACAGTCTCCAACATATATATATATATCCACTGCATTCCAGTCTAGCCAAGCCTATATCTGACTGCCGGCCATTGCTGGTGTATGTTTTCAAATACACGTTCAGGCAGGCAGGCAGGCAAGTGATTCAGTGATCTGCAGTGCATTTAATATATATACAATCTCCAACGTATATATATCCACTGCATTCTAGTCTAGCCAAGCCTATATCTGACTGCAGGTAGTTCCTTGTGTACGTTTTCAAATACACTTTCAGGCAGACAGACAGGTGATTCAGTGATCTGCAGTGCATAAAATATATATACAGTCTCCTATATATATATATATCCACTGCATTCTAGTCTAGCCAAGCCTATATCTGACTGCAGGCTGTTCCTGGTGTACGTTTTCAAATACACTTTCAGGCAGGCAGGTGATTCAGTGATCTGCAGTGCATAAAATATATATACAGTCTCCTACATATATATATACCCACTGCATTCTAGTCTAGCCCAGCCTATATCTGACTGCAGGTAGTTCCTGGTGTACATTTTCAAATACACTTTCAGCCAGGCAAGCAGGTGATTCAGTGACCTGCAGTGCATAAAATATATATGCAGTCTCCTACATATATATATCCACTGCATTCTAGTCTAGCCAAGCATATATCTGACTGCAGGCCATTGCTGGTGTACGTTTTCAAAAACACTTTCAGGCAGGCAGTCAGGCAGGTGATTCAGTGATCTGCAGTGCATAAAATATATACAGTCTCCTACATATATATCCACTGCATTCTAGTCTAACCCCAGACGAAGTCTTGTATGACGAAACGCGTCGGGAGGACTCCACTGCCGCCATTTTACTTGCAAGCGCTTTTTATTCTGAAATGTAAGTGTTTTTCCTTTTAATACATTTTTTATGGTTTACGGAATTACGCTATGAGCCCCTTCTTCATTACATGTGGGTAATGTCCGTTGGTGTCCGAGCTTCCATATGAAGAAGACCTCTTTGGGATAGCAACGTTACAACTTCACCATTCACCAGCCCTTGGTTCCCTACCTTCATTGCCAGTGAGCAATCCAAGCCTGTTTGACCCATATAGCGTATGCTAGGTGGGTCCCAACTTTCTGGTAAGCCTCCAGTCATCCTAGGTGGCGGTTTCGCACAAGGGTCTGTCAGCACATGTTGGATTACATACAGAAATCTCTCACGAGTATATGTTTTGGAATTTATCACCATTGCGAAATTTATGTTCACCGTATCTGCACATTCAGTTTTGGACTTTATTGCCATTTTTACATCCTGTTATCACTTTTGGTGACCCTAAGGCTTTATAACATAAGTGTTCTATATGTATGAATGTTCACAAAGTATACAAAACACTATCTTTTCACAATTCATTTTGCTATTATATGTGGTATAGCAATATTTTCTTTCTCATTTTTTAGCGCTACACTTGGTTATATATGATTTATTACAAATTTTCTATTTGTTGTGTTAGCTGCTTACATCTATGACTTTTTTGGAGTAAGCGCATGGTTTATAGGTTTTTTATGCACTGCATTCTAGTCTAGCCAAGCCTATACCTGACTATAGGCCATTCCAGGTGTACGTATTCCAACACTTTCAGGCAGGCAGGCCAGGAAGGTGATTCAGTGATCTGCAGTGCATAAAGATATATATATATATATATATATATATATATATATATATATATATATATATATATATATATATATATATACAGTCTCCTACATATATATACTGCATTCTAGTCTAGCCAAGCCTATACCTGACTATAGGCCATTCCTGGTGTACGTATTCAAAGACACTTTCAGGCAGGCAGGCCAAGCAGGTGATTCAGTGATCTGCAGTGCATAAAGATATATATACAGTCTCCTACAAATATATCCATTGCATTCTAGTCTAGCCAAGCCTATACCTGACTACAGGCCTATCCTAGTGTAAGTATTCAAAGATACTTTCAGGCAGGCAGGCCAGGCAGGTGATTCAGTGATCTGCAGTGCATAAAGATATATATACAGTCTCCTACATATATATCCATTGCATTCTAGTCTAGCCAAGCCTATTCCTGACTACAGGCCATTCCTGATGTAATTCTTTTTTGCTAATCCAATTTTACAGAATGTCTGGAAGGCCACCAAGGAAAGGCAGACGCTCACAGGCCACTAAAAGAGGGCAAGCAGGCTCTGTGTCTACAGCCAATAGTGTTGGTCATGGACCCAGTGCATCCTCAGCACGTGGCTGCGTTTTTTTGGACAGCTGGCCGTGTTGACCCACAACATGCAGAAGAGTTGGTAGAGTGGAACACAAAGCCATCCTCATCCTCCTCATCCTCTGTCACCCAGGTAGGCTCAGAGAAGTTCGGCTGCCAATGCAGCTACCAAAGCGGCCTTTTCCATCGGCACAATGGCATCAGTCACTCCTTCCCTAGCCCCACCATCATGTCCTGAGGAGTCCCCCGAACTGTTCGACCACAGTGTCGGGTACATGCTGCAGGAGGATGCGCAGCATTTTGAAGGCTCCGATGATGGTACCCAGGTTGAGGATGAAGGCAGTAACGTGAGCCCAGAGAGAGGGGCTGCCCAAGAAGGACAAGAAACTGGCAGTCATGTTCCCCCAGCTGCAGCATACTGCCAGGTTTGCTTCAGTGGCAAGGAGGGAGGGGATGATGAGGTCACTGACTCTACATGGGTGCCTGATAGAAGAGAGGAGGAGGCACATCACCAATGAGGCAGGATGCCCTCCAGGGGCCAGCTTAAGGGCTAGCCAACCGACTTCATCACATGGCAGAGCTCCGCATGTGCAGGGCGCTGCTGACATGCGTTTTTTCAAAAGTTCTTTGGTGTGGGCATTTTTTGAGACGTGTGCAGCAGATCACACTGTTGCTGTTTGCAACATATGTCTGAAGCGTATCAAGCGTGGCCAAAACATCAGCCGCTTGGGCACCACATGCTTGACCAGACATATGTTGAGCTCCCATGCAGTCCGTTGGCAACAGTACTTAAAAGACCCACACCAAAGAACAAGGCGGACCTCTTCTTGCTCCTCATCAGCTGGGATCTCTAACCCCACTATACCTTCAGTCCTCTCAGAGACCTGCACTGAGAGGAATGAAGGTGTAGAACTAGGTGTCCCAAGCACTTGCGGGCAATCTGCTAGCGGTACACCTAAATCCAATTATAGCAGGCAAATTTCCCTACCCCAGTTTCGAAACCGTTGAAAGAAATTCGGTCCCAGCCATTCACATGCTAAGCAACTGAATGCTAGTTTGGCTAAATTGCTAGCACTCTATTTTGCTTGCGTCTATCTAGCAAGGTTACTTTGTGGTATAAGCAAGGAAGCTGAGACTTCTGCGGTGTGTAAATGTGCTTTTACTATACAAAGATGCTATACATACAAAACTATTACAATCTTAGGAATACAATACAAGACTGACAGATATCTATAACAAGCAAAATGCCTAGCAAATGAACAGCCTATGGTCTATAACAGTACAAATACACTTAAAAGTTACTTAACTTTTGTTACTGTATGTTCATGATCTCCATTGTCAACGATTCTCCTTGAGACCAGGCACCTTTTCTTGTATCATGAGTGGCTTCTGATCTTAAAGCATGATGATGTCTTCCTAGCTTATGCCTGAATCCCTCTTTTAAGTCAGGCTGTTTACCATAGTTACCAAACAACAGAAAACATACCTGTTTACTGTAGCTGTAGAAACAATGGACTGTTGAAACTGTCATTTGAATACAACAATGGTATCTACGTACCCACTGTATGCAGCAGCATTTGTTTTTTTTATATCTACTCAAGCCAAAACCTGACAGTAATCTATGAGCAACCAGTATTGTGTAATGTTATATCTGATTAATATAAAAAAAATCATATTTTAACAAACGCAACACATTCCGCCGTAGATTTTTTTTCTTTCAGACTCCATACAGAAAATCACTTCATTACTAAGAAAACTCATTCTAAACATTGATTTTCCTTGATTGCAACACCTCCCATATTTATGTCATTGAGAAGGTGTTTCAGTCTTTAACGAAAAAGTTCATTAGAAAGTCCATTCTAAAGTTCTTTAGAAACAAGTCCAGGCTTGTAATACATCAAAGGCCTTGCTCTCCACAGCTCTTGCGATCTTCTGTCATTCTTTCCATCATGTAACCACTTTTCTCAGGTCTTCCTATGGATCAAATTGGAGACAGCCTGTGGAGTGGAAAACAAAGCTGATTATCTGTTCCTTCTAATAATACATACACAGTAGATCCAAGCCCTTCAGCTACAATCTCTCCTCTTCTTTCTTGGATATCTGACTAACACTTTGCCCCCTGCCTGTACCCACTTCTGACCCTCCCAAAGAACATCAATAGGGAGGAGAGGAAATATACTGATATTTCCCAGAAAATCACTGCTGTTTATTTTGGAAAGTTTGATGTTATGTAGCCTAAGGCTCGGTTCACACTGGGGCGACTTGTCAGGCGACCTAGTCGCCTGACAAGTCGCCTCCCGTTCTGTGCTATGGAACCGTTCTAATCGGAGCGACGCAAGTCGCTCCGACTTAGAAAAAGGTTCCTGTATTACTTTGGGGGCGACTTGGGGCGACTTGCATAGACTTCTATGCAGAAGTCGTCTCGCAAGTCGCCCCGGCAGTCGTTTGCAGGTCGCCTCGCTGAGGCGACCTGCAAGTCGTGCCGCCCATGTGTGAACCGAGCCTAACTTTCCACTCTTGCTGAGAAGTATCCACTAACCAGTCAGAGTCTCAGCCACTGTCTTGAATTTGCCAATGCAAATATAACTTAAAACCTTCCTGCCAGATTCCCTCTCATTCCTAGATAGACTTCAGCTTCAGATACATCACTCTTGGTTTCTATGTCATGGGAAGCAGTAACATGGTATCTGTTAAGCCCTGTTCTTTCAGGAACCTTACATAAATACTGAACTCTGCACTCCAGCTGTGGAATCTGTGCCCCAGCCTCTACCATCCTCTCATATGGTGTGCTTTTGGCTATTGGCCTAGAATTTAACAACATGACTGCCTGTGTGAGGACCCAATCCCACCCCCTTAGTGTATGTGTGGGTGTAAGTTTGATTATCTGGTCCTTCAATAGCCCGTTGTATCTTTCAATCAAACCAGCTGCCTGTGGATGATATGGGATGTGGTACAACCAGTATACTCCAGAATCTTTGGCCCACTGCTGTACTGTGGATCCGGTGAAGTGTGAGCCATTATCACTTTGGACTCGTTTGGGACAACCATAAGCAACAACAAGTTTCTGGAGCAGTTGAAGCATTGCGGCTTGATCTGCATGTTTGCAAGGATGAACAAGCATAAGTCTTGAATAGGTGTCCACTGCAGTGCAACAATATTTCAGTCCATTATTTCCCTGAGGCAGGGGACCAATGAAGTCAATCTGCCAGATCTCTGCAGACCTCTCACCCCTCTTAATCGACCCGGTGGAGTACTTTTGCAATGGCCATTATCGCACTTCTCCACACACTGTACAGTTCCCTATTACAGTCTTTATCATGTCCATGGATATAGGCAATCCTCTCTGCTGTGCCCATTCATATGTTGTTTTCTGCCCCAAATGTCCAGATTGCTTGTGGGCTCAGTTGGCCAAGTTCATCAAGACAGGATCAATTGGCACAACTGCCTTCACTTTGGCGATTTCATCTGCAACTCTGTTATAGTTCTCAAAGTCTGGGACTAGGGGCACATGTGCATCAACATGCCCCACTTTTATGGTGCGGGAGTGAGCTTCCTTCCAGATGTAGTCCCAGACTTCTTTGCCTCCCCACACCACCTTTCCATGAATCATCCATTCATTGGACTTCCACGTGGGCATCCAAGTTGTCAGTCCTTTAAAAACCACCCAGCTGTCAGTGTAGATAGTGACATGGGAAGAAGGATCCTCCTGAAGAGTCATCACTACAGCTTTCAACTCTGCATACTGACTGGACCCTCCAATTATGGTCTCCTGCAGGACTGTGTCTGTACTTGGGTTGTAGGCTGCTGCTGTCCATTTATGCCCAGATGAGGCGACTATGGCTGAACCATCAGTGAACCACCCTGACTCCTTCATGTCTTCTAACAGAGACTCAAAGGGTGGAGCCTCTTGAATGGGGGATGACTGCAGCACAGGAATTTCTTCTTCTGGCCAGGTGCTTGTAAAAGTAACAAGCCCAGCCAACTGTTTTGAAATGTCTCTAACATCCCCAGCTGCAATACCCCCTCTTTCTTAAAGGTACCACTTCAATTTCATCGGTGTCTGGTTCTGGGCTACAGCTGCCCTAGTGGTCAGTCCATTATCTCTCACCCATCCTGCTATTGGCAATGCAGTATGGATGGTGACTTTGTCCTTTCCTGTAATGGTCTCTACATGTTGAAGTGCTGTGTAGGCCCCAAACAGTTACTTCTCTAGGGGCGTGTATCTCTTCTGTGCCCTTGTCAGTTGTTTGAACCAAAATCCAATGGGTATTGCTCTCAGTCCTTTCTTTTCATTTGGCTGCCCACAGACTCCAAGATATGGTACCATTCTGCTCCACTACATCCAGCTGAAATGGTACTCCTTGTCTCACGGGTCCTAATCCCTGATGCTGCAAAATAGCTTCTTTAGCAGCCAGGAATGCAGTCTGCTGCTCTAAACCCCATGAGAACGCAGTATTTTTTCTGGTGATATGACATATAGGCCCTTTAGAATTAGTTCAAGATGTGGGATGGACCATCTCCTGGACCCCATAACTCCAATGAACTTCTGTGCCTCCTCTTTGGTAGTAGGGGGCGACAGAGCCTGGATAGTTTGCACAACTGTCTCTGGAATTTTCCTCTGTGGCCCAGTCCACATCATTCCCAGGAATTTCACATCTGTGGCAGATCCTTGGACTTTGTCTTTGTCGATAGCCCTCTGTTCTCCATGTGATGTATCAGCAGGTGCAGTGCTTCAGTTACATCTTCTTTTGTTCCAGAGATCATGATGTCATCAATGTAGTGAAACACAGCGACTTTCAAACTCAGGGTACTTAAATCTCAGGCAATCAGTCCATGACAAATTGGAGAATGAACATAGTCTTCAGGAAGCATGGTGAAAGTGTACTGGCGGCCGTCCCACACCATAGCAAACTTGACACTCTGGGTCTATCAAAATCGAAAAGAAAGCATTAGCCAGGTCTATCACAGCATGATATTCTCCTGCATCTTTAGCAATTTTCTCAACAATTGAGATCATATCTGGTACAGCTGACTTCAATGGAGGTGCCACTTTGTTTAGACCTCTGTAATCCATAGTCATTCTATATGTCCCATCAGCAGTGTTCATTTTGGCAGCAAATTTTGATTTAGTTTTAGGCTTAGTCTTAGGACTAAAATGGCATTTAAGTTTTAGTCCCATTTTAGTCTTCTGCAAGTATTTTAGTTTTAGTCGTATTTAGTCGACTAAATCTCCAGTACATTTTAGTCGACTAACATGTCCTACGTTTTAGTCGACTTAAATCTCCAGTACATTTTAGTAGACTAAAACTCATTTTAGTTGTCTAAAATCTAATGGGTGTAATTAAATTGTAATGCATTATTTAACATTTCTCTACAATTTCCAAACTCGTTATATACTGCTGGAGTGAAGAATCTAATATGCTATTATTTATGGTATTGAGGTATGAACATGCACTACAGACCAGTGTTAATTTTGAAGTTAAATTTCAATTTAGTTTTAGTCTAATGCTGTGTACACACGAGCGGACTTTTCGACCGGACTGGTCCGACGGACAGAGGCCGGCGGACAAGTCGACCATGTGTGGGCTTCATCGGACCTGCAGTGGACTTTTTCGGTCGAAAATCTGACAGACTTTAGATTTGGAACATGTTTCAAATCTTTCCGATGGACTCGAGTCTGGTCGAAAAGTCCGCTCGTCTGTATGCTAGTCCGACGGACGAAAACCGACGTTGGGGCAGCTATTGGCTACTGGCTATCAACTTCTTTATTTTAGTCCAGTCGTACGTCATCACGTACGAATCCATCGGACTTTGGTGTAATCATGTGTAGGCAAGTCCGTTTGTTCGGAAAGTCCGTCGGAAGTCCGCCGAAAGTCTGTCAGATAGAATGTCGGACCAGTCTGGTTGAAAAGTATGCTCGTGTGTACGTGGCATTAGTCTTTTGACTTTAGTTTTCATCCCATTTTAGTCTTTTGACTAAAATGTCATTTGAGTTTTAGTCGTATTTTAGTCATCTCAATTGTT
The DNA here is from genome assembly GCF_042186555.1 of Aquarana catesbeiana. Lineage (NCBI taxonomy): Eukaryota > Metazoa > Chordata > Amphibia > Anura > Ranidae > Aquarana > Aquarana catesbeiana. The sequence goes on along the minus strand of NC_133332.1, from coordinate 166,115,582 downwards.
TTAGTTTTAGTCTTATTTTAGTCGACTAAAATGTTTTAGTCGACAAAATTAACAGTGCCCATCAGGTTTCTTTACTGGGAACACCGGAGACAAGAAAGGACTTACAGCAGGTCTAAGGATCCCTACTCTCAACAGTTCTTGGATGGTCTCCCCAATTTATTTGTGGCCTCCAGGAAGTCTGTACTGCTTGAGACAGACTGGCTTCTCTGGTGGAGGAATGTAGACAGGGGTCCATTTTACATGACCTCTGACCACAGCCTTCACCGCCCTTACCAGATACGCTTAATCAGGATACCCGAATGTGAATGTACCTCTTTCAGTCTGAATTGACTGACCTTGAAGTACATCCATCCCAAGAATATTTTTGGGTAACTCTGATACCAAAACATTTGTCATAAATTCTGATCCCTTGCCAATAGCCAATTTCACCCGTATACTAACTGCTGGTGTAGTTTGCCCTCCCAAACCTTCTACATAAATCAATTCTCCTTTGTGATGGGAAGGATTTCCTTGCAAAAGTGTAACTTCAGCTCCACTATCAACTAAAGTCATTACATGTGTAGGAGAAGATGACTTCCCCCACCATACAGTGACAGGCGCATATGGGCGTCGGTCTCCTGCTGTCACTGCCCTCACTGCTAATACAGGAGACTCACCTTCCCTTCATAAAGGATAAGGAACCTCCCAATCTCCTTTTCTGATTCTCTCTAACTCCTCCCCAGGATAAAGGGATTTGGGTTTGGGTTCATGTTCAGTTTTGGGAATTGGTTTGGGGCTAACAGGAGGGGTCTGTTCTGTTTCCTCTAATTCTAGGCTGATGTTATCTTCACTAGGAGTAATGTTTCTAACCCTGACAGTTTTCCCTACTAAATGTTTCCACCTCTTCAGCATTTCTGCAGTAGAAATGCCATCTATCTCATCTTTAGGTACTCCTGCCTTTAATAGGTCCGCCCACATTTCTTTCCTAGAAATAACTAGCCTGGTTTTCTCTTCACCTCCTGTCTTCTCTACCCCATTCCCTTTTTTCTCTGTTCTTTTCTGCTTGTATTCTTCCTGTCTGGCCTTGACCTTATCTACTGCCCTGACAGGTTTTGTTTTAGTCTCCTCTAGCTCCCCCAGCTGGCTTAAGAGTTGTGGCTTTATAACTCTTGCTGTTTAATCCCAGGCCTCCCAACAAGGACAATAATGGAGCCCTGAGATTAAATGGCGCAGACTTCATTGGCTTAGAGCGCAGAGCAGACGTAAAGGGTTCCATATCTGGACCCATCCATTCTGGAAATGTATTTAATCCGGTTATACAACCCATCTCACGTAACCTGGAAATACCCTCTCCTATTGATCTCCAGGAGTAGATAATTTCCAGGTCAGTACAACTAGAGTATACTCGGACTATTCCATCTCTCACAAGATCTAACAGTGAAAAATTCACGCTAAACTCTTGGGCTTTTCGCATTGCCTGATGCAATTGTGGATCATGGGTTAACACTCTCATAGCCACTGCTTCCTTACCCGACAAAACAACACTGTCCGCCCCTTCATCCCATAAGTGTAGGAGCCAACTCAATAGGGGCTCCCCAGACCTTTGTTTGTATTGTTTTGTAAGCTCATGGAGTTCAGTTTGTGTAAACTCCCGTACTTCATCAAATTCAACATCTCTGGGATTGCGATAATGCACCTCCCCATCTGCCCTATCCTCTCTATCATGTTGCCATTTCCTATGCTTAGTAATGAGAGGTCTAGCATACTTTTTCTTTCCCACTAGCAGATCATCATGCAAAATATCAAACTCTATCTCCTCATCCTTACTATCGTTTGAGGAGAGCACATCCTCACAATCCCAATTTTGGGATGTGACAAAGGCACGTACCCTGGCTTTACTAACAGGTTTACGGCCCTTCCTTTTCCTTAAGGCATTAATTGATTTGGTCACGAGGGCTGCACACCGCTCTTGCAAATCATCAGCCCCTCTAGCAGTTGAACGTACATACTCTGAAGCAACCGCTAGCTGGTCTTTTAATACCTTAACTTCTGCCTCTGCCTTCTGTGATTCGGTATAAATAGCATTAACAAAGTACCAACCCACTGTGGACACTGTCCTCTTCTCTGCTTTACTTAAATCCAACCCCTTAAGGCTAAAATCTACAAAATGATCTGAGACTTTATCACCCCAAGTTAGCTTCAAGGGAGAAGCATACTTCACAAATTCTTTAGCAAGAGGCTCCCACTCATTGTCTCTGGCTCAGATAGGTAAGCTGCACAGTTCCTTCTGGCCACCAGAACCCTCTGCAGCCTTGCTTTTCCTAAACAGCTTACGCAGCATTTTACCTAGCACAAGCTACACAACACACTACAGAAAAACAGGTCTGCTTCAATTGAATTATAGCACAGATCCTGGACAAGCCCCCAAATGTTTTGCTTGCATCTATCTAGCAAGGTTACTTTGTAGTATAAGCAAGGAAGCTGAGACTTCTGCAGTGTGAAAATATGCTGTTACTATACAAAGATGCTGTACATACAAAACTATTACAATCTTAGGAATACAATACAAGACTGACAGATATCTATAACAAGCAAAATGCCTAGCAAATGAACAGCCTATGGTCTATAACAGTACAAATACACTTAAAAGTTACTTAACTGTTGTTACTGTATGTTCATGATCTCCATTGTCAATGATTCTCCTTGAGACCAGGCACCTTTTCTTGTATCTAGCTTATGCCTGAATCCCTATTTTAAGTCAGGCTGTTTACCATAGTTACCAAACAACAGAAAACATACCTGTTTACTGTAGCTGTAGAAACAATGGACTGTTGAAACTGTCATTTGAATACAACAATGGTATCTACGTACCCATTGTATGCAGCAGCATTTGTTTTTTTATAGCTACTCAAGCCAAAACCTGACAGTAATCTATGAGCAACCACTATATTTGCCTATTGCAAAGTCAGTTAAGCAACATTGGAAGCAGGGGAGTTGACTTTAGTTCTGTTTTTCAAACGCTTCAGCATGGCCTTCCCTTATAGGTTTTGTTGGCGTGCTACATCCTATTCGTGTATGCTGTCATGCTTGTGTCAGGAAAACGGAAAATTGTATACTTACCTGACGGTAATTTTCCTTTCCTGATGCAAAGCATGACAGCATACAGGTCCCTCCCTTGTGGGTTTTGCATTTGAGCATAGTTACGAGAATGCCGCCTGGGGGAGGCGACTCATTTATATATAGCATAACCAGTCCTGATTGGGTGAGGGGCGGAGCCTATCCCGTTTGTGTATGCTGTCATGCTTTGCATCAGGAAAGGAAAATTACCGTCAGGTAAGTATACAATTTTCCATTTTAGCTGAAAATTTGGAGGAAATGACAAGTTTAGTATAGAGCAGAGTTTCCACCTTGCAATTCATAGATTATTTAGCCTTTCACTGTTTGCTATCTCTGCTAGCCTGCTGGCTTTTTAGCACAAATGTAGAATTTTGCCAAAAAAAAAAAAAAACAGCAAAATGCACACTCACATCTACCTTGAAAAGGTCAACCAAATGTTAAATGTAACCTTGTGCTGATTCCTTATAAATTAGAAATGTAGGTGTCAGCCAATGTACATGTGCTCTGGAAAATGCTTCCATATCACTGACAAAGCTTTTTATTGGTTAAAAGATATGATAAGGTAAATTTACAGAATACTGACACACTCCCTCCTTTCAGGTTTTAACAATTTAATTCATGCTCAGTTCTTCCATTGCAATAAAGCAATCTATGCACAGTTTAGGCGTCTACTTTAAGGCCTCATGCACACTGGACATTATAAAAAGGCCAGTAGCATTAGCTGTAGAAAGGTGTAGGTGTAGAATGAGTTTTTCAGCGTTTTTTAGCTGTAGCGTTTTTTAGATTTTTTTAACAGAATTATACTTCCACAAAAGCTTATGGCTCAAAAACGCTGATAAATGCAGAATAGCTGGGTTTTTTCACGGTTTGGCATTTTTAAGCACCCTGTACCTAACTGCACTCTGAACCCTGTACCTACCTGCACTCTGCACCCTGTACCTACCTGCACCCTGTACCTACCAGCACCCACCTGCACTCTGCACCCACCTGAACTCTGCATCTTGCACCCACCTGCACCCTGCACCCACCTGAACTCTACACCCTGCACCCACCTGCACTCTGCTCCCACCTAAACTCTGCATCCACCTGAACTCTGCACCCACCTAAACTCTGAACTCTGCACCCAACTAAACTCTGCACCCTGTACCCACCTGATATCTGCACCCTGCATCCACCTGAACTCTGCACCCACCTGCACTCTGCACCCACCTGCTCCCACCTGAACTCTGCACCCTGCACCCACCTGAACTCTGCACCCTGCACCCACCTGAACTCTGCACCCTTCACCCACCTGAACTCCGTACCCACCTGAACTCTGCACTCTGCACCCACCTGCACTCTGCACCCACCTGCACCCTGCACCCACCTGAACTCTGCATCCTGCACCCACCTGCACTCTGCACCCACCTGAACTCTGCACCCTGCAGCCACCTGCACTCTGCACCCTACACCCACCTGTGCTCTGCACCCACCTGCACCCTGCACCCACCTGCACTCTGCATCCACCTGAACTCTGCACCCTGCACCCACCTGCACTCTGCACCCACCTGAACTCTGCACCCACCTGAACTCTGCACCTTGCACCCACCTGAACTCTGCACCCACCTAAACTCTGCACCCTGCACCCACCTGAACTCTGCACCCTGCACCCACCTGAACTCTGCACCCACCTGCACTCTGCACCCTGCACCCACCTGAATTCTGCACCCACTGCACTCTGCACCCACCTGAACTCTGCACCCACCTGAACTCTGCACTCTGCATCCACCTGAACTCTGCACTCTGCACCCACCTGAACTCTGCGCCCTGCACCCTCTTGAACTCTACACTCTGTATGTAGCACCCTCATAGTGTTTAATGACCCTTAAGGACCCTCCCACACCCAGTTGCTGTGGCGCGCTCAACCCCCCACCCCCCTACTTGGGGAAAGGTGTGGAGCGTGGTTGAGTTCCTGCACCTTTTCTCTGAGAGGAATTCCACTATCAATTAGCACTGTGGCAGGCTGGGGGGTAGGGGGTGGCGTGAGAGGTGTGTGATGCGCTAGCCCGCTCAGTGCCCTACTGCCTGTCCTGCTAGGGAGGGCTGTGACACCATGTTTTACCGCACCGGGTGACACCATCCCTAGTGACACCACTGCCTTTACATTGCAGTCATTTCCACGTCATGGTGCCCCTTTACATTGCAGACATTTCCGCGTCATAACGCCCCTTTACATTGCAGCCATTTTCACGTCACAGCGCCCCTTTTCATTGCAGCCATTTCCACATCACAGTGCCCCTTTACATTGCAGCCATTTCCATGTCATGGTGCCCCTTTACATTGCAGACATTTCCGCATCTCAGAGCCCCTTTACATTGCAGCCATTTCCACGTCACAGTGCCCCTTTACATTGCGGACATTTCTGCGTCATAACGCCACTTTATATTGCAGCCATTTTCACGTCACAGCGACCCTTTACGTTGCAGCCATTTCCACATCACAGTGCCCCTTTACATTGCAGACATTTCCGCGTCATAGCGCCACTTTACATTGCAGCCATTTCCACGTCACAGCGTCCCTTTAAATTGCAGCCATTTCCACATCACAGCGCCCCTTTACATTGCAGCCATTTCTACGTCATAGTGCCCCTTTACACATTACCATACCCCTTATCACATCACAGTGCCCCTTTACATTGCAGCCATTTTCACATAAGTGTTTTTGTTTGCAAATTACTTTAATACCACTTTAGGCCTGTTTCACATGTATGTGGGTTGACGGCCCACATTTGCACAAGCACAGCAGCCCTTTAATTTGAATGGGTGCAGAAAAGGTGCATGCAGCATTTTAAAAATGCAGTGGCCTTGAAATCGCTTCCTGCTTGTAGCATCATGTGACTTACCTGCAGTTCCTGCATACCCAAACATACTGTGTTTTTAAAATCGTGGCCCGCACATGTAAAAACGAAGCAAGTTTGCCACTGCAGAAACTGTAGGGTAAATTGCATGGTGCAAACGCAGACTGGATTTCAAGGCCACTGCATTTTTAAAATGCTGCATGCACCTTTTTTCTGCAGAAAAGGCAGGCATGGCAGCCCATTCAAATGAATGGGCTGCTGTGCCTGTGCAAACTCGCATACATGTAAACCAGGGTTAAAATAAGCCCATGAAGCATTGAAATACTGTACAGCACTGTGTGGTCTGGTGGCCCTGCCCATGGTGCGTGTGCTGTAATAAATACAGCCACGGCCTGGACAGGGTTTTAAAACTCTACATATGGAGTCCTGGGAAGCCAGGGAAGGAGAAAGACCTACCTGATCCTGGCCAGCTCATCTCCGATCACCATCCACGGGCAGGCACACACCAGTGCTGTGGTCTAGAACTCTGATATCGACTCCACTACACGGTCCTACCCGAGGCCTCTAGTGTACAGGCAGCATGCATAGCAGGGGGTGGGGTTGGAGTGTCAGTGGAGTTCGAGGCTCCAACCGCTCCTTGCTCAAGAAAATGCAGCAGCACTGCATGCTGATGCCAGTTGCCTGTGTCACTCTGGACAATGGATTTGCAATGCCGCTGGGGGCCCCGATTTGCGGGCAGCGCGGGCTTAAGGGGCATCTCTGCTTTGGGCCCAAAAGCAATGACAGGGCCCTGGGCAGCTGCCCCTTTTGCCCTGCGGTAAAGACGGCCCTGGCCAACAGTACCCCACAACTGGAAGGATACTGAGGTACAGGTTTATTTTATTACAATAGTCTCACTCATTGTTTATTTATAGAATGCAGAACCGTCCACTCAGAAGTCTGGTTGATGGATTTAGTGCAATGGACATTCTCAGTATTTAGATAATCAGAACAGATAACGATTAGCATTTTGCTAAACCCTTTCAATGTATTTAAATGTCCTGGAGAGAATATTTTTTTCTCAATAAAATTGGAGTTTTACCTTAAAGGTCCATTTACACCTATGCATTTGAAAACTGAACACAGTTATGTGTCAAGCTAATTCCAATTAGCACATTTATTTTCCAGCTATTTTTTCTTTTTAAACTGTGTTTTTATTGTTATTTTCAGCAATAGAAACAATTTTCAGATAGTGTACAATATAAGTATAACAGCAACTCATAATCATCGTTTCTATCTGACAATATAAATTGTATCTGGGAAACTATTGTAAAAGAAAAAATATTTAGATAATCCCGAACAAGCGGGGGTATCAATAGAAAAACAGTTCCAAACTAAACAAAACTTAAACAACTAAGCACTGGCATGTAGAGTACTGCACATTAGAAACTTGGGATCAATAAGCTTATTACACAGGTAACACATAGAAATAAAGGCTCCTAAGCATCATTGAAATATAGTGAACCCACTCCTATTCCTATACATCGGGAGTCTAGATCACAGTTCAGGTAATACACAGGTATCAGAAAGTTCAGTCAATGGACCCCAGATTTTCTCAAATTTATTAGGACACCCCCTAGCCTCATACTGTAGGTGAGTTTATCGGTCGGAAGTACCTGATTAATCAAGATCTTCCATTGATTGAGGGAGATCACTGTGAAGTATATCCACTGCAACACTACCGTTTTTCTGGCATAAAACAGTAAAAAACATAGGAATTGTTTTTGATGTGAACGAAAATCAACATCTTCCAGCATGGCTAGAATACACCACTTCGGACTTCACACATTGGATAAATAAAAATTAGTACATATAAAGTGGGTTATATTTGACTAAAATGGTCGTATTTTTTTTGCAAGTCCAAAGCATGTGGAGTAAATCACCCGTGCCTTTGTGGCATTTAGGACATATAAGACTATCCCTTTTGTGCCAGCCTTTTTCATGTTCTTTGCATGCTATGTCTTCAAAGGGGATGTTTCCTTTCATTTTGTGTCCTCTTTGGGGAAGTTTACCCTCACTTTGTGTCCAATGACCACACATAAATTGAGGAAAATCTTTCCCTTTTGAGGACAGTATGTATGACCACAAACAAAAGTATAGAGACAAAGGTTGCAAGTAATAGCAATTTTCTAGGTGAAGATTGGGGAAGAGTTAGGACCTCTATCTTATCATATATCTTTTTTTTCTGTTTCCATATCCCTACATAAAAGAGAAATTACAGGACTTATTTTTATTGTTAATTTACTTTGGTCCAGATTGGCACAATGATAGCCGTAATCATACAGCTTGTATTTGTTTCAGTGAATATAAGTTATGCTCTGATTGGACAAGGGCAGATCACAACCTCATTAATTTATCCTCTCCACCTTGTTGATTTGTATTCATCGCAAAAAAAATACAAGATGTTTTCTGAATAGTAGCGGTGCTAAGTGACCTACTGTGTTCAGTGTACAGAGGGGAAGTTGCTTGAGCAGAATCAGGAAGATTGAGGCTATCGCTGTATGTAGTGTGGGATACTACAGTGACTTTCAGCATTCCCAGTGGCCCTCCGGATATAAGGAATAGATAATTATATCATACCAAACTGAACCAATGTACATTGGCACGAAATTGGCAAGATAATTCCTGGAGTTCTGCTTTAACCTCGAACCCAAGAAATAGGGATAATATCATGAATATCACTGACAACTTCAGAAATCCTTCCCCTTCAGTCCTACTTAGGATTTAGCATCCATCTTACAGAGAAGCATATCAGTATGAATAACCAAAAACATAAGGTTCTACACAAGTTCCTTTCCAACCTCAACAATCCATGCAACCAGCACTGCTCTTCCAATTAGACCCTTATGATAAATTGGTATTGTAGATTTTGTGAATGAGATTTAAAGGATGGTTTATGCTAAGCGATCAAGGCTGATAACAATAGAAATAGGTCCAAGATTTGCATTTCATTTTTGTAATCTGGGAAAACAATGAGGTTGATTTACTAAAACTGGAGAGTGTAAAATCTGGTGCAGCTGTTAGCATGCTAGCCAATCAGCTTTCAGCTTCTGCTTATTCAATTAAAGCGGACCTCTACCCAAAAAGGGAAGTTCTACTTTGGGTGCTCCTCCACCCTGCTCTGCCATATTTGGCATATCATTTTTTTTGGGGGGGGGGCAGCTGGCTGTGAAGCGAAAGCAGCATAGCCAGCTGCCCACAGTTAGGATGCCAGGAACCACAAGATTAGTAGAGAACCAGTCTGGGTGAACAAGTCTGCACTCTCCAGTTCTAGTAAATCAATCCTAATGTATCATAATCTTAATCTCTTCTTCATGACGTTTGTTTTCATGGCAGCCTGTAAATCATACAAATTGCACTGATCTTCATCCTTGAATATTACATAAAGATATTTCCTTGAATCAATAAACTGATCAAATTAACAAGAAATATTGATCTATGTATCGTCATTTTTCAATCCTCTTAGATTTTTTGTTTTTATGCAGAATTTAATGAAAATAAAAATTTTGAAAATGTTCAATCCTTGTTGATGAGGTTACTCTTAATGACTTTTTTGTTATGCAGTCTGAATCTAGAGCAAGGAAAATGTTATTGATTATATGACACATGATTATACTGTAAACAGTATGAGCAATGGTAGCTAATGTAGAAGCCGTACTGCATAATTACATTATTGTCAGTTATATCAATTTCTGTTCAGTGTGGGTGTTTTTGCATTTGTAGTTGTGGATGATATTTGCAGTTCTGTTACATATTTATATATATTTATTATATATATAATTAATAATTTTAATTTTAGAGTGACCCTGTCACAACAGAGTCACTTTGTCTATAGCAGAGGGAATATACTTCTATTTCTGTGGCATGTGTTTAGAAAAGCCTCTGAAGTATTTGACCAACCTGATGGCTGGATCACTTGCTTCCCTGCCATACGCTGTGGTAACTCCTGTTTGTTCATCCTGTAGTGATGTGCAAGCCAGTGGAGAGACCAGAGTGACTAGCTGAGGAGCAAGTATACAAAACATGTAGCTGGGGCAAAAAGAAAAATCTGCTTTTTGACACATGGGATGCAAGAAGATAAGTATATCCATGCTTCTTTTACAGGTGGGCTATTGAGTAAAACTGACCCTAAGGTACTTTAATTACCTCAAGACTGGACTGTTTCACCCCCTCCTGCCCAGGCCATTTTTTAATTTTCATCGCTGTCACACTTTGAATGACAATTACTCAGCTATGCAGAACTGTGCCCAAATTCTTTTTAGATCGTTTTTTGAGACAGATAGAGCTTTCTTTTGGTGGCATTTAACCACTATTTTTTTTTTTTTTTGCTGAGACTGAAAAGACGTATAATTTTGCAAAAAAAAAAAGTTTGTTTTTGTTATAACATTTTCTAGTTCTTCATAAATTTAGGCCAGAATACAATGCATCCAGAAAGTATTCGCAAGCACTTCACTTTTTCCACATTTTGTTATGTTACAGCCTTATTCCAAAATGGATTAAATTCATTATTTTCCGCAAAATTCTACAAACAATACCCCATATTGACAAAGTAAAGGAGTTTGTTTAAAATCTTTGAAAATGTATTAAAAATAAAAAATTTAAAAAAATCACATGTACATAAGTATTCACAGCCTTTGCTCAATACGTTGTTGAAACACCTTTGGCACCAATTACAGCCTCAAGTCTTTTTGAGTATGATGCTACAAGCTTGGCACATCCAGATATGTTCAATCGGTTTCAAGTCTGGGCTTGGGCTGGGCCACTCAAGGACATTCATAGAGTTGCCCCGTAGCCACTGCTTTGTTATCTTGGCTCTGTGCTTAGGGTCGTTGTTCTGTTGGAAGATGAACCTTCGCCTCAGTCTGAGGTCCAGGGCACTCTGGAGCAGGTTTTCATCAAGGATGTCTCTGTACATTGCTGCATTTATCTTTCCCTCGATCCTGACTAGTCTCCCAGTTCCTGCAGCTGAAAAACATCCCCACACTGTAGGGATGGTATTGGCCAGGTGATGAGCGCTGCCTCGTTTCCTCCAGACATGAAACTTGCCATTCAGGCCTAAGAGTTCAATCTTTGTTGTATTCCAGACCAGAGAATTTTGTTTCTCATGGTCTGAAAGTCCTTCAGGTGCCTTTTGGCAAACTCCAGGCGGGCTGTCATATGTTGTTTGCTGAGGAGTGTCTTCCGTCTGGCCACTCTACTATACAGGCCTGGTTGGTGGAGTGCTGCAGAGATGGTTGTTTTTCTGGTAGGTTCTCCTCTCTCCACAGAGAAACGCTGGAGCTCTGTCAGAGTGACCATCAGGTTCTTGGTCACCTCCCTGACTAAGGCCCTTCTCCCCCGATCACTTAGTTTGGCTGGGCAGCCCGCTCTAGGAAGAGTCCCAGTGGTTCCAAACTTCTTCCATTTACGGATGATGGAAGCCACTGTGCTTATTAGAACCTTCGATGCTGCAGAAATGTTTCTGTACCCTTCCCCAGATCTGTGCCTTGATACAATCCTGTCTTAGAGGTCTACAGAAAATTCCTTCAACTTCATGGCTTGGTTTGTGCTCTGACATGCACTACTGTGGGACCTTATATCATAGTTGCCAACATTGTAAAAAAAAAATGTGGGACACTTTTGTGGCTGTAGGCGGAGCTGTCCAATAATTAGGGGGTGGGGCATTCATCAGCAGGCATGGCCTGGCAAAAACAGACAAGTGCGGCGCGCGAAGCGCGCCGTGCCGAAAAATGGGCGTGGTTTACGCGAAATTGTGGGCGTCACCAGCCACGTCGCCTGCCACCAGCCGTCCGTCCTTGCTTCAGATGTCCGAGCAGAGTCCGTCCTTGCATCAGGTGCCCCCAGCGGAGCCCCCCTCACACCAGGAGTCCCCGGCGGAGCCCCCCTCACATCAGAAGTCCCCGGCGGAGCCCCCCTCACACCAGGAGTCCCCGGCGGAGCCCCCCCTCACATCAGGAGTCCCCGGCAGAGCCCCCCCTCACATCAGGAGTCCCCGGCGGAGCCCCCCCTCACACCAGGAGTCCCCGGCAGAGCCCCCCCCTCACATCAGGAGTCCCCGGCGGAGCTCCCCCTCACACCAGGAGTCCCCGGCGGAGCCCCCCCTCACACCAGGAGTCCCCGGCGGAGCCCCCCCTCACACCAGGAGTCCCCGGCGGAGCCCCCCCTCACACCAGGAGTCCCCGGCGGAGCCCCCCCTCACACCAGGAGTCCCCGGCGGAGCCCCCCCTCACACCAGGAGTCCCCGGCGGAGCCCACCCTCACATCAGGTGTCCCCGGCGGAGCCCCCCTCACATCAGGTGTCCCCAAGGGAGCCCCCTCACACCAAGAGTCCCCGGCGGAGCCCCCCCTCACATCAGGTGTCCCCAGTGCCCCCCCCTCACATCAGGTGTCCCCAGTGCCCCCCTCACATCAGGTGTCCCCAGTGCCCCCCCTCACATCAGGTGTCCCCAGTGCCCCCCCCCACTCACATCAGGTGTCCCCAGTGCCCCCCCACTCACATCAGGTGTCCCCAGTGCCCCCCCCACTCACATCAGGTGTCCCCAGTGCCCCCCCACTCACATCAGGTGTCCCCAGTGCCCCCCCCACTCACATCAGGTGTCCCCAGTGCCCCCCCCACTCACATCAGGTGTCCCCAGTGCCCCCCCACTCACATCAGGTGTCCCCAGTGCCCCCCCCCACTCACATCAGGTGTCCCCAGTGCCCCCCCCCACATCAGGTGTCCCCAGTGCCCCCCCCCACTCACTCACATCGTGTCCCACAGCGGTGCGCGCGCTCACCCCCCACCTAGAACCCCCGCCCCTTTCCATATCAGACTGGCAGCGGGGCGGGGGGTAGGCGGGCCGAGGCGGAGCGGGGCGAGGCGGAGCGGGGCGGGCCGAGGCGGAGCGGGGCAGGGGGTGGGCGGCGACGCAGAAGCTTCGTCTAGCCTCCCCCCAGCCGTCTTCCTGAACTTCAACAAAATGGCGGCCGGCGGAGACAATGTCTCCGCCGGCCGCCGACCTCTAGTGGCGGCGGCGGCGGTTTCAAAAACCGGAACCGAATTTTTCGGGACATTTCCCGGGACACCACAAATCCGGGAATGAAGTCCAAGTCCCGGGAATGTCCCGGGAAATTCGGGACAGTTGGCAGCTATGTTATATAGACAGGTTTGTGCCTTTCCAAATCATGTCCAGTCAACTGAATTTACCACATGTGGGCTACAATAAGTTGTAGAAACCTTTTAAGGATGATCAGTGAGAACAGGAAGCACCTGAGCTAAATTTTGAGTGTCATGGCAAAGGCTGTGAATACTTATGTACATGTGCCTTTTTTCTGTATTATTGTGTTTTAATAAATTTTCAAAGATTTCAAACAAACTTCTTTCTATTGTTTGTAGAATTTTGAGGAAAATAATGAATTAAATCCATTTTGGAATAAGGCTGTAACATAACAAATTGTGGAAAAAGTGAAGCGCTGTGAATATTTTCCAGATGCACTGTATATTCTGTTACATTTCTCTGGTAAAAATAACCCAATCAGTGTATATTATTTAGTCTGTGCGAAAGTTATAGAGTCTACAAACTATGGTATATATACATTTAAAAATAATTCTGATGTGCTGACTGTCTGACGATCTCATTTCTTGAGGCCCTAAAATGCTAGGACAGTACAAATACCTCCCCAAATGAACCTATTTTTGAAAGTAGTCAGTCCAAGGTATATAGTTAGAGGCATGGTGAGTTTTTTTTAACTGATATTTTTTGTCACAATTTTATGGGGAAATTAAGAAATTAAATAAAATGTTTTTTTTGTTTTTTTGTTTTTTTTTTTCACAAAGTTTGTCATTTTAAACTTTTTTTTCCTCACACCCAGCATAGGCATATTTACAAATACACCCCAAAACACATTCAGCTTCACCTCCCAAGTATAGGGATACCACAGGTGTAAGACTTCACAGCTTAGATGTATAGATGTATGGCCCCAAAGTCCAAGGAGCAGCTTTGGGCTTTCAAGAAACATAAACTATGCATCTAATTTTTTTGACTACCTATCATATTACTTGAGTCCCTGAAATGCCAGGACAGGAAAAACAAAATGATCTGATTTTGGAAAGCAAACAGCCCAAGGTATTTTCTAACAGGCATGGTGAGACTTTTGAAGACTTTTTGGCACAAGTTCCTGTACTTCATGGACAGTGAACATGGCATTCCTGGGGATAGTCATGTACAAGTAGGCTAGGTTTGCTTGGCTTATAGGCAGGGCCGCTGATAAGGCAGTAAAGCCAGCCCTCCTGTAGGGGGCCCGAGCCTCATCAATCCAAAAGGGGGGCCAGACACCTGCAGGAGAGGAGAGTCGGCTGTTCTGCCTTGTGACTCCTGTGAAACCCCCTGCACTGCTGGTAGCTTTCTCCCTCTATTCTACTTACTTGCCTACAGCCCCTTTGTTTAGCAAGCTGTCCCATGCTGGCTTTGTTCTCGAGCTGCATCCAGATTTTAGAGCAGCAGGGACAGTTGCTCACTGTCGCTCTCTGCTTCTGCCTTTAAATCATTACACTGCCGGTTCCTGAAACACCCCCTCCCCTCCCCTTGTGATTGGCAAATAAGAAAGATCAAGGAGTGAAGAAGTTCTCTGCCTGCTCCTCCCTTAGTATTGAGCTCTGCTCTCCTGACCTCCACACCATGCTCTGTGTGCATTGTGGCTGTAGGGTTTGAATGTTGTAGTGCTTCTGCTGGAAAGGGGTGAGTGGGGAAAAGCGCAGTGGCAGCCGTCCATAGGGGGCGCATGGGCGCTACCCCCCTTCCAGGCAGTCACAAAAAAAAACTGTCAAAAAAAAAAAATTTTTTAATACTGGCCCTTTAAAAAAAATACTAAAAAAAGGTTTCTATGCGCACTGTGTTCGGACGCTGGACACAGTGCACTTATGGGAAGCGCCACGTCTATGCAATCACAAGATTGCAGACGCGGTGCTTCATTTGCGGGCATTTATCCCGCCTTGCGGCGCTTTCCGAGGCGCCGAGTAGCTTCCGCCCGGCGCTCGTAGTATCTATTACTACGGCCGGGCAGTTTGATTGACATCTCAGTTTGATGTCACTTCCTGTTTTCTCTCTCCCATTGCTCCCGGGAGAGAGGAAACAGGAAGTATGAGAGGAGCGGACTCCTCCACTGCTGCTGCCAGTATCCACACAGTAGGAGAGGACACCACACAGCAAAATAGTACCGCTATGCTCCCACGGAGAACGGGGGGGGTTCGATGTGACACAGGCAAGGCTGCATTTGGTGGACACAGGCTGCATTTGGTGGACACAAGCTGGCTGCATTTGGTGGGACACTGGCTGTATTTGGTGGACACAGGCTGTATTTGGTGGACACAGGCTGCATTTGGTGGGACACAGGCGGCATTTGGTGGGACACAGACTGCATTTGGTGGACACAGGCTGGCTGCATTTGGTGGACACAGGCTGCAATTGGTGGGACACAAGCTGCATTGGTGGACACAGGCTGCATTTGGTGGGACAAGGGCTGCATTTTGTGTGACACAGGCTGCTTTTTGAGTGACACAGGCTGCATTTTATGGGACACAGGCTGCATGTAAGGACGGACCTGATGGCATCTGGTGGCAGGCGACGTGGCTAGTGACACGCTCAGGGCTCCCACTGATTCTGCATTATGGTGAGTTGAATGATTTCATTTTATATTACAATGTAATAATAGAAATAATGCGCTTCAGTCATCCTGACACCATAACCACCATGGTGCCGGGATGATTGAAGTGCTAACACCAGGTGTTTGAAATATCTTTATCTGCTGATTGTTAAAACTTTCTAGAATACACATATTTCTATTGTTGTGTGGGATCTGGGCCTGCTATCCCTTCATCCCTGTCTCCCTCTCCCTCCATCCCTCGTTCATCTCAGACACTCATTACACCACCTTAGAGCCACGCCCACTATTTCGCTGAAACCACGCCCATTTTCACCAAGTGGGAGGGGTCAAAAAGGAAGGGCGGGGTCTGGTGCCCCCCATCCTAAAACGTCACCAGCCGCCACTGGGAAAAGGGGGGGGGGGGTGAAGCAGCAGAAAGTTCAGAATTCCAGCTGACAAACATCTCCACCAGCCACAATGCACCAACTATTTCTATATGCCAGTCCTGAGGCTCCATTCACACTTAGCATAGCGGGAACGCATGTTCCTGCGCGTTTTTGTTTTTTTTTAGCTTTTTAATGCATAGGGCAGCCCATTCACTTGAATGGGCTGCCCTGCGTTTGACAAACACACCATAGAAGGTCTAGAACATTTTCAGGCGTGCAGCCTTGCAAGTTTGTCACAACAGCATTTGCCATTAACAGCACCACAAGCGGTATGCGAGATTGCAGTGCATTTCTAAAATGCATGCAAAGCGTGCGATTTCCCATGCCCTTTGTCACACGTTCAGGAAATACAAAGTGTGAATGCAGCCTAAGGACTCTTTCACATGGGTGGCTGAGCCATGGATTTATTGCACCCCTGGCTGCGCACCCAAATCCTAACAATGTAGTCAGACAGGGCTGTACTCAAGCACACCATCGCATTTTAGGAAAAATTTAATTTCATAAATTCGGGGGCGCGCTGTCCGGTAGGCTGTATAGGGCCCCGTAATTTCTAACAGCAGCCCTGCCAATACATAATCAGTCCAAACATTGAAAGGTGAAGAAAAGAAGAACAAAAGAGTTCCTGTGGTTCCAGTAGTGCAGTTGTCCGCAGGGGATGGCTGATACTGGTGTCTCGCAGGAACATAGTCAGTTGGGCGTGAAGATGGGTAAGTTCAGGTGGTAGGCAGAGATATGGTCAGCACACAGTCAAAGGCAACAGGCAGAAGCATGGTCAATAAACAGGACAGGGTCATTGACATACAGGCGGAAGGCATAGGCAACACTGCACTGGTGTGGCGGTGATCAGGAACACTGTTGCTGACTACACTGGTCTGGTGACACTGAGATTTGTGTAGTGGTGATCAGGAACACTGTTGCTGGCTTACACTGGTCTGGCGACACTAGGGACTATTGTGGCAGGAACACTCCTGCTGACTTACACTGGTCCAGTGACACTGAGACTGGTGTGGTGACAATTAAGGACAGCATTACTGGCTTACACTGGTGTTGAAGTGATAAGGATCACTGTAGCGTTCCCCCCGTAGGAGCCGTTGGATATGATGGATCTTCTGTTCTTAGCCTCAGCCTTCTCAAGAACTTCAGCCCCTCAGATACGCTAGGTTGAGTGTACATACAAACAATATCACAGCAAATCACTTAAAATAATACTTAGTACGCAATAGTAGTGCTATATCAAAGAAAACAGGCACCGAACCAGGTAGTAAAGGCAAACTCAATGTGTTTGTTAACCTAAAAAAAATATATGATCCAGTTTCCTTAAAGCATGTTATACAGCACAGTGCTTGTGCTGTGTCATTTGGCGCATTGTATCACCTGAAATACCTGGCTGATCCTGCCAGTTTCTGCCCTCCCCCCTGTAAACTGTCCACAATAATCGTGGCTGCTAAGCCCTAACATCATGGTCAGTTTACGTGTCTCGATCATCCGCAGCCCTGCTCTGTCCTCCTCTGTGCTCTCCTCCGTCCTCTCCCCCCTCCCTCCCTGCCTGTCAGCTCCTGTGTCAGGGCCCCCACCTCCTGCTGCTAATATAACATGTCCTAATTGATTTAATCCGCTCTGTCTCCTAAGGATATTTCCCCCTGTGCGTGTTTTATAAAAAAAATGCCATATATACCATATTTCTGAGCACTGGTCAGCGGTCATGTGACCTGCCACCTCTCTCCTCATCTCCTCCTCCCCTCCAGACTGATGTCAGCGGGGGAATCTTGGCCCCTCCCACTGCATCTGTCAGACGGGGAGAGAAGAGAGGTGGTCACGTAACTGCTAATTAGCACTCAGAAATAAGGTATATACGGCATTTTTAAAAAAAACACAGACACAGGGGGACATATCCTTAGGAGATAGAGCGGATTATATAAAGTAAGACATGTGGGTTAACAAACACTTTAATATACTGTCTCTCAATATAGTTGGTAACTAGGCAAGCTTAAAATGGATTAACAATGGTAATAATACAATTTAGCATGCAACCTGATTAACAGCAAGGACTAGGCAAAGGATGACATTTGGCATCTAGATCAGCATAAACAGTAGCAAGGCCACCTCAAGTGCAGCAGTGAGCAGTAGTAATGTTTAATTTACCAAGTGCTGGAACTATACTGCCAGAGATCATTTATAGCAGCAATGCTAGTCCTAGACTGGCTAGATATGTACTGTCCGAAAGAAAAGGAGGATGGTAGTGGAGGGGACAGGGGAACAAAGGACACTTGCAGAATAATTATTATGGGATGAGCAGTCCTTTGAGATGTTCTTCTGCTGGCTATCATTGGGGCCCTTTAATAGCGTCTTTGTACTTGATGACAGGACCAGTTAACCTGCATGCAGTAGAGGTACAGTATAGCTATGGTATAGTCTCTGAACAAGTGCAATGCAGATGTGGTTCAGATGTGGTTAAAGCTTGGTTTAATGCGGCATAGGGTTGGTATAGGTGCAGTCTAGGTTCAGAAAAGTGTAGTAAAGTGTGCAGTATTGGTGCAGTATGGATTGGGTACACTTGGTGTCCTGCTATCAGGGGCTTGGTTCCTGCTAGCAGTATCAGCAATGGGCAAACAGCCCTCTCACCTGAGATGTGAAGATGCTGCGGTGATTTCTCACTGTAGAAGGTAGGGGGCCCCCTCGGTCTCTCCCTGAAAGCCTCTGATGATCAGCGGTGGGAAGCAGTCTCAGGCTCGGGTCTCTGCTCGTATGGTCTCCCGCTGGCAGGTGAAAATCTAGACATAGATACTCTCTCTCTAACTCCCTCGGTACCAAGAGGAAGTGCTTTCTCAGACAGTTTAATAAAAATCATCTCTCTACTCCTACTGCACAGTGCACATTGGGATCTATAGTGTAATCCTTATAGAGTAGCCATTATATGTCTGCTGTCTCAAACTATCACTCCCAGGACTCTCAGCACTCTGCATAGAAGTCTATGGGCTTGTTTGCGTTTAGCTCTACCCCTGCTAGCCGAAGGAGGATGGTGCAGCATAACATCAGTATCTCAGTAGAGGGAGAGAAGAATAAAGGGCAATGTCTCCACCTCCCTATTGCTGTAGCCCAGTAACTGGCTACACACTGGTCTGGTGACTGGTGTGGCAGTGATCAGGATGAGAATCCCTGGCTTATGGTGGGATGAAAAATGTGTGCCTAATTCACTTAGGTGGTTTTTTTTTCTCACTTTATTGCTGAAAATTTCAGAGGGGTAGTGGAGTGAATCACAAATTTCCAAATCCCAATTATTGTGTAGCTTGTGTCTGCCTTCTCTCTGGTTCAGCTGGTAATCTTTGGCCCTGTAAGAGCAACTACATTTCAGGTCTATGACTTTGTAAGTGCAATCACAGTATCTTTTCTCTGCTTAGTGAGTGTGACACTTGTGACAAAATAAAAGCCTTTATAGTCTCTTCCCTCTGATTAGTAAGTAATCCTTCTTGCCAATCAAGATGCACCTTTTAGCAAGCTATATCTGGACTTACGTCAGCACAGAATAACCTCAGCTCAATATGCTGTCTACTGGCAGATACACTATATTAACAAAAGTATTGGGACACCTGCCTTTACACGCACATGAACTTTAATGGCATCACAGTCTTAGTCTGTAGGGTTCAATATTGAGTTGGCCCACCCATTTCCGCTATAACAGCTTCAACTCTTCTAGGAAGGCTGTCCACAAAGTTTAGGAGTGTTTCTATGGGAATGTTTGACCATTCTTCCAGAAGCGCATTTGTGAGGTCAGGCACTGATGTGGACGTCAAGGCATGGCACGCAGTCTCCACTCTAATTCATCCCAAAGGTGTTCTATCAGGTTGCGCTTCTGGAAGAATTGTCAAAAATTCCCATAGACACACTCCTAGACCTTGTGGACAGCCTTCCCAGAAGAGTTGAAGCTGTTATAGCTGCAAAGGGTGGGCCAACTTAATATTGAACCCTACTAAGACTGGGATGCCATTAAAGTTCATGTGTGTGCAAGGTTAAATAGTATTATGTCTAAACTGATTCACCCAGACCAGGCGGGATTTACAGCTAATAGAACTACAAGTACAAATATAAGAAGGGCTTTTTTAAATTTACAATCCCCGTTGCTGAATGAGGGATCAAGAGCTGTATTGTCATTGGATGTGACTAAAGCATTCGACAGCGTGGAATCGGGATATATCTGGCGGGTGTTGGGCAAATTTGGTTTTGGTCCCTCTTTTATTGGAAGGGTCAAAATGCTCTACGACAGGCCAAGTGCAAGATTAAAAATTAATAACGAACTCTCAGACTGCTTCGTACTTGAAAGGGGGACAAGACAGGGGTGTCTGTTGTCCCCTTTGCTTTTTGCACTGGCGATGAACCTTTGGCTATCTCTATAAGAATGAGCTCGGGGATAACAGGCTTTCAGAGAGAGACGGGCGAAGAAAGGATCGCGCTTTATGCGAATGATATTCTGCTTTTCTTGGGGGATATGAGCCAGTCCTTGACTAGAGCAATGAGTATTGTAGAAGAGTTTGGTAGTTTTACAGGGCTGGAGATAAACTGGGAGAAATCAGAGCTTTTACCAATTGACCCCATTAGCGACCCAGTGATTCCAGGTCTGCCGCAGCTGGCAGTAGTGGATACCTTGAAATACTTAGGAATTGTTATGACGAAAGACCCTACTCACTATATAAGCAAAAACCTTGTTCCACTTCTTTCCAAGTTTAAACAAAAAATTAGTATTTGGAAGCGGCTTCCTCTGTCAGTGGCTGGAAGGTGTAGTTTAATTAAAATGATATGGATGCCACAATTGTTGTATATTTTTCACAACTCCCCAGTATGGATATGTAAGAGCTGGTTCAATAAAATTGAAAGCCTTTTTAGGGAGCTTATATGGAAAGGGGGACAGGCTAGGATCAGACTTAGTACACTTCAGCTTCCGGTGGGGGAAGGAGGTCTTGCACTGCCCCACCCGGGGCGTTATTTTATATCATCTCAACTACAGCAGTTACTGGGGTGTGGTGTCCAGTACGGAGGTACCCCCAATGGAAAAATATTATTAACTGGGGCACTACATAATACTATAATTGAGGCGCTTGAGGCAGAATAATTTCAATATAAGTATCCAACAATTAAAATGTTAATTAAAATTTGAAAAACAGTGAAAAAGCAGATGAGATACAACGGGTTCACTATATATACCCCCATTTGGAACAACAGTAACCTGCAGGAAATTCTTAAGATGGGTATGGCCAGAGAGTGGGAAAAACAAGGCATCAAAAGACTAAGAAAACTTTATATGGGTAATAGCCCTAAAAAATTTCTGGAGTTGAAACGAGAATATAACCTATGTTCTACACTTACTTACAGCTGAGACATGCCCTTGAAGTCCAATTTAGGAGTCACCCCCTAGAATGGAAAGAAACTCCCCCTTTTCAAAGTATTCTGCAGGTGGGCCCTACTAAGGGTCTAACTTCTGTAATATTTGGGCAAATAAGTAAAGAAGTCAATAAAGGGGGGAAACTCCACTCTGTAAAGCAATATGGGAGGAAGATATTGGGGCAGTCACTCAGGAGCAGTGGACTAGAATCCTAGAGTTGAGTCCATTGGTGTCGGTATCCCCCCCCAGAAGATCTCACATATGATTATGTTAAATAGAGCCTATTATACACCCAAGCAGCTCTTTAAGTTTGGTTGCAGAGCTGATGATAGTTGTCCCAGATGTAGGGGGTCTGGGGATCTTACATATGATATGGAGATGCCTCAAGCTGTTCCGGTACTGGGAGGGGGTGATTAACAACATGAGAGATATATTTGGAATTACATTAGAGAAGGAGGCTATAGTATGTATACTGGGGTATCGGCGGGAGTGGGGGGAGAAGAAGAACACCACAGTAGCAATTTTGAGATGTCTGTTCCAAGCCAGGAAAATGATTACATCTAGATGGCAATCAAAGTTACCCCCAACCGTAAGGGACTGGATTAGTACAATAAATGAAACCCTCTGCAGAGAAAGAGCAGTGTACATAAAGAGAGGTAATTCTATGGAATTTGATGAGATGTGGAGGCCGTGGTTGGAAAAAATGAGACCTATCGAATAAAGAGGAAAGAGTATAGGTAAAATGCAAGATATATGGAATAGTTAACCATTAGGGAAAGGATGTACCAGATTAAAATTTGGAAGGTTGGATTAGTTAATCCAAAACAAGATACATTTCAGGTCAAATTAAGAATAGTTTGAGAAACTTGTTTTAAGAATGTAGATCCGTGTATAGAAGATTGGGAGGGGGGAGGGCGGTTAAAGACCAGAGGAAATAAGGGGTTTACATTAAATATGCAATATTAGGAAAGGGGATGCAAGGGAGGCTTGGTGAGACTATATGGCTTCTGTTTTGTTTGTTTCTGTTTATCTACGGGTACTTGTCCTCTTCTTGGACCTCTGCTTTGGAATAATTATCTCCATATGGTGTCGCTGTGATAATGTTTAACTGACTTTTCTTTTAAATTACTGTATGGAAGAAAAAGAAAGAAAAAAAAAAAAAAAAGAAAAAGAAAAACGTTCTTAAAGGGAAAGAAAAATTGAATAAAGAATAAAGTCTAATAAAAAAAAAAAGAGGAAAAAAGTAGTTACCACAATGATGTGAAACCGAGAAGGATACAGTAAATGAACACTAAGCTGAATGTGCCTCTTGACAGGGTTTGCTGAAGTGGTACAAAAGAAAAAAAAAAAGTTCATGTGTGAGTAAAGGCAGGGGTCCCAATACTTTTGGTAATATCTTCAGACCTTTTAGCAGAAAAAAATATTCAAAACAGACCCTTCCTCCCCACTTCATCTGAGGCAGAGCCAAGAATAGAAGAGAGCACTTTGGGAGATTGCTCAAAACACATATCACATTTCCTCAGACAACACTACTGACCAATGTCTCAGTGATTGGCTAGTGAGGATAAATATTTATAATTTAGTTTTTGATTTCTCCCATTCTGACTACAGTCTAGCTGCTTCAACAACACAAAAAGACTAATAACATTCCAGATTAAGGCAAGGTCGTACAATTTCACTAAACATGTGTGTACATCTTTAAAGATCAAGAAATTACATTCACTGGCTGTGAAAAGGATTGAGAGCTTATGTGAACCCACAAGAAACACATGCCTGTAATCTTAATAGTGATTTCTCTTTATTGTGCATTTCCTTTCAGTAAATCAGACCCAATGAGAAGGGTGAGACATCAATAATTTTTTTACTAAATTGATGTAATGAAAACAACTAGCAAACGTTGATTGGAAAGAATATGGAAGTTTGTGGTGTTGCGGTTTCAGTGAGTAGAAAAGTGTGCATCATTGTGGTGTCAGTGAGTGTCAAATGTACATAGTTGTAGGGTTGAAAAATTAAGGAAAGCGTGTTGTTGGGGAATGCAGAAGTGCATATTGCTGGCTACAGTGTTGGTAAGCGAAAAAAAAACATATGGTTTTGATGCTGGCAAGTGCAGAATAGAATCTTTTTGCTGTGGCTAGTGCAGAAATGCATTGAGGCATAAGCAACAGCAAAACTGGGCATCATTGTGGTATTGCTGAGTGAAAAAGTACATGTTGGTGGGGTTTGGTGAGTACAAAAAGGCAAATTGATACTCTGTTGGCACACAGTTGTTGTGTTGTCCAGTGCAGAAAAAGTTTTGCTGTACTGGCAAGTGCAGAAGTCCATGTTAAGTATGTGTGTGTAAGTGTTGCCAAGTTCAAAAGTGCGCTCAGGTGTGATGATGGTTAGCACAAACCTGTGCGGAAGTGTGTTACCAGCATGTGCAGAAATGTGTGGAGGTGTGGTATTGCTAAGTGCAAAAGTTGACATCAGTGTGGCGTAATGTAGAAAAGTGTGTGTTGATTAGAGCAGAAGTTCTCCTTAATGTGGTATAAGCGAGTGCAAAAGTTTGTGTTGGTATGGTGTTGGCAAGTGCAGAAGTGCCCATTGGTGTAGAGTCAGCAAGTGCAATTGTAAACTTAATTGCAGCAATGGCAAGTACAAGAGAGCATTTTGTTGCAGTGTTGGCAAGTGTATGTATGGGCCATGCTACTGTCTTAACGAGTTATGGACACTGGGCATACTACACACGGCCAAAAAATTTATTGGAAGCACACAGGGCATGTGTAGTATGCCATGTCCTTCTGCCCTTCTGCTCCTCTATTCCACCCCTTGCACTTGCAAGCAATTGCCAACTGACTAATCACTTTTCAGAAGGTGGCTAAGCACCCATTCCCCCTTGAAGAGATAAATAGATAAATAATGGTGTTGCGCTATGTAAGCGTTAATACAAAGCATATGTGCAGTAAAACTGTCTAATTATTAACCCCTTCCCGCCGACCGAACGCACATATGCGTACTCGGCTTTCCGGGGTTATACCGGGATGATGCCCGCAGCTGCAGGCATCATCCCGGTACCGTTGTTTTCAGCGGGCGATCGGCTACCCGAGTATAACAACCGATGCGGCTAAAAGCCGCTCGGCTGTTATACCGGAGGAGCGGGAGGGGACATTCCCCCCCCCTCCCGCCGCCTCCCGCCGCTGTTACCGGGCCTCCCGTGCGATCGGGAGGCCGGTGTCCGTTCGGCTGCCTTCGGCGGCTGGGGGCGGGCTGGAACGAAGCTGCGAGCAGCTTCGTTCCAGCCTTCTTGTTGTAAATGCGGAAGCGACGTCATGACGTCACTTCCCGTTTACTCGGCTGCCAATGGCGCCGAATTTAAAAAAGTACACAGTATTCAGAATCGCCGTTTTCGGCGATCTGAATACTTTGAAGTGTAAAGGAGGGATCGGGGGTCTTTTAGACCCCCGATCCCTCCATAAAGAGTACCTGTCACCACATATTACTGTCACAAGGGATGTTTACATTGCTTGTGACAGCAATAAAAGTAAAAAAAAAAAAAAAAAAAATTTTAAACACAATTTATAAAGTACAAAAATAAATAAATTAAATAAAAAAAAAAAAAAATAAATTTTAAAGTGCCCCTGTCCCCGCGAGCTCGCGCAGCGAAGAAAACGCATACGGAAGTCGCGCCCGCATATGTAAACGGTGTTCAAACCACACATGTGAGGTATCGCCGCGATCGTCAGAGCAAGAGCAATAATTCTAGCCCTAGACCTCCTCTGTAGCTCAAACCTGGTAACCGTAAAAATTTTTTAAATCGCCGCCTATGGAAATTCAAAGGTACCATAGTTCGTCGCCATTCCACGAGTGCGTGCAATTATAAAGGGTGACATGTTTGGTATCTCTTTACTCGGCGTAACATCATCTTTCACATTATACAAAAAAATTGGGGTAACTTTACTGTTTGGATTTTTTAAAATTCATGAAAGTGTCACTTTTCCAAAAATTTGCGTTTAAAACACCGCTGCACAAATACCGTGTGATAAAAAATATTGCAACAATCGCCATTTTATTCTCTATATTCTCTGCTAAAAAAATATATATAATGTTTGGGGGTTCTAAGTCATTTTCTAGCAAAAAATACGGATTTTAACTTGTAAACACCAAATTTCAAAAATAGGCTTAGTCATGAAAGGGATAAAGTGCCAAGTGGGGAATACCGTAAACAAACTTGCTTAAAACAAATAAATAAATAAACAAAAATGATAGAAAATGGTGGCTAATTGTAAAACATATACCGTATATACTCGAGTATAAGTCGTTCCGAGTATAAGTCGAGGCCCTAATTTACCACAAAAAAATGGGAAAAACTTATTGACCCGAGTATAAGACGAGGGTGAGAAATGCAGCAGCTACTGCAAGTGGAAAAAGAAGGTCAGCAATGCCCATCTGCAGCTGTATACCTCCCTGTGTCCTTTGCATGTATCATGTGTCCTGTGCATATGTGTCATGTGTCCTGTGTCCTGTGTATATGTGCATGTGTCATGTGTATATGTACCTGTGTAATGTACCTGTGTATATGTGCATGTGTATATGTACCTGTGTCCTGTGTATGTGTATATGTACCTGTGTGCATGTGTCTGTGTGTGTGTGTGCATCCTACCTGTGTCCTGTGCATCCTCCGTGCACTGCTCTGCACCAATCAGAGTGTAGTATTCAGCCATTCACTGTTCAAAAGCCGCGCCTCCTCCTCGTCCAAAAAACTCAATTTCCCAGCAGTCAGCGGTCAGCCTATCACGGACATTCTCTCATCCTCATACCACGGACGAGGATGAGAGAATGTCTGTGATAGGCTGTACACTGACTGCCTATCACAGACGAGGAGGCGTGGCTTTTGAACATTGAGAGCCGCTGCCGAGTCTATGCAGCACAAGCTGGCCGCCGTCTGCCTGCATGACACGCTGATCATACAGACAGACGGCGGTGACTCGTGTATAAGTCGAAGGGGTCACTTTCAGCCCCAAAAAAGGGGCTGAAAAATTGGACTTATACATGAGTATATACGGTAACATAAATCATACAAATGTAGTGGTGGAGTTGCCACTAGTAACAAACATCCACCAATCCACCCCGCTGCCAGACTCCCATATATCACTTGCAGAGACAATGAACTGTCTTTTGCTGGTTTTGTTTTTGTTTGTTTATTAGGAGGGTACATACAACTAGGGTTGCCACCTGTACGGGAATGACCCGGACAGTCCGGGTTTTGACAGCTGTGCCCGGGTTTCTCTCCTCCTGAAACCCGGACACAGCAGCATAGGCTCCAGCCAGTGTGGGAAGTGAGTGTTCATACCTCCAGCCCACCAGCAGTTTAGCACCCCCCCCCTCCTGTAGCTGAGACTGCGCTCCGTCCTGCTGTGTCTTGTCAGCAGCGCGACCCCCTCCTGTCGCTGGATGCTCACTCTCAAATAATACTTGCTCCCCGGATGGCTCCTGTCCTGTGTGGCTTCAGTGGTGACAGTTCCCCTCCATCCACCTCTCCCCCATCAATGTGCCAATGCCGATCGGCAAAAGCAGCCTGCCCTGAATGCGCTCTCTCCCGCCAGCAGCAACGCGCCCCCCTCCTTCCTCCGCTCCAGCAGGGCTAATGATTTTTCCCAGTTTCACTGGTGAATGGTGAGAGTGGTGAGTCGGTCCCAGTCCTGTCCCCCTCACCCCTGTCATTGCAGTGCTAGGCTAATGAATCCTGAATGCTGCAGCTCACTGTGTGCTCTCTTCCCCCAGCACCAAGCCACCCCCCCTCCTCTGTCAGCCCTCCCTCCTCTGTCAGCCCCCCCTCCTCTGTCAGCACCCCTCCTCTGTCAGCCCCCCTCCTCTGACAGCCCCCCCTCCTCTGTCAGCCCCCATCCTCTGTCAGCCCCCCTCCTCTGTCAGCCCCCCCTCCTCTCTGTCAGCCCCCCCTTCTCTGTCAGCCCCTCCTTCTCTGTCAGCCCCCTCCTCTCTGTCAGCCCCGTCCTCTGTCAGCCCCCCTCCTCTGTCAGCCCCCTCCTCTCTGTCAGCCCCCCTCCTCTGTCAGCCCCCCTCCTCTCTGTCAGCTGTCAGCCCCCCTCCTCTGTCAGCCCCCCTCCTCTATCAGCCACCCCCTCCTCTGTCAGCCCCCCTCTCATCTGTCAGCCCCCCTCTCCTCTGTCAGCCCCCCTCCTCTGTCAGCCCCCCCTCCTCTCTGTCATCCCCCCTCCTCTCTGTCAGCCCCCCTCCTCTCTGTCAGCCCTCCTCTCTGTCAGCCCCCCTCCTCTGTCAGCCCCCCCTCCTCTCTGTCAGCCCCCCTCCTCTGTCAGCCCCCCCTCCTCTCTGTCAGCCCCCCTCCTCTGTCAGCCCCCCTCCTCTGTCAGCCCCCCCTTCTCTGTCAGCCCCCTCCTCTCTGTCAGCCCCGTCCTCTGTCAGCCCCCTTCCTCTGTCAGCCCCCTCCTCTCTGTCTGCCCCCCTCCTCTGTCAGCCCCCCTCCTCTCTGTCAGCTGTCAGCCCCCTCCTCTGTCAGCCCCCCTTCTCTGTCAGCCACCCCCTCCTCTGTCAGCCCCCCTCTCCTCTGTCAGCCCCCCTCCTCTGTCAGCCCCCCCTCCTCTCTGTCAGCCCCCCTCCTCTCTGTCAGCCCCCTCCTCTCTGTCAGCCCTCCTCTCTCCTCTGTCAGCCCCCTTCCTCTGTCAGCCCCCTTCCTCTGTCAGCCCCCCCTCCTCTGTCAGCCCCCTCTCCTCTGTCAGCCCCCTCTCCTCTGTCAGCCACCCTCTCCTCTGTCAGCCACCCCCTCTCTCAGCCCCCCTCTCCTCTGTCAGCCCCCTTCTCCTCTGTCAGCCCCCTTCCTCTGTCAGCCCCCCCTCCTCTGTCAGCCCCCCCTCCTCTGTCAGCCCCCCTCCTCTGTCAGCCCCCCTCCTCTGTCAGCCCCCCCTCCTCCTCTGTCAGCCCCCCTCCTCCTCTGTCAGCCCCCCTCCTTCTCTGTCAGCCCCCCTCCTCCTCTCTGTCAGCCCCCCCTCCTCCTCTCTGTCAGCCCCCCCTCCTCCTCTCTGTCAGCCCCCCTCCTCCTCTCTGTCAGCCCCCTCCTCCTCTCTGTCTGCCCCCCTCCTCTGTCAGCCACCCCCTTCCTCTGTCAGCCCCCTCCTCCTCTCTGTCAGCCCCCTCCTCTTCTCTGTCAGCCCCCTCCTCCTCTCTGTCCCCCTCCTCTCTGTCAGCCCCCCTCCTCTTCTGTCAGCCCCCCCTCCTCTTCGTCAGCCCCCTCCTCCTCTCTGTCAGCCCCCTCCTCCTCTCTGTCTGCCCCCCTCCTCTGTCAGCCACCCCCTCCTCTGTCAGCTGTCAGCCCCCTTCCTCTGTCAGCCCCCCCTTCTCTGTCAGCCCCCTCCTCTTTGTCAGCCCCGTCCTCTGTCAGCCCCCTTCCTCTGTCAGCCCCCTCCTCTCTGTCAGCCCCCCTCCTCTGTCAGCCCCCCTCCTCTCTGTCAGCTGTCAGCCCCCCTCCTCTGTCAGCCCCCCTCCTCTGTCAGCCACCCCCTCCTCTGTCAGCCCCCCTCTCCTCTGTCAGCCCCCCTCCTCTGTCAGCCCCCCCTCCTCTCTGTCAGCCCCCCTCCTCTCTGTCAGCCCCCTCCTCTCTGTCAGCCCTCCTCTCTCCTCTGTCAGCCCCCTTCCTCTGTCAGCCCCCTTCCTCTGTCAGCCCCCCCTCCTCTGTCAGCCCCCTCTCCTCTGTCAGCCACCCTCTCCTCTGTCAGCCACCCCCTCTCTCAGCCCCCCTCTCCTCTGTCAGCCCCCTTCTCCTCTGTCAGCCCCCCCTCTCTGTCAGCCCCCCCTCCTCTGTCAGCCCCCCTCCTCTGTCAGCCCCCCCTCCTCCTCTGTCAGCCCCCCTCCTTCTCTGTCAGCCCCCCTCCTTCTCTGTCAGCCCCCCTCCTCCTCTCTGTCAGCCCCCCTCCTCCTCTCTGTCAGCCCCCCTCCTCCTCTCTGTCAGCCCCCCCTCCTCCTCTCTGTCAGCCCCCCTCCTCCTCTCTGTCAGCCCCCTTCTCCTCTCTGTCAGCCCCCTCCTCCTCTCTGTCTGCCCCCCTCCTCTGTCAGCCACCCCCCTTCCTCTGTCAGCCCCCTCCTCCTCTCTGTCAGCCCCCTCCTCTTCTCTGTCAGCCCCCTCCTCCTCTCTGTCCCCCTCCTCTCTGTCAGCCCCCCTCCTCTTCTGTCAGCCCCCCCTCCTCTTCGTCAGCCCCCTCCTCCTCTCTGTCAGCCCCCTCCTCCTCTCTGTCTGCCCCCCTCCTCTGTCAGCCACCCCCTCCTCTGTCAGCTGTCAGCCCCCTTCCTCTGTCAGCCCCCCCCTCTTCTGTCAGCCCCCCCTCCTCTTCTGTCAGCCCCCCCTCTCCTCTGTCAGCCCCCTCCTCCTCTCTGTCAGCCCCCTCCTCCTCTCTGTCTGCCCCCCTCCTCTGTCAGCCACCCCCTCCTCTGTCAGCCCCCTCCTCTCTGTCAGCTGTCAGCCCCCCTCCTCTCTGTCAGCTGTCAGCCCCCTTCCTCTGTCAGCCACCCCCTCCTCTGTCAGCTACCCCCAAACAGCACGCACTTCCCCCAGCTTCAGCGGGGCTAATGTCCTGCAGCCGGGTCACACTGCACTATCTGTGCGCTCTCTCTCTCCCACCCAGCCGCTGGCGCCAATGCCGCCAGAGACAGTGAATGGAGGGCCACTGAACTGGTATCCTAGCAAACAGGGACACTTTTGCAGGAGAAAGCATGGTATTACAGACTCCTCCCCTAACAGGTTCACACACATACATCTTTGCAGCGGCTCCTGGAAGGTAAGGGTTTTTTTTGTCTCGCTGTAATGGAGTTCTCTATTGGGGGGGCACAGACACTGTCTGATATTTAATCTGTTACGTTCCACTGCCCTACTGACACCATCCACTGCCCTACTGACACTATCCACTGCCCTACTGACACCGTCCACTGCTCTACTGACACCATCCACTGCCCTACTGACACCGTCCACTGCCCTACTGACACCGTCCACTGCCCTACTGACACCGTCCACTGCTCTACTGACACCGTCCACTGCTCTTCTGACACCGTCCACTGCCCTACTGACACCGTCCACTGCTCTACTGACACCATCCACTGCCCTACTGACACCGTCCACTGCTCTACTGACACCGTCCACTGCTCTACTGACACCGTCCACTGCCCTACTGACACCGTCCACTGCCCTACTGACACCGTCCACTGCTCTACTGACACCGTCCACTGCCCAACTGACACCGTCCACTGCCCCACTGACACCGTCCACTGCCCCACTGACACCGTCCACTGCTCTACTGACACCGTCCACTGTTCTACTGACACCGTCCACTGTTCTACTGACACCGTCCACTGTTCTACTGACACCGTCCACTGCTCTACTGACACCGTCCACTGCTCTACTGACACCGTCCACTGCCCTACTGACACCGTCCACTGCTCTACTGACACCGTCCACTGTTCTACTGACACCGTCCACTGCCCTACTGACACCGTCCACTGCCTTACTGACACCGTCCACTGCTCTACTGACATCGTCCACTGCCCTACTGACACCGTCCACTGCTCTACTGGCTGACAGTGTCCACTTTTAAGGTGGGCTAGTTTCATATTTTAACTGACAATTCTTTTATTAATCAAATCACATTTTATGTGTACACAAATGCTTTTGTTTTATTTAACCATGCCCCTTTAAGTCCCCCCCCACTCTTAATGCAATTTGGCCACAGCCACTGTTCACCGTAGTACACCTCATTACTACTCTCATTGGGTAACCCAAGAGGTGTCCCAGGTATTTTACAATTCTATAGAGTGTACTACAAAAAAATTGCTGTGCGACGTAAAAGTGTTCGGGTTTGGCTTGAAGAAAAGGTGGCAACCCTACATACAACTTGGTTGGGGAAAAAGGGTATATGGGATGCCCATAGAATAGTTTATTTCGCCATCATATTTAGAGATTATTCAGATTTACAAATAGTTTGAGCTGGAAGAAATGATGTGCATTGTTCAACAGATCTTTCTCCTGCATCACCATGCAGACTATTGCTCCTCCTCTGCTTCACTCCCGCAGACTATTGCTTCCAGTATTTAATCACCCATGACCGTGTAAGGATGAGGACATCACTCTTGACCGTGTAAGGGTGATGTTCCCAGAAATCCTCTCCTCCTGCACAAACTTATCCTTAAGTTACTAATGTAATTTAATGCCACATCTTCTTCTGTAAGCAAGAAAGACCCACTCTGAATAGTTCCTTAAGCTGGCTTTGAATGTTCACTGCTACTAGGCAAGAGGACTGTAGCACCTCTCCCCGGAGGCCTAGTAGTTTAAAAGCACATGTTGGATGGTGGACTACTGTTCCCTGCCAGCCCAGCTTGCAAATTCTGTGCCCTCAGGCCACATTGATTTGACACATATCCCCACAGTCTCTCCTCTGATCCAGGACTCCTCATCATTGACCGTGTAATGACGAGGACTTTACTAATGACCGTGTAAAAGCAAAGCTCCCTCACAGACTTCCTGGCACATCCAGCCCTCCACTGTGGTACGCTCACCAAAATTTCTCTGCCCTGAGTCCTTGATGGAGAACTTGACCGGACCATACGTTCTGACAGCTTCACCTGCCCCTCTGCTCCAGGAGTTCCTTATCGATCACCATGTAATGATAAGGACATCTCCAATGACCGTGTAAAGGTGAAGTTCCCGGGCCTCCTCCTGTGATCAGCGCACCCCCCCAGATGGGGGCGCCCTCCTGCTGCACCGGCCCTAAGCGGGTTAGTGGCCCCCCACAGTGACCACACCGGGCCCAGGCGTTGACTCCGATCGTAGGTAGGCGGCACCTGGGGCACAGCATACATAACCGCTCCACTCCTCTGATTTCCCCCAAAGCAAGTCCTCCACAGAGCTCCAGTCGGATGCCAGTGTCGACTAGCACCCGGTCCTGAATTTCAGGTAGTCGCTATACAGCGGGCATCCTCCGATCACCCTCCGCCATCTTCATCTGCCTTGTGTCTGGCATGCAGTATGCTGATCCCCTCACTGTTCTCCACTGGGGCGTGACTCCGCCCACGCGCTCGTTGGTTCAGCGTGTGAAGGACTGTAAGCAGGCTTCAGACAATGTGCACTCTAGTATGCTTATGAATTGCAGGCACTGTCCAGTTTTAGTTTTAAAACTGCGTCACAGAAGCTGGAAATGAAGGCAGGCAAACTATACACCATTATAATATTACTATACACTATATCACAATTTAACATAGTAAAGTCTCTCCTGTGATATTCTACTGTGTGGGACTGACCGTGCAGCATCCCGTCATAGACACCCCTTCGTTGCATACCGTTACTAGGGGCAACAGCAGACATCCACAACTCCTTTTACTGTGTTAAGCAGGATTAATAAAGTCAAAATTTTTTTTCTCTCTGCAATACAGTGTACAATGCCCGAGCCTTGCAGAGTGCTGGACATATTTGTAATCCGGAGCGCGATCTCTCCCCGTGGTTGTCACAGGTGATAGCACATGGTTACAGTCACTGGTTGCAGGGCTTATCGTGGTGGTGAGTGTCCATTGAGACAACTGAGTGCAGGGTGAGTGATCCTGGATGGTTGCTATGGACAACAGCACTTGGCGACAAGTTTGGGTTTGGTTGCTACGGGCAACAGCATGTGGCAAAAGTAAATTTGTGAGAGCAAGCATAGTAATTTCCTCATTGTACCCCAAACTTGGCAAAACAGGCAAAGTCCCCCCCCTGGCTTTTTGCAGTTGCTAGGGGCGACGGCCAGCAGGTTAACCGTGAAGGCGGATCTCGGTTTGACCTCCAAATGTAGGGGTGGAGTTGCCACTAGTAACAAACATCCACCAATTCACCCCGCTGCCAGACTCCCATATATCACTTGGGAGTGAACAGTTTTTTGCTGGTTTTGACCGTGTAAATCAAAGTTCCCTCACAGACTTCCTGGCACATCCAGCCCTCCACTGTGGTACACTCACCAACCTTTCTCTGCCCTGAGTCCTTGATGGAGAACTTGACCTGACCATACGTTCTGACAGCTTCACCTCCCCCTCTGCTCCAGGAGTTCCTTATCGATCACTGTGTAATGATAAGGACATCGCCAATGACCGTGTAAAGGCGAAGTTCCCTCACAGTATGCCTCCTCCTGTGATCAGTGCACCCCCCCAGATGGGGGTGCCCTCCTGCTGCTGTCTATTATTCCATTCTCCACTTCACTCAGTCGACAACTCTCCCCAGTGACATGTTACCTCAGCTTATATAGGAGGCCCGTCCCCTGCCAATTCCAGTTGGGGATTGGTCAGGGCTCCCACATGAGCTGCCCGCTACTCCAGTTCCAGACCCTGTCCCTCTTCCAGAACATTCTCCCTGGAAGCAGGGGAGGAGCCTCAGAACTAGAGCACAGGTGGCCACACCCACTGCTACTCTAACCACTCCCTGCCCCCAGATCAAAACAGACAGGCCTAGCTTGCAGCATAGGCCTGCCTAAATCTGTGCTGACAGTCTCCTAGTAAAAATCCTATTACTAGCACCTACCTATTGGTAGAGGGTGCTACACAAATATTGAACAAATGAAACAAAGTGACAAAGTCCAATGTGCACAACTGAATAAACAATGAAAGGTGCAGTCCAAGTAAAATATTAGAAAATCCAACGATTTAAACAATGTGATCCTGAAAAATATACTGTGACAGTTTTCCACATAGAAAGTGAATCCCTCCACCGTGAAACAGCAAAAAAACGGTGCCTAGCCAATCTTCTGTGATGGCACTTGTGTATGTGCAAGCCCCTCACCTTACTGCCATAAGGTATACAGCATGAATCAATCACAGGTGGCAGTCTTCAGATGTTCCTCTTGATTTAATTAATGAGTCCTTCTCTAGTAGTCTCGGTCAGTGCCGGGACAAGGTCATTTGGTGCCCAGGGCGAAGATGGCAAACTGCGCCCCCCCCACCGTATAAACAAAGAGTCAGTGCTTTGCAGGGAAAAGAAAAAAAGTGATCATTCCCTCTGTAAAGAGCCCCTGTATTGATTGTCAACACAGAGTTCTGGGCTGTGATTTGACACAGCCGATCAGCATGTCCCAGCCATGAATCATTGGCTGGAATCTGCTGACAGTCCTGATGTGTCAAATCACAGGTGAGTAGGTGGGTGGGAGCATGCGCCCGACACCCTGAAACAGGCAGCATCATACGCCTGTAGCTGCCACCCCATAGCAGTATATGTACTGTGATGGGTCGGCAAGTGGTTAATTACCAATGGCATTTGTAATATGCATCAAATAAAGCAAAAAACGGCGCTAATTATTCTAAAATAAACACGAACATCTAAAGCAGCCGCAAATTCTACTGTGAGATATAACACAGTCCCAAATCATAAATACATAAACAGAGTTGCGCTAATTAATATTGAGTCAAGCACCAGTGATAAAAACAAAGTCTCAATGTGATAAAAAAGTTCTTTGGTAACATCCGCACCATCCACCACCTTCAATTGAGTGATCCTGTGACAGTACCCTCCACCATAGATAAAGTGCTTGCTTACCAGATTGCACAGACCTCCTATCAGGGAAGGTCAGTGACACTTGTGGCTCTAAACCCAACCAGGTCCTTTAACCATCCAAAGAACCCCTTATGGCAAGTGGACCCACCATCCAGGAAACAATATCACAGATGGTCCCCAAAATACAAAAAGGCTTGCTAGCCATACTGTAAAATTATTTAAAAACTTTATTTAAAGTATAAAATTTTGCTTTTACAGCAAAAACATGTAATTGCATAAGGATCAAAACAAGCTGGCTGGCTAATCGCAGCTACCTGTCCTTCCGGGATTCGCTCCATCACCTGACGTCACTGCACTTCTCGAATCCCGGAAGGACGGGTAGCTGTGATTAGCCAGCCAGCTTGTTTTGATCCCTATGCGCTTACATGTGATAGGAGGTCCATGCAATTGAGTAATTGGGACTTTGTTCTTATCACTGGTGTTTGACCCAATTTGTAATGTACAGCATGGAGGGGGGGTTAATGTATTGCCATTGGTCACTGATGCATTAGTGACCATTAGCAGTTAATTAACCCCTTTGTGCTGCATTAGTGGCACCAGTATCAGTGTTCATTAACCCCTTCATGCTGCAGCATAATACTGATACTGGTGCCACCAATGCAGCACACAGGGGTTAATTAACTGCTACTGGTCACTAATGCATCAGTGACCAATGGCAATACATTAACCCCCCTCCATGCTGTACATTACTGAAATGTAATACCATTGGTAATTAGCCTCCCCTCAACCACCTCCAAAACCCCCCCCCCCTAAATCTACAGAGTTAATTAAGCTGCAATCATCTGCTTTGCTTATTTGTGCAATACACACTGCAGTCACTCAGTGTTGCAACTGCAGCTATTAGCGGCTGGTGTGTACAATCGCATACACAGCCAGTTTTTAGAAGCCCACGTCACCCTTGCCCCCCCTCCCTGCAGTAAACTGTATCGCCCAGGGCATCTGCCCCTTCCGCCCCTGCCTTGTACCGGCCCTGGTCTCGATATGCGGGGTTTAAGCATAAAAGAAAAAAATGCCCATAGCGTAATCCCATTAAAAGGGGGTATAGTGTGACAGACAAAAATAGATGCACTCACTTTTTAAAAATGTGACAAAAAGGCAAGAATCCACGAGCGCCGAGCTCGTATGATTCCATTCAATCCTGGTAATACCTAGTGTCCGAGTCCCTTCGCTAATAATCTCAGTATGTAGGGTTTAAACATAGGAAAGAAAGGTGAGCATAGCGTAATCCGATTTAAGAAAATTTATTGTAACAAACAAGATAAACAAGCTCACGTTTTTTAAAATAGCAAACTGCAACAATCCATGAGCGTCACGCTCATATCCTTCCATCAAATCCCAGTGATACCTATTGCTCCAATCCCGGCACATATCGTCACATCACGTGACTTCATCAGGGAACCTTGAAGACCTTTTTTTTTTTTTTTTTGCCTAAGGAAGATTTTTCTTAAAGTACCACAGCCGCAAACCACATTGACTTGAATGGACGAGTTTGACAGCCTGTCAATTCAAGAAGCTATTCAAAATTTGCTGTATAGTAAGTTTTAGATGGGACGTCAGGAGCAGTAAAACTGCAGTTCAACTGACTGTTTTTACCATACTCTGGCTTCCCATGTAAAAGAGGCCCAAAATTGTAATTTGCCTAAAATTGGCATTTTTGAGTCTACTTGGTTTCAAAGGGATAAGCTTCAGCCTAAACAGTATATGATGTCAGTTGGGCTTCATATACATGGGCAGCTAGGGGGCATTAAAATAGGGGGTAGAGTCATGGTTTTACAGCCCCATACCAACCTGCTTCAAGACTGGCCATGTTAGTTCAAACAAGCATGGTTGCAGTGTGGCAAAATTTATACAACAGACCACGTTTGGCAGGCTCTACTGCCTCAAAATACAAACAATTTAAGTGAAGCATTCACTCAGATGATGGTAGTATTAAATATAATGCTATAACACTAACCATATTCGTGTACTGAACATATTGTTCTATGTTTAGTTTTTCTTCTGCTGTAGGGATGCTCTGCTATGAATTCTGTAATTCCTCAAGTATATCCACTTAAGCACTCAGTTAAACAGGCTGTCACATAATAGAATCTGCGTCCTCTAGCTCAATAATAAATTCATAAATATAATTCAGTTTAGCTAATCTTTCTTCATAGCTGGAGGATCTCAGCTTTATAAATAGTTTATAGTATATATATATCGTAGAGGCAAGATATCATCAGCTTCAGTGGCGGCTGGTGCTCAAAATTTTTTTGGGGGGGTGCAAACAAATTGAAAAATACTGAAACCCCCCCATCAATTGCAGCCTCACTGTGCCTATCAAAGGCAGCCATTGTGCCCATCAAATGGAGCCACTGTGCCCATTAAGTGCAGCCATTGTGCCCGTCAAACGCAGCCACTGTGCCCATCATATGTAGCCACTGTGCCCATCATATGCAGCCACTGTGCCCATCATATGCAGCCATTGTAGCCATCATATGCAGCCATGTGTGCCCATCATATGCAGCCACTTGTGCCCATCATATGCAGCCACTGTGCCCATCATATGCAGCCACTTGTGCCCATCAGAGGTAGCCACTTGTGCCCATCAAATTCAGCCACTTGTGCATGTCAAATGCAGCCACTTGTGCCCATCATATGTAGCCACTTGTGCCCATCATATGCAGCCACTGTGCCCATCTTAGGCTGCCACTTGTGCCCATCAAATGCAGCCACTTGTGCCCATTATATGCAGCCACTTGTGCCTGTCAAATGCAGCCACTTGTGTCCATCATATGCAGCCATTTTGCCCATCAAATGCAGCCATTGTGCTCATCAAACGCAGCCACTGTGCCAATCATATACAGCCACTTGTGCCCATCAAATGCAGCCACTTGTGCTCATCAAATACAGCCACTTGTGCCCATCATACGCAGCCACCTGTGCCCATTATGTGCAGCCACTGTGCCCACCGAGCCCCCCCCCTCGCGGCTCTGGTAGCACCCAACCCCCCGCGAGCGCGGCTCTGGCAGCACTGAACCCACTCCCCCCGCTGAAAATACTGAAACTCCCCCCATTAATTGTAGCCTCACTGTGCCCATCTAATGCAGCCATTGTGCCCATCAAATGCAGCCACTGTGCCCATTAAGTGCAGCCATTGTGCCCATCAAACGCAGCCACTGTGCCCATCATATGTAGCCACTGTGCCCATCATATGCAGCCACTGTGCCCATCATATGCAGCCATTGTGGCCATCATATGCAGCCATGTGTGCCCATCATATGCAGCCACTGTGCCCATCATATGCAGCCACTGTGCCCATCATATGCAGCCACTTGTGCCCATCAGAGGTAGCCACTTGTGCCCATCAAATTCAGCCACTTGTGCCTGTCAAATGCAGCCAATTGTGCCCATCATATGCAGCCACTTGTGCCCATCAAATGCAGCCATTGTGCTCATCAAACGCAGCCACTGTGCCCATCATATACAGCCACTTGTGCCCATCAAATGCAGCCACTTGTGCCTATCATACGCAGCCACCTGTGCCCATTATGTGCAGACACTGTGCCCACTGAGACCCCCCCACTCGCAGCTCTGGTAGCACCCAACCCCCTGCGAGCACGGGTCTGGCAGCACTGAACCCACTCCCCCCCACTGAAAAATACTGAAACCCCCCTATCAATTGCAGCCTCATTGTGCCCCTCTAATGCAGCCGTTGTGCCCATCAAATGCAGCCACTGTGCCCATCATATGCAGCCACTTGTGCCCATCATATGCAGCCACTGTGCCCATCATATGCAGCCACTTGTGCCCATCATATGCAGCCACTTGTGCCCATCAAATGCAGCCACTTGTACCCGTCAAATGCAGCCACTTGTGCCCATCATATGCAGCCACTTGTGCCCGTCAAATGCAGCCACTTGTGCCCATCATATGCAGCCACTTGTGCCCATCAAATGCAGCCACTGTGCCCATTAAGTGCAGCCATTGTGCCCATCAAACGCAGCCACTGTGCCCATCATATGTAGCCACTGTGCCCATCATATGCAGCCATTGTGACCATCATATGCAGCCACGTGTGCCCATCATATGCAGCCACTATGCCCATCATATGCAGCCACTTGTGCCCATCAGAGGTAGCCACTTGTGCCCATCAAATTCAGCCACTTGTGCCCATCAGAGGCAGTCATTTGTGCCCATCAAATTCAGCCACTTGTGCCCGTCAAATGCAGCCACTTGTGCCCATCATATGCAGCCACTTGTGCCCATCATATGCAGCCACTGTGCCCATCTTAGGCAGCCACTTGTGCCCATCAAATGCAGCCACTTGTTCCATCATATGCAGCCACTTGTGCCTGTCAAATGCAGCCACTTGTGCCCATCATATGCAGCCATTTTGCCCATCAAATGCAGCCATTGTGCTCATCAAACGCAGCCACTGTGCCCATCATATACAGCCACTTGTGCCCATCAAATGCAGCCACTTGTGCCTGTCAAATGCAGCCACCTGTGCCCATTATGTGGAGCCACTGTGCCCACCGCCCCCCCCACTCACGGCTCTGGTAGCACCCAACTTCCCCGCGAGCGCAGCTCTGGCAGCACTGAACCCATCAAATGCAGCCACTTGTGCCCATCATACACAGCCACCTGTACCCATTATGTGCAGACACTGTGCCCACCGAGCCCCCCTCACTCGCAGCTCTGGTAGCACCCAACCCCCCCCCCCCGCGAGCACAGCTCTGGCAGCACTGAACCCACTCCCTTCGTGAGCATGGCTCTGGCAGCACCGAACCCACTCCCCGCCATGCAGCCACTGTGCAGCCACTGTGCCCATCATATGCAGCCACTTGTGCCCATCATATGCAGCCACTTGTGCCCATCAAATGCAGCCACTTGTGCCCATCATATGCAGCCATTTTGCCCATCAAATGCAGCCATTGTGCTCATCAAACGCAGCCACTGTGCCCATCATATACAGCCACTTGTGTCCATCAAATGCAGCCACTTGTGCCTGTCAAATGCAGCCACCTGTGCCCATTATGTGGAGCCACTGTGCCCACCGCCCCCCCCACTCACGGCTCTGGTAGCACCCAACTTCCCCGCGAGCGCAGCTCTGGCAGCACTGAACCCATCAAATGCAGCCACTTGTGCCCATCATACGCAGCCACCTGTACCCATTATGTGCAGACACTGTGCCCACCGAGCCCCCCTCACTCGCAGCTCTGGTAGCACCCAACCCCCCCCCCGCGCGAGCGCAGCTCTGGCAGCACTGAACCCACTCCCTTCGTGAGCATGGCTCTGGCAGCACCGAACCCACTCCCCGCCATGCAGCCACTGTGCAGCCACTGTGCCCATCATATGCAGCCACTTGTGCCCATCATATGCAGCCACTTGTGCCCATCAAATGCAGCCACTTGTGCCCATCATATGCAGCCACTGTGCCCATCATAGGCAGCCACTTGTGCCCATGAAATGCAGCCACTTGTGCCCATCATATGCAGCCACTTGTGCCCGTCAAATGCAGCCACCTGTGCCCATTATGTGGAGCCACTGTGCCCACTGCCCCCCTCACTCACGGCTCTGGTAGCACCCAACTTTCCCGCAAGCGCAACTCTGGCAGCACTGAACCCACTCCCCTCGCGAGCATGGCTCTGGCAGCACCGAACCCACTCCCCGCCATGAGCCGCCACTGATCAGCTTGTGTAAGAATATAAATAGTCCACATAGTAAACTTGGTGGAAAGTTGTTCACCACAACCAGTGTTGTGCCTTGGGTGTGCTACATATGCCCAAAAAAACTTAATCAAAGTACACACACAGGGCACACATAGCATGTCCAATCTCTCCCTCCCTACTGTCTCTACCCACACCACTTTTACCAGCAATTATAGTTCTAGTATAGCTCTATGGACTGCTGTCAAAAATTCACCTTCAGATCAGTGTTTACAACAAGTTGTTACTTTGTATATACTCTGTTTCATTCATCTGCAGATCATAGGGGTGAACTTTGATTTGCATATGCTGCAACTTTTCAAGTTACATTTTTTTAAAATGAATAGTTGTTCCTAATTAACTGTAGCCAGGTGCTTGGCTAAGAATAGAGACATTGGCTGCATCTAGCTGCTGTTCTGCAGTGCTGAACTGGTTAGCAGCTATATCAGCAAGAGGAGGGAACTGTTTAACAGGAAGAGTTCAGTAGACTGAATCAGGCAGCATTACACTGTGGGGATTGTGGTCCAGCGGAGAGAGACTCTACTGTAATCAAGAGCATTTGAACTGCATTTCCCTGAAGGAGATTGCCAGGGGGAAGGGAAAGGGCTGCATTTTGTCAAGCTGTACACAGCTTGCTCTTGCCATGAGAGAGCCTGAAGAGTGCACATCATTGTCCAGTGTGCACCACCACTGCTGCATCAGCGGCCTGAGCAGGATCTGATATGCTGAGTACAGGTGTGCCGACAGCCAAAGTCACCTAAATGCAGAGCAGAGTGGACTAATTGCTGTGTGTGACCAGATGGTAAGCTGCAATACTGCTAGGACTGGTGAACTGTTTTTATGAGTTACTATCGTCTGCTAAAGAGAGAGAGACTGAGCCCTTTAGGAACTGACCATACAGCCATCTAGTAACCTTTTTGCTGCCTGCCTGCTTGACTGGAACTATTCTCATGTGCACCAATGGTACAACTGGGCCCAAATGCTAGCCGGCTGAAGAGTTAGGGCAAAAAACTGTCCCTTTGCATCTGTTACACAGAGGCTTATTGTTTATGCTAAAAGGTACCTCTCGGGGGACATTGCACCATATCCTAGCTGTTCTCCTAAAGTGCACTCTAGACTAGTTATAGTATAATTATTCACATTGTAGTTAATGCTTATATGCACTGTTAATGCAGACTTTGCTGATTCATGAGTTATTCCCAGTCTAGTGGTACAGAACTCTACCCTAAGTTATCTTGCATAGTGATTATACTGTTTAGCAGACTGTAACTCAACCTACCTTCTGTGTGTTCATTTGTGCCCAAACCACCATTTATTCTAACCTGCACTAATACATTGAGTTAATTTACCACTACACGGTTTTATGTTTATTTCCTGGTGTTAATTCACAGCCGCGTTAAAGGTATTTATACCTTCTTATAAGTGCTTGCAGAAACTTTCATTCAACCAGGTGTGTCAGAGGGGCCGATGGTGTTGAAGTCGAGGTGCAGAACAGGGAGCCCAAATTACCAAACGGCTCCTGCAGGGTAGGGCTTCAAAACCTTTTATTAATTCCTAAGTAATTATAATCAGCCCTAATTAACTCCTTTGTTCCCTTCTCCCAAAAGCTATAATTTTTTCTGCTATTTTGTGTTTCTATTTTTAAAAAACATTTTTTTACCTTTTTTTGTTTTTTTATTCATTTTGTTTGTTCATTTTTTATGTCACATTAAAAATGTACAAAATTTTTAAAAAAAAGTGTCATTGTAAATAGGACAAATTAAAAAATAACATCTATACTTTTTATATACAGTAACCCCATTTTCAGAATAGAAAAAATGTTTTTAAATGTTCTTTTACATCTTTTATCAATAGATTGAGCAAACCAATATAAACAAAAGAAAGCCTTGTTTGTCCTAAAAAAAAAACATGTATGGATTAATTTATCATTAGCAATGGCAAAGTTATTGCTGAATAAACATGTCCCTAGCAGAAATGTAAAAATTGTAATGTAAATGTAAAAAAATTGGTCTATAAGGGATGTGCAGGTGCAAGAGCTGACATGGCTAAGGTACAAAAGACCAGGGAGCACTCTTTATACCAGGAGGAAAAGAGGTTTAACCTTTTTTACGGTAAGCTGTGAAAATATGCAATAGACTTCTAAAGTTCTAACCAACTCAGTAGATTGCTTCAGAAAGGTTCTAGATATCTTTACTCGTGGACAAAATAAAATTGCTATTAATATTAATAAGAAATAGCACCTTAGAATGTTTACCTTTCGGAGATCAGGATTTTTTTTTAAGAGCAATTTGGACAAAGCTTTGTAAGAGGGTTTACCTTCGTTTTCTTAACTGCAGGTTATGGATTGTGATGCTGTAGTGTTTTCATTATTATTTATTTATTTTTGTTTTTTGGCTAAACTTATAGGACATGTGACTTTTTTCAACCTATGTAGCTATGATGATGGACCCAGGGTAGATATTACTGGCCCTTTTTCAGGCCCTATTCATACCTTCAAGACGCATTGCATCGCTTTGCTTTTGTTTAGCGCTTTTTTTTGCATTTTTGTCATGCAACAGCATAGGGAAGCCCTTTCACTTAAATGGGCTGCCCTACATCCAACAAACATGCCAATTGCAGTGAGCCTTGGGCATTTTTGAAATGTGCATTTTGGCGCATTTTCCATGGGCTATGTGTGAATGGGGCCTAAAATGCATGCAGCAAGCACCAATTCTATTGTCCAAGGTGATAGGTTGATAGTTGTATGGAAAAGAGAACTGATAAGCCAGATGCATAGGCATTTTTCACTTTTCCCCCTGACTTATGACAATTGTAGATTTATGTTCTCCTTGCTTTGCCTAGATCTCTGTGTGGGATTTTTTGTGAAAGGCAAATGTCTCATGTGCATCCAGAATGAATTTAGAACCCCAATTATTAACTAATATGTTGGAAGGCAAGTAGGCATTGTCTTTCTCCACTTAGTTTTGGATTTCCACCACTAGCAGACTCTTTTCTAGAGAAACAAGAAAACAACATTTGGGAAACAAAAACCAACATTATGAAATATAAAGTATATGCCTTTGTCATGGATATATCAAAATCGATCTAAAACAGTAATGACCTGTGGATTTGTGTCCAGAGTTTGCGCATCCCACTAATAAACATCACACCATTCAAAAATCACCATCTGTGGGTACTTCTGTTGGATAGACCTCACTGATGTACAATACGATATGGTCAGTACTGGTGGAAGGTCCAAAGAAAGGAAAGACTGACACCTGAATGGTGTTTTTTAAGTCCTATTCCATATGTTTTACTGATTAGGCTTCATATATACATATTATACAAAGGAGTGTAATCTACAATCTCTAAAAAACAGCTAAAGCCAAATTGGTCACATCTGCTTAGATGCCTGGGTACCAAAATCATTAGCTTAATCAAGACAAAACTATGGAACAAATTTCAATTCAAAACTTGAAAATGAAGGGCTGCAACATACTGTAATACTAATACTAATAAACGTTACAACATTTTTATCATCACTACTGCTAACACACCACAAGGTGGCAACTACCTACTCATGTGCAAAGGAGACATGCTGCATACTGGTAAATTCAATGAAATTTAACTGCACAGCTTTTCATTTATTTCCAACTTTTTAAAGAAATGTACACCATTATTTACAAAACGTTTTTTGCTTTGTTATCCTGACAAACAAGAATAGGTAATTTCAAAATGCATTTGAAATACAAAATTAAATATAAAAAGCATGCAAAGGGCATACCAAATAATGTAAAAAAGCCACAAGCTAGCATTTTCATGATGTTAATATTTGATGAAGTCCTGTAGGCAAAACATGTTACACCAGACCTAATGCAGTTTTGTGGCATTTATTCTGATGTCTTGTCTTTCCTTGCATTGTTCTTTCTGCTTAGCTGACCTAGTGAGGGTAACACTGCAATGATGGATATTAAAAACACCACTTACAGTAGAGCTCTTGGCATTCCAGAACAAAGTCTATCTTTGTCCTTCACATCATGTAAAAACTGACGGGATGACTTTCTCCTGTTTTGCAAGACTACATTCTTCAGTCTTTTCAGAGATTCTGGAAAAGAAAATTGCACATAAATAATACTTATTTCTAGC
Source organism: Aquarana catesbeiana (assembly GCF_042186555.1). Classification (NCBI taxonomy): domain Eukaryota; kingdom Metazoa; phylum Chordata; class Amphibia; order Anura; family Ranidae; genus Aquarana; species Aquarana catesbeiana. The sequence continues at coordinate 166,070,794 of NC_133332.1, read as the reverse complement.
AGCTAGAGCTTCTTATTGGGTTTTTTTTTTAAAGAAAAAACACATCATGTTCCCCCTAACCCTGATTTTCCATTGACTCCACTCATTAAACATGTCCTGAGCTGATTTTCTTATAAGCTGAAGTGTACAGGACTGGGCTTTACTAATGGAAGTAAACAATATAAGCAGTTCTAAGCTCTACCTAATTACAAAAAAAAACAGATTTGTATTTACAAATAGTGTGCATGTCATATTATACCGTTTTGGTGTAATAAGCCTATTTATAACAAAGAGTATAGGTACATAAAGGGGCTTTCCACCTTCAGTTTATATGTGAAAATCTCTCCTACCCCTAGAAAACTCACAGCAAGCCCTGTGGAAGAAGCAGTCTCTAATATACATTAAAAGTATTCATATACCTTTTTGTAGAACAGGCTGTGGTCTATGGAACACGCTGTCACTGTTTTATGCTATTGGTTTTATGATTAAAAAATGTGTTTGTGATGAATCAGTCCTCAAGTGTGTATTTTTTAAATGGGTGCCTATGCTAATTTCACTTTCCAATCTTTGGGGCATAAAATCATTCCATCCCCTACCCCTAGAATGAGTGGTTATCTTTGCACTTCTGTCAGTGGGCTGTCACTAATGAGAAAAACACACCTGCAGTATTTTTAGGAAAACTACTTGTATTGAAGGTGGGTTGGCAGCTAATGGGCAAGTGTGCAGGTTTTTTTTAATGAATGACACCATAATGCACATTGTGTTGTGTGTTAACATTTTAGCATGTATTACTACAATAGATTGCATCAGATTGAATGAGAATTTAATATGATTTATATATGATGCAGACTTTTAGTGAAATATCTGTAAGCAAAATAAAATGTTTTGGGAGGAAGAGAAGCAAAAATTGGATTTTTATACTTGCCTGTAAAATCTATTTCTTGGAGTACATCATGGGACGCAGAGCAGGCTATAAACATGACTATGTGAGTTATGAGCTAACTATAGATGAATGGACACTGGCAGAAAAAAAAACAGACAGGAAGTCTCCCTATATAACCACTCCTACTCAAGAACAGGGCTGGATCTAGTCTGTCTGATGTGGGGATGCAGTAAAAAATGTCAGGGGGGCAGAGGATGCAAGGACAACAGGACAGTGTATAGGAGTAGGTAGGGCAGTGTACAGGGGATCAGCAGGGCAGAGGATAGGGTCAGCTGGGTGGAGAGCAGGGATTATCGGGGCAGAAGACAAAGATCAGTAGGGCAGTGTACGGGGGTCAGTAAGACAGAGAACAGGGGTCACAAGGGCAGAGAAAAGGGATTAGCAGGCAGAAGAGAAGGATCTGCATGACAGTTTACAGGGTTCAGCAGAATGGAGGACAGGGGTGAGCAGCGCAAAGGACAGGGGTCAGTTTGACTGAGGAGAAGGGTCTGCAGGGCAGTGTACAGGGGCCAGCAAAATGGAGGACAGGGATCAGAAGAGCAGAGGTAAGGGGGTCAGAAAGGCAGTGTACAGTGGTCAGAAGGGCAGTGCACAGGGTTCAGCAGGACGGAGGAGAGCAGGACAGAGGACAGGGGTCAGCAGAACAGAGGACAGGGGTCAGCAGGACGGAGTACGGGGGTCAGCAGAACGGAGGACAGGGGCCAGCAGGATGGAGGACAGGGGCCAGCAGGGCAGAGGACAGGGGTCAGCAGGACAGAGGACAGGGGACAGCAGGACAGAGGACAGGGGTCAGCAGGATGGAGGACAGGGATAAGCAGGGCAGAGGACAGGGGTCAGCAGGGCAGAGGTTAGCAGGACAGGAATCAGCAAAGCGGAGGACAGGGGTCAGCAGGATGGAGAACAGGGGTCAGCAGGGGAGAGGACACGGGTCAGCTAGACAGAGAACAGGGGTCAGCTGGACAGAGAACAGGGGTCAGCAGGGCAGAGGACAGGGGTCAGCAGGATGGAGGAAAAGGGTCAGGGGGCGGAGGACAGGGGTCAGTAGGACAGAGAAAAGGAATTTGCTGGCGGAGGACAGGGGTCAGCAAGACAGAAGACAGGGGTCAGCAGGATAGAGGACAGGGGTCAGCAGGACAAAGGACAGGGGTCAGCAGGTGTGGGAAGGAAGGATGAAAGGCGTGTGATCAGACACTAACATCAAATTCTACAGTTTATTCAAAAGTGATAAAATACATACATGTAACAAATATAAACATGCTACGTTTTGTGAGAAAGGGTTACAAAATATATATACACACGCTTGTAGTGTTACAAATAGGACATGCCCAAATGAGGGCAAATGCTAAAAACTTGGCTGACGCGTTGTGTAGACACATGGACCAACACATTTGCATATGGGAAGGAGTGGTTAGTAGGGAGACTTATCATGTGTAGAATAGTTACTACATGACCACTACTAACCACTCCTTCCCATGTGCAAATGTGTTGGTCTATGTGTCTACACAGACTGGTTTTCATCTTTTAAAAGCTCTGATGAAGAGGTTATCCTCGAAACGCGTCAGCCAAGTTTTTTGCATTTGCCCTCATTTGGGCATGTCCTATTTGCAACACTACAAGCGTGTGTGTATATATATTTTGTAACCCTTTCTCACAAAACGTAGCATGTTTATATTTCTTACATGTATGTATTTTATCACTTTTGAATAAACTGTTGAATTTGATGTTAGTGTCTGATCACGCGCCTTCCATCCTTCCTTCCCACACCATTTTCTTCAGACCACCCCGGGTCAGTCTAGGCAGCGGGACACACTTGATCACTTTCTCCAGTTTGGCAGGGAAAAAAGAGAGAGAGGAGCGCCTCTAAGTAAAACTGCCTAATTCCATGTAATAAAAGGAAATATAGCCACTTACATATTGGCAAAGAACAATTCTCTCCATAAGTCGGTAACTGGTAGTGGGCTGCAGATAAAACACAAGCTGGGGGGGTGTCACTAATCCATAGCTGCAATGATGACAAGGAATCGGGAAGGGAACAGCCGATCATGCAGGGAAGAAGAGGACAGCTCGCAGTGCCAGCGTGTGACGTCAGCCGGGTAGAGGAGACACAACGCGTTTCAGAGCATGCGCAACATCCGTGGGGCGCATGCGCACTCCTTTGTCAAGTGTAGTGCTACAATTTCAAAAGCCAAGCTTTTCAAGCCAGAAGCCCTAAACTAAGAGGGATGATTGGACCATGGGCCCAAAGGTCCAGCCGAGTCCAAAAAGGGCAGGAAAAAACCCTATGACACATCTACTATGTCTGCAAACCGTGTGCTCCTTGGCCAAGGCGATGCTACTAAAATCACTGGTATAACTTCCAACCAAATTCTTCATAACAGGCATGGAGTAATATATATGTATATATATAGATATATATCTATATATATCTATATCTATATATATATTTACAGTAGTTTTATATATATATATATATATATATATATATATATATATATATACAGTATCTCACAAAAGTGAGTACACCCCTCACATTTTTGTAAATATTTTATTACATCTTTTCATGTTCAAGTAGTGAGTGTACAGCTTGTATAACAGTGTAAATTTGCTGTCCCCTCAAATAACTCAACACACAGCCATTAAAGTCTAAACCATTGGCAACAAAAGTGAGTAAACAATGTGGATGAGTGGTGCTCATCTGAGTACAGTATATTAAAACGGTTAATGATGAATTTATTAAGATAAAAAATTAAAATAAGATATAACTCATAGGGTAAGAAAAGTAGGGACCCTGAAATAGGGAACCAATGTACCCCCCGATACAGCGGGACTTTTTAGGCGAACAAAACAATTGAGTTTTTAGTAAAATCCTTATTTATTTTTTGTTAGAAAAAAAAGAAGCATAAAAACAGGACAAACTAAACATAGACCTATACAAGAGTGCCTATACAGTAGATTTCCTTTCATACTGAACATTATATACTTTTGTCCATAAATACATATTTCTCTATATGCCTGACATGTTTCAGGACTAGGGATGAGCTTCGAGTTCGAGTCGAACTCATGTTCGACTCGAACATTGGCTGTTCGCAAGTTCACCGAACAGCGAACAATTTGGGGTGTTCGCGGCAAATTCGAATGCCGCAGAACACCCTTTACAAGTCTATGGGAGAAATCAAAAGTGCTAATTTTAAAGGCTTATATGCAAGTTATTGTCATAAAAAGTGTTTGGGGACCCGGGTCCTGCCCCAGGAGACATGGATCAATGCAAAAAAAAGTTTTAAAAACGGCCGTTTTTTCAGGAGCAGTGATTTTAATAATGCTTAAAGTCAAACAATAAAAGTGTAATATCCCTTTAAATTTCATACCTGGGGGGTGTCTATAGTATGCCTGTAAAGGGGCGCATGTTTCCCGTGTTTAGAACAGTCTGACAGCAAAATGACATTTCGAAGGAAAAATTCCATTTAAAACTACCCGCGGCTATTGCATTGCCGACAATACACATAGAAGTTCATTGATAAAAACGGCATGGGAATTCAACACAGGGAAACCCCGAACCAAAATTTAAAAAAAAAATGACGTGGGAGTCCCCCTAAATTCCATACCAGGCACTTCAGGTCTGGTATGGTTATTAAGGGGAACCCCGGCCAAAATTTAAAAAAAAAATTGCGTGGGGTTCCCCCTAAATTGGATTGGATTTTAAGGGGAACCCCGCGCCAAAAAAAAAAAAAAAACGGCGTGGGGGTCCCCCCAAAGATCCATACCAGACCCTTATCCGAGCACGCAACCTGGCAGGCCGCAGGAAAAGAGGGGGGGACGAGAGTGCGGGCCCCCCCCTCCTGAACCGTACCAGGCCACATGCCCTCAACATTGGGAGGGTGCTTTGGGGTAGCCCCCCAAAACACCTTGTCCCCATGTTGATGAGGACATGGGCCTCATCCCCACAACCCTGGCCGGTGGTTGTGGGGGTCTGCGGGCGGGGGGCTTATCGGAATCTGGAAGCCCCCTTTAACAAGGGAACCCCCAGATCCCGGCCCCCCCACTGTGTGAAATGGTAAGGGGGTACTTACCCCTACCATTTCACTAAAAAACTGTCAAAAATGTTAAAAATGACAAGAGACAGTTTTTGACAATTCCTTTATTTAAATGCTTCTTCTTTCTTCTATCTTCCTTCATCTTCTTCTGGTTCTTCTGGCTCTTCTGGTTCTTCCTCTGGCGTTCTCGTCCAGCATCTCCTCCGCGGCATCTTCTATCTTCTTCTCCTCGGGCCGCTCCGCACCCATGGCATGGGGGGAGGCTCCCGCTCTTCTCTTCATCTTCTTCTTCATCCTCTTCTCTTCTTCCTTCTTCTCTTCTTCTCTTCTTCATTTTCTTCTCCGGGCCGCTCCGCATCCATGCTGACATGGAGGGAGGCTCCCGCTGTGTGACGGCGTCTCCTCGTCTGACAGTTCTTAAATAACGGGGGGCGGGGCCACATGCCAATGTAAATGTTTTTATGTCGGAAAAACAAAATTAGAGTTTCATAAAAGGGTGGCACGACACATCACTATTATGAGGCAAGCGGACCCGGACCTCCCTCTAGGGCGACATGTGCGAGACCACCACACGGGTACATTTCCCCTTGTCCATTTCACCATTCTGGACCGGATTCATCTGGATACGAGGTGTGGTGATTGGAATAAGATCTTGCTCCAGAGGGAGGTCCGCTGGATCGCAAACCTCAACGCTACTCAATTTCCAGGCTTGAATACTCAAATGAGTTGTTGCCCATTTCTAGACGGCTTTATATCAGGAGGATATGAAAAAGAATAATTTATTGTATATTCTATGGCCATGTTTAAATAGGATGTTTAAAGAATTTAAGATCGATATGTTAACTAACTCTGTGGATCTGTCCATTCAATATACAAAAATGTTGTAGTACTTATGAATATATATCAGTTATGAATGTATTCAATGTACTCAATATAGATGACAATGTATCTATTGTGCTTATGTTCCAGATTGCTATCTTTGATTATGTTGTTCTCCTTCCTTTGTTTCAGATGCTTCACAGTTCAAAGCCCTGTTTTGTACCCATGGATCGCATGGAAGAAAACCATCAGGCCTTCAGAAAGAAACTCAAGACCTTCCTCTTCTAAGAAGCTTGACAACACAGGACGGATCCAGCGCCTTGAGGCGATTCAGTTCGCAACTACAGCGCTATACAAATCATTCATTCATTCACCCATCAATTTTTATCCCCTTTTCATCACTGCACCCGACCGTGTCCTCACACCCAGATTCATAGAACAAATTGAAATTTTTTTTTTGACATGCGTTTTTGATATATATTTCAATTTTTCTTCTTTATGCATTTGGTTCGGGCTCTGTCTCCGCCCGGCGCACGTAGGCCGCGCCGGTTCCGATGAATGGCGGCGTGGCCTTCTTTTACACCGCAGATATGTCCGATTATTTCGGACGTGCCATAGCGGTGTTTCCTGCGTCGGAGGGACTCATCTGCATGACGCTCCCCCGGCGCTTAGGCGCCGGGCGGGCGCTGTTTTGTCCCTGGGGCCTCCATGTTGGATGTCCCAAGTCTCAAGTCCCCTGCTCTTTTACAGCCTCTCATTTTCAATGTTTTAGTTTTTGATGGGCATTCATAGATCATAAATTCATTATTTATTTATTATATATCTATTTTTTGGTTGCCATGGTGATGATGTGGTCCCCCCCGGCAACCTGTCATGCAGTCTTTGTATGCTGCTGCTGCGTTGGACGTGTTGGCGCGGCCTCACAGTAACGACGCAACCTTTTTTGTCTCCTCTGGGTCACCATCTGTCTATACTTTTGTGTACGTCGCGCGGTTATGACGTCATTTGTCATGCGCGACTCCGTACATCCACCTCTGCTGACACTGTGGATGTGGTCTGCACTGCGCAAGCGCCGGCGGCTATTTATAGCCGCCTCGGCGTCCTGCTCTATGTCAGACCGTACCCACGAATGCTCATCACGTCCTAGGTCTCTGTCTAAATAATAAGTAAGTAACAGAAAGCTGTGTTGTGCATTTTTCACTTTCCATGTTTTTCTAATGAAGGAGCAGCAACTTTGTTGCCATATCCTCCATTGTATTTTCAATGTAGTCTATTTGTAATTATACTGCTGGTCCCCCCCATCTATACACATATGGAGCCAGACCCATGAAACATAATTACTGGAGTGAGAGTTATATTCTCCTTTCCTCTAGATATATGCCTTTTGTTATTATATTCAATATTTTTTGAGTTTGAACCCAAACAAGGATATCAACCCTGTTTTTAAAAAAAAGTATTTGTATAACAATGAAAAGACCATCAGCATTATGGCTATAATATAGATTTGTCTATTTGGCTTGATATCATGCAGATAATAATCTATAGCAATCTGATAAGCTCGCAGTAGTCTAATATAATTAACTTATATAAATTCCCTCCTTTTTTCCTCTTTTTCCCCCCTTTTTCTCCCCTACCTTTTTTCAGAGCTACAGTGAGGATGTGGCAGGGCCGTCCTTATATTTGGGGGCCTTTGCGGAGTTATTCCTGAGCCCAAGGGAGAGCCGCCACGCCCAGTTCTGGCTAGTTGGTGGCCATCGCCTTTTTTTAGCAATTTTCTACTGATACAAAAGGTTGCTTTTTGCACATCTTATGCACAGTATTTTTTCTTAAAAAGATTGGATTCTGGTATGTATGTTGGACACTGTCGGATGTCATGTTATGAATTGCTTATTCCATATAATATTCTTAAATATGTAAACTGTTCTTGCTTGTCTTTTCAGAATACGCCTTGATACATATATTTTTCTCTTGACAATACACCTCTGAAGAAGGGACATAGTCCTGAAACATGTCAGGCATATAGAGAAATATGTATTTATGGACAAAAGTATATAATGTTCAGTATGAAAGGAAATCTACTGTATAGGCACTCTTGTATAGGTCTATGTTTAGTTTGTCCTGTTTTTATGCTTCTTTTTTTTCTAACAAAAAATAAATAAGGATTTTACTAAAAACTCAATTGTTTTGTTCGCCTAAAAAGTCCCGCTGTATCGGGGGTTCCCTATTTCAGGGTCCCTACTTTTCTATACCAATTTGGGATGTTGGCAACATACTGAAGGTGATGCAATTTCCCTTCTGTGGTTCACTATATTATACATAACTCATAGAGTAAGGGTTAAAAAGGCTAGTCACAAGGGGGGGCTCGCTGTGTAGTTCTGATCCAGATAGCCGGTGGTGTGGGGTGCTGCTGCTGTCTCGCTAGCTGCAGGGGTTTCCAAGGCTCCAAGAGTCAAGCTGACAGTCGTCTCCCCATCGGCTGTGATGTCACTGGATGTGGGACACAGGGCTTTGTGATGGAAACCCCTGCAGCTAGCGAGATGGCAGAAGCACCCCACACCACTGGCTATCTGGATCAGGACTACGCATCGAGCCCCCCCTTGTGACTAGTCTTTTTAACCCTTCTCCTGTGAGTTATTTCTTATTTTGTGTACTCACTTAATAGACCAAAGGTTTTAATAAGGAGACATGAAAAACATTCGAAATACGCATATTAGAAGGAAGATCTAATGCGTAAGCCACTGGGTTAATCCTGCGAAGAATAAGCAAAGGCCCAATAAACCGAGGTGCAAACTTCAAAGAGGGAACACGAAGTTGGAGGTTGCGTGATGACAGCCAGACCCTGTCCCCAACCTGGTAAGAAGGCACAGGCAGGTGTCTGCGGTCAGCGTGGAGTCTGTACCTATCATTAGCATGTCGCAAAGCCTCCTGGACTTGTGCCCAAGTAGAACGAAGACCACAGAGATGCTCCTCTAACGCAGGAATACTCTGCGGAACAAATGAGTCAGGCAACATGGAAGGTTGGAAACCATAGTTCGCCATAAATGGGGACAATCAGGAAGCAGAATTCAAGGCACTATTGTGAGCAAACTCCGCCCACGGTACGAGGTCTGACCAGTTGTTACGATGGTCAGAAATGTAGCAATGTAGGAATTGCTCCAAGGACTGATTGGCTCGTTCTGCGGCCCCATTAGACTGCGGGTGATACGCAGAGGAGAAAGTAAGTTGAATTCCCAACTATGCACAAAAGGCTTGCCAGAACCGGGACACAAACTGACTACCCCAGTCCGAGACAATCACTTTGGGTAGCCCATGTAAGCAGAAGATCTCCCGAGCAAAAATGGAAGTGGAATACAGTGAGACATTTTCTCTGGTCAACCACCATAAGGAAAACTGTGTTGCCCTGGGAGTTGGGTAACTCTACAATGAAATCTATAGACAGGTGGGTCCAGGGCCTCTCTCCATTGGGTAAGGGTTGTAGGAGGCCCACTGGAAGGTGTCATGGAGCCTTACTCTGAGCACACACGGAACAGGCAGCTACAAAGGCGGTTACATCATCACGTAGACTAGGCCACCAGAATTGTTGGGAAATGGCCCAAAAGAGTTGACTCCTCCCAGGGTGGCCAGCAGCCTTGGGAGAATGGTAAGTCTGGAGCACGGCAGTACGGAGACTCTCTGGGACAAAGCAGCGGGCACAAGGTTTCTCAGGAGGAGCATGGACCTCAGCAGCAACAATTTTGAACTAGACAAGAGAAGAGCCAATTGCGCCCTTCTGGGAGAGAGGTGTTTAGCCTCAGACAAGAATGTGAGATTCTTATGGTCAGTAAGAATGAGAACCGGCACAGTGGTACCTTCGAGGAGATGTCTCCATTCTTTCAGGGCCAAAATGATCGCTACCAGCTGTCTGTCACCAATCTCGTAATTGCATTCCACAGTAGGGGTCGACTGATATGGGATTTTCTCTGGCCGATGCTGATATTTAGAAATCGCGGCGGCCGATATATGAGGCCGATTTTTTGGGGGCGATATGTTAGGCCGATTTTTTTTTCTTTTTTTTTTCCCCTTCAACTCATAAATTCTAACAGTTAGACCCTTTTTAACACTGGAGCATTTTTCACGTGCTTTTGGGCTAAAAAAAGTGCCTGTAAAGTGCCTGCAAAACAGCTCCCCTGCAGTCTCAGTGTGAAAGCCCGAGTGCTTTCACACTGAGGCGATGCACTGACAGGATGTTAAAAAAAAAAGTCCTGCAAGCAGCATCTTTGGAGCGGTTTTTACCGCTCCTCCACCACTCCTGCCCATTGAAATGAATGTGCAGTGCTGCCGAATAGCCTGCAAAGCGATTCGGCAGCGGCGCTTCACGGGCGCATTTTATTGGCCGCTAGCTGGGTTATAAGCGCCCTGCTAGCAGCCGAATAGCGCCGCTAAAATGATGGTAAAGCGCCGCTAAAGCTAGCAGCGTTTTACCGTCAACACCTGCCCGCTCCAGTGTGAAAGCAGCGTTAATTAATAAGTGATACAGAAAATTTCTTACATTTAAACATTTATATACACAAAAACAGGTAATCAAAACTTTTGGACGAAAAAAAAATGGGCTAACTTTACTGTTTTAGGTTTTTTTTTTATTTATTAGTGTATTTTTTCCAAAAAAATAGCATTTGAAAGACCGCTACGCAAATACTATGTGACATAAAATATTGCAACAACCACTATTTTATTCCCTAGAGTCTCTGCTAAAAAATATATATATATATATATATATATATATATATATATATATATATATATATATAATTTTTGGGGGTTCTAAGTGATTTTCGAGCAGAAAATACAAGATTTTTACTTGTAAGCAACAAGTGTCAGAAAAGATTTAGTCTTTAAATGGTTAAACTGAGAACTCCTACACACAGAGTTCAGTTCATTGATAAGTAGAAACATTGTATCTCTTCTTGGTTCTTTTATCAGACTTGGCAGGCTGCCCAGGGAGGACAAACAAGTCGCTCCATGGAAGACTTCAGGCAACTTGCATTGACTTCTATTACAGAAGTCATTTGCAAGTCGTGCTAAAGTTATAATGGCTGATATATCGGTTGACCTCTACTTCGCAGGTGACAATTTCTTGGAAAAGTAGCCACAAGGATGCATAGCACTCTCAGAGGGACAGAAGGGCGCCAACTCCAGTCTCAGAAGCATCAACCTCAAGGATAAAAGGTAACGTAGGAGCAGGATGTGCCAACACCGGAGCAGAAACAAAGGCAGCCTTGAGACTCTCAAAGGCCTTAATGAATTCTGGAGACCAACTCTGTGGGTTACCGTCCTTTCTTATCATATCAGTCAGGGGCTTGACCAGAGACGAAAAGTTACGAATAAACTTCCGATAAGAGTTGGCAAAGCCAAGAAAACGCTGCACAATGGAATAGACTCATGAGTCACATGGGCAGGCTGTAGAGGTCTCCCATCAAGAGCCGCAATGGCAAGTGGAGTGTCACGCAGCTGCAGCGGAATGGAGTGTTTCGATATAAAGGCAGCATCAATGAACAGGCCTGCAGCCCCAGAGTCAACTAGAGCCTGTATCTCGACGGATGACTCAGCCCAAGAAAGGGTAACCAAAACCAGGGGCTTATCCTTCTGGATAACTGGGGACGAAACAACGCCACCTATGGTCTGTCCATGACAGGACCTCAAGGTTCGGGTGTTCCCTGGACGGCTAGGACAAGACTTCAAAAAGTGACCTGCCTGGCCACAATAAAGGCACAATCTCTCCCTCCTCCTAACGGTTCTCTCATCTGCAGAGAGATACGTGAAGCCCAAGTGCATGGGTTCATCTTCACTGACTGACTCGGTACCAGGAGGCATGGGGGGTGAGGGAGGCAAGGGTGGGACTGCAAAGCTCCGAGGCAAATGTACAGGAGGCTTCTTTCGTCTTTATCTGAGTCTGGAGTCAATGAGGATGGCAAACATGATCAACTTCTCCAGCTCAGTGGGTATATCTCGGGCTGCTATCTCATCCTTGATGGTATCCGAGCGACCATGAGAAAAAGCAGCCACGAGGACCTCATTGTTTCAAGCAACATCTGCTGCCAGAGTACGGAATTCAATGGCGTAATTGGCAACAGTTCTCGTACTCTGTTTAATGGACATGAGGCACTTGGCAGCAGAAGCGGAGCATGCGGGAACGTCAAATACCCTTTTAAAAGAAGCCACAAACTCAGGGTAACTCAAGACAACAGGTTTTTGCACCTTCCATAAAGGGTTTACCCAGGCCAAGGCTCTCTCAGAAAGCAAAAATATCACAAAACCTACTTTGCTTCTGTCCGTAGGAAACACCTGGGGCAGCATCTCAAAGTATATCTCAACCTGGTTGAGAAACCCTCTGCATTGGACTGGATCGCCCCCAAATCGCTGGGGAAGTGGAGCAGAATCAGACATACCTCTTATAGATGTAATACCCAAGGCGGGTGCCTGCACACAGGTTGTACCGGACAGCAGCAGGGACGGCCTGCAACACAGGTTTTACCGGAGCAGCCACAGTGGGAGATTCCAGGTGAGCCGTGCGGCTCAGGAATGCTTGCAGCGCCATGGCAAACTGATCCATGCAGTGATCCTGCTCATCCAATCTGGAAAAAATATTACCAACAAGTGGATTGACTGCATCTTCTGAATTCATGGCCTTCGCCTACTGACAGAAACCAAGAATCAGACCGAGACAGAAGTACAGTTAAATCACACTTGTTTAATAACAATAAAAAAGGTAAACAGAGTAAACATAGTCAAAACCTAGCCAGAGTTCAGGAACCGGAACCGATAGTCAGACAAGCCAAAATGTCAGGGAGCTAGAGAACAGCGTAGTAGAACAGCAAGCAGGATCTGGAGCCAGAAGGAATGTCAGCCAAGCAAGTCTTTAAAAGGAACACAGGAGAGCGTCTCTAGAGATGTGACCAAGGCAAAGGCAGAGATCATCTGGACTAGATGGCTTAAGTAGACAGGACTGACGAGCAGGTGAGTCATTGTGGAGAGATAGGAGCTGGCAACTAGCCGACAGTTGAGCAGCCAGCTCAGAGAAGGAAAGGCTGAGCCCAGCCCTGACAGCCCTGACACATTCAGAAATGGAAAGAGTATGGCACAACTGCAAACCTACCAAGACATGGCCGGCCACCTAAACTGACAGGCCGGGCAAGGAGAGCTTTAAGCAGCCAAGAGGCCCATGGTAACTCTGGAGGAGCTGCAGAGATCCACAGCTCAGGTGGGAGAATCTGTCCACAGGACAACTATTAGTCGTGGCCTTTATGGAAGAATGGCAAGAAAAAAGCCATTTGTGAAAAAAAGCCATAAGTCCCATTTGCAGTTTGCTAGATGCCATGTGGGGGACACAGCAAACATGTGGAAGAAGGTGTTCTGGTCAGATGAAACCAAAATTTTACTTTTTGGCCTAAAAACAAAATGCTATGTGTAGCGGAAAACTAACACTGCACATCACCCTGAACACATCATGCCCACCGTGAAACATGGTGGTGGAAGCATCATGTTGTGGGGATGCTTTTCTTCAGCAGGGACAGGGAAGCTGGTCAGAGTTGATGGCAAGATGGATGGAGCAAAACACAGGGCAATCTTAGAAGAAAACCTGTTAGAGTCTGCAAAAGACTTGAGAATGGGGCAGAGGTTCACCTTCCAGCAGGGCAACGACCCTAAACATACTGCCAGAAGCTACAATGGAATGGTTTAGCTCAAAGAATATTCATGTGTTGCAATGGCCCAGTCAAAGTCCAGACCTAAATCCGATTGAGAATCTGTGGCAAGACTTGAAATTTTCTGTTTACAGACACTCTCCATCCAATGACAGAGCTTGAGCTATTTTGCAAAGAGGAAAGGGGAAACATTTCACTCTCTAGATGTGCAAAACTGGTAGAGACATTCCCAAAAATACTTGCAGCTGTAATTGCAGCAAGGTGGTTCTACAAAGTATTGACTCAGGGGGACTGAATACAAATACAGGCCACACTTTTCACATATTTATTTGTAAAAAATTTTGAAAACCATATATCATTTCCTTCTACTTCACAATTATGTGCCACTTTGTGTTGGTCTATCACATAAAATCCCAATAAAATACATTTACGTTTTTGGTTGTAACATGACAAAATGTGGAAAATTTCAAGGTGTTATGCATACTTTTACAAAGCACTGTATAAGAATTGTAGAAGGTTGGCTATTTGGCCCTCCTTAGTGATGTCTTCTTGGTATCTTAAAATTTTCACATGGAATACAATAAACTTGCCGTATATACTCGAGTATAAGCCGACCAGAACATAAGCCGAGGCACCTAATTTTACCACAAAAAACTGGGAAAACTTATTGACTCGAGTATAAGCCTAGGGTGGGAAATGCAGCGGCTACTGGTAAACAATGCCCTTCTGCAGCCTTACTGTGTCCATCTGCAGCCTCACTGTGCCAATTTGCAGCCTCACTGTGCCCATCTACAGCCTCACTGTGCCCACCTGTATCATCAGTGCCCATCTGCAGCCTCACTGTGCCCATCTACAGCCTTACTGTGCCCATCTGCAGCCTCATCTTTGATTACACACAGCGGGTGTCTCCCACTGTGTCATGCAACTGCAGTCTGTTCGGCGGCGGTCCACTGTAACAAAGCCCCGCCTCCTTCTTGTCTGTGATAGACGGAACATTGATTTAGTTTCCCAGCATTGTATCAGTGTTCAGTGTTCCGTGTATTACAGACGAGGAGGAGGCGGGGCTTTGTTACAGTGGATGGCTGCCGAACAGCCTGCAGTTGGGGACGATAAAGCGGGACATGAGACCGTGGGAGACCCTCACTCGAGTATAAGCCGTGGGAGGCTTTTTCAGCATAAGAAATGTGCTGAACAAGTTGGCTTATACTCAGGTATATGCGGTAATTCTGAAACTAATAATAAGATATAAAAGGAAACAAAATGCCACTGTTTACAAACTGATTTGATTTTACCTTAATTTTTTTTTTAAACAATAAAAAGTTTATTGTGAAAAAATGAACCATGCTTTGCTTTGGGATTGCAGAAATTTTATCTCAACTTGCAGAGTTTGACAGGTGGCATCACCTGTCTTATGTGTTCATTAATCGATGAGCGTGTGCCGCAACAATTAGCCAAATGCTTGGCTTGCGGTTGCGGAGTGGTATTTTAATACAAAATTCACCTGGTGGTATGAATTAAAATAAAAAAACTGACATTCCAGATGTGCCAGAATTGCCTTTGAACACCTGACAGCTGCTGCTTTACCACCCTCTAAAAGCGATCCACCGCAGAGACTGCTAACTAAGTGAAAGAACCCTAAACACTAAATTAAACAAAAAAAATAGTTATTATTTAAAAACAATATCTGACTGTTGAGGGGCCAATTCGTATGCAGTAATTTTTTCCATCAGCAGGAAAACCATGGAGCTAAACTAAACTATAAGGAGGTCTAATAGCAAGATAGGGGGAGCTCTTGTACAATTTATAAGTGAACAGTGGACCAGCAAACAGTCAAGGAAAAGCTGAGCATTTTTATTTCAAGTTTTCATGCTGTTTCTGGTTTAAATAATCTTAAATAACATCATCCAGGATCTGATAAACTGAAATTTAGGATTTTTAGCTAGTCTAAATGATAAAACTGAACATCAGGCAAACAGCTTAAGATACAGAAATGTAAACTGTTTTACCTGCCAAAGGATCTTCATTTTTATTTAGCTAGTTGTGCAATTCATGACCCCTACAAGAGAGCACTGGCAAGTCTGCACATTTCTCAACTGCAGTTAAAACCCAAGTCCAGACAAACTTTTTTTTTAACCTTTGGATAGAGTGAGAGAGGGTTACAGGCTCTGCCAGGTTTTATAGCCATTTGTGAGTCACTGGGAAAAGACCAGCGGCACACCATAGAATCCCACATAGATAAAACTTTATTGCTTCAGGCAAACAACATGAGACCCCACCCTGGACCCTCTCTGACAACTCACCCAAGACTTGCAACTCTAGTCTAGCGACTACAGTTTAGAGAGGGGCCTTGACGAGGTAGCATGGCTTCCACATATCCTTGAAAGTATATACAACCAATATCTCAGTTTTTTTTAACTCATTCTTGAAACAGTGTATAATTTTCTTTTGATGACTACCTGGTAAGGCCTAATTTACAGGGGTGTAGTTAAGTGTACATCCTAGTGAGGGTTGCCTTTGCCCGCATGAGATGCTTAGGTGTACTGAGCAACTGCGTGCAAGCAGCCCCATTCATGTAAACTGGGATGCAGCGGCCGCATGGACACAGCCGCTGTTCCCGATTTGACATCCATATGGGTGTGGTTAAATGTCCCCAAATGCATATTGTGTGAGTTCTGGACACGCCCCCCGCACCTACATGATGTCAAATTGGGAGCAGCGGCTGTGTGCATGCAGTCACTGAGTCCCAAATGACCTGAATGAGACTGCTTGCACAGGATGCCTTGAACACCTGTTAATCCTATATGGGCCTTCACATGGGTGTAGGCTTAAGAACGCCGAAATTAATCAGGTCAAAATGTGCAGAGATCATTGTATTGTACTGTTCTGTGAAATGCCATGTCCATGTGCACCTTTTACTAAAAAGCTAAAATTAATTTCTTGGAGCCATTGCCATTTTTGTTTGCTTTCTGGATTTGGTGCAGAAACACACTGGAAATCTTAGCTGCCATTTGGTGGTGCTAGACTTCTCGTGTGTACGCACTTAAAGTGGAACCTTAACTTGGAAAACTTGGAAAATTAAGTCTTGCTAAATCACTTCATGCCTGTTGCTTTTGCAGGTATAGCTACGTAAAACTTGAAAATATGGTAAAACAATGTCTCTCCCTTCTCTGCACATGCTCAGTTGCTTTCTATTGCTTTCTATTTTTGGCACTGTGCCAAAAATCAGAGCCACTAGAGGTGGATCTGCTGACAGCTTATAAATTTACCGCTGCTCAGGGGCTCTGGGGTTCAGCAAAATGGTAGCCTCTGGCAAGAAAAAAAGGAGCAATATTGGAGGCAATTTACAGCACACATGAATTTAGAAATTTATGTTCCTTGTTAAATATATATATATATATATATATATATATATATATATATATATATATATATATATATATATATATATATATATATATTTTATAAAGTTGTTATGGGTAAAGTTCCACTTTAAGTAGGGAAGAATTACCTTCAGGCATTATTTTCCTCAATTTATTAAATGCTAAGTATGTCCCAAAGTGGGAGCTCTGTTAGATTAGAGTTAGGGACAACACTTTTCAGAGGAGTCTTGATGAGACAATGGTTTCATCAAAGGTATGAACCATGTCCTAAGCAGGAGTGTCCCTGGCTTAAATTCAATGTTGTAGCTAAGCTGTAGTCAGCCAAAGCTCGAAATTATTATGGTTTTGTTTTAATTGGGTTTTTCCTAAGCTCAGTTTATTGTTTGCATCCACATTCTGTTAGGGAATGCCCCGGCAACAAACCAAGAAATGCAATAGGTCTGAATTATGAATATTTATGTCTCCATGGCCAACCACTAGAAATGTTTTTGTCACTGGTGCATGCTGGGGGAGGGTTTCAATATTTAGGGTGAGCTTCCAGAAGGATCTTTTGTTCTTGCCTCCTAGGCTGTTGCCAAGAGAAGAGGATGTGTTAAAGGACTCTGGAATTTAACAGGCTTATAAAGGAGGAGTGAAGCTGGAGCATTGTTGAAGCATCAGGGGAATCTTCACTGCTGAAGAGTGTCCTGGAGAGCTACAGGTTGTAGTAACTTTAAATAATCAAGGGGGCAGGGAAGGGCACATTCAGGACACAGCCTGTGATTAACAGCCTCAGCTGTGCATGATTCCCTATGACAGGGATATGCAATTAGCGGATCTCCAGGTGTTGCAAAACTACAAGTCCCATCATGTCTCTGCCTCTGGGTGTCATGCTTGTGGCAGAGTCTTGCTATGCCTCATGGGACTTGTAGTACTGCAACAGCTGGAGGTCCGTTAATTGCATATCCCTGCCTTGTGTAAAGGGAGTTGTGTCCATTCCCTTACTCAGGTCTCAGATTACGAGGGATTCCAGTTCTGGATATTTTATACATAGCTACATTGGTCTAGCCCTGAAGTTTGAACTGCTAGCCCACCAAGCCACATGGGAGTCCCTAACTGCCTCTCAGTGGCATAGGAGTGCAACTAAAACCTACATTTATACCATAAATTAATAGATGCAACTGTGTAGAATTTTTTTTTTCTTATGCTGACTAGGTGGTTAATGTGCTGTGATTTTTTTCTATTGTATTGTTCTGTCAAATGCCCTGTCCATGTGCATTTTTCTTTACTGCCTCAGTTCTTCTCCCAAAAGCTCTTAGCTCTTTGCCTCGGTATTTCTCCCAAGAACCCTCAGCATTGACATAAGTAGTGGGCTGGCTCATAAGGCAGTTATGTGAATATCACAATTAGAGGTCGACCGATATATCGGCCGATATTTGGCGTTTTTTATTTAATCGGCATCGGCCGATTGTGCTGATAAAAAAGGTCGATTATAACTTCAGCGCGACTTGCAAATGACTTCTGTAATAGAAGTCAATGCAAGTTGCCTGAAGTCTTCTGTGAAGTGACTTCTCTCCTCTCTGGACAGCCTGCCAAATCTGATAAAAGAACCTGAAGAGATACAATGTTTACACTTATCAATGAGCTGTGTGTAGAAGTTCTCAGTTTAACCATTTAAAGACTAAATCTTTTCTGACACTTGTTGCTTACAAGTAAAAATCCTGTATTTTCTGCTAGAAAATCACTTAGAACCCCCAAACATTATATATATATATTTTTTAGCAGAGACCCTAGAGAATAAAATAGCGGTTGTTGCAATATTTTATGTCACATGGTATTTGCGCAGCGGTCTTTCAAACGCAATTTTTTTTGAAAAAATACACTAATGAATTAAAAAAAAAAGCTAAGCAGTAAAGTTAGCCCATTTTTTTTTGTCCAAAAGTTTTGATTACCTGTTTTTGTGTATTTAATATTTAAGATATAGGTTTTCTTTTTAATCTAAATTATACGTACAAGTGAACTGATTGGAGGTTTGTTTTGTTTAATAAATGTTTAAATGTAAAAAATTTTCTGTATCACTTATTACTTAAGGTTGCTTGCACACTGGAGCGGGCAGGCATTGACGGTAAAACGCTGCTAGTATTAGCGGCACTTTACCGTCATTTTAGCGGCGCTATTCGGCTGCTAGTGGGGCGCTTATAACCCAGCTAGCGGCCAAGGAAGGGGTTAAATGCACCCCTGAAGTGCCATTGCCGAAACGCTTTGCAGGCGCTTCGGCAGCGGTGTGCATTCATTTCAATGGGCAGGAGTGGTGGAGCAGTGGTATACACCGCTCCAAAGATGCTGCTTGCAGGACTTTTTTTTAACATCCTGCCAGGGCATCGCCTCAGTGTGAAAGCACTCAGGCTTTCACACTGAGGCTGCAGGGGAGCCATTTTGCAGGCACTTTACAGGCGCTATTTTTAGCCCAAAAGCGCCTGAAAAACGCCCTATTGTGAAAGGGGTCTAACTGTTAGATTTTATGAGATGAAAAAAAATAAAAAATAAAATCAGCCTAACATATCGGCCCAAAAAAATCAGCATCATATATCGACCATCGGCCACCGCGATTTCTAAATATCGGCATCGGCCAGAGAAAAACCCATATCGGTCGACCTCTAATCACAATACCTTGATGGGTTGATGTAAGTATGGAAGAGTGGGTGTTCCTAGGTGGGCTGCATTTGCATTGTAAAAAAAAACAGACCAAGAGCACACAATGGGGTGCACTGGGTCTCTTTTCTTTTAAATTGTATGGTGATTGGCCCAATTCTGACCAGAGGCTGCAAGGTCTTTGCAAGGTCTTTGCCAGGGACAGTCAGGCTCCGAAGGAAAGAGCTAGATGATACTGCGTGTCTTCCAGCCACGAAATGCGGTGGACTCTATTTTATTTGCTGTAGATCCTACTATGCAACACGAGAAGCACAGATAGAGCAATGAAACAAGTATGTGGAGAAGGTCAGGGTGACAGGATGGTCATCACGTCCTCCATGTTTCCCTCTTCATTGGGTGCCAATCAAGGGTCACATAACAGGCTTGGGTTTGGTTCTTCTGGGCTATGCTAGGCACTTTGGATAGGGTCAGTGCACTACACATTGGGGTAACTTTACTTGAGCTCATGACCTGATGGATGACAAACATAAACAAACTCTAGTAAACTCTCTTGATGTATTAAGCATCACCACAGTCACTTGTGCATTTAGGAGGGACACACAGAGCCAATGCCATCTCCACCTGTCCAGCGTATCACTGCTACCCCACTCCCACTACCTGTGTGGGGTCCCGCGATGCACTTAGCGTGAACTCCATGCGTGAACTCCATGCGTAAACTTCACTTAACTATTTCTCTTCCGTGCCTGTGGTGCAGATCTGCTCCCGCTGCTAAGCGAGACGGATTGTGGGGTGAAGGAGTGCCAATAACATCTCCCCTGCTGCAAGAGACTATTTCACCTCCTACATGTACACGCTTACGACAGACTGCTAAAGAAACCTTTGTTCCCCTTGGTAACCACTTGTATGTTCACACTGTAATAACTCTTGTACTAATGTCTTCATATACTCATGTATTTAGTGACCCGATGTGTAGACTATATGTGCTTACATTACTTACATTGCACCCCTTTAGTAACTTCAGACCAGGCAAAGTTCAAAAAGCTTTACTGAAGAATAAATTAACACAGTGACAATTACAGGTAACAGTTCTGAATAAAGTGCAGACATGCTCCTAAAATCCCTAATCCCTATCTTCAGGCTTGTGGCTGCCCCAGCATACCTGCTTAGCTTAAGTCCATAATTGGATGAGTCCATAGGGGGTAAACACCGATTTCAGAAAGTCTCTGGTCTTCCAGGCTCAGATGACAGCATGGCAGCATTCCAACCCCTGCATTTCTGAGCCCCATCTGACTCCAGCCATCCCTTACTCTTTTCCCTTTTTAGGTTCAGGCTTTATCCCCCTAGGTGGTTCCTTTTTGCATCGCACAAAACCAGTGGGCCAAAACCAGTCAAACTTACAGAAAACCCAGGAATACACTTAACTATGAACTTCAACCTTCTTTCAAGTATAAGAAATTTTAGAACAGGAGAGGATACAAACTATTGTCCAAGACTGAAGGTAAGGCTGAAGTTCAGCTTTAAAAAAGGTCTTTCTACAAAAAGAAGCTAGTAAATACCTCTCCCGCTACCCATGCGGTAGAACATTGCTCAACTGACACTGCTGGTAGTGTTGATCTGCTGGTCTCCCACAGGGCTCAGTTGTTTTCCCAAATTACTTCTTAGTCAAATCAGAACACTACATGAGCCAATACAGGTCAGATAACAGGATATTTTAAATAGAAATTTCCAGCAAAACTGCATAAGCAGACAGAATCAGAACAGACTTAGAAACCAGCCTTTAGCCAGTTCCCGTCAGGCCTATGGAAAAATGATGGCCGGACGGCCCTTTTGTTGATCGTCATATGACATCCTCCCGGATCGTGCCTAGCGCCTGTGGCATGACCTGTCCTTGGCTGTGTCTATCGGACACAGCAGATAACTGCTTAGTGTACCAGCTCACTGCCAGTACCATGTAATTGCTGTGACCAATCACAGCAGTTGACTTTCGCAAACCATTTATGCCATCCATTGTGTACAATTGTGTTGCTAGCTGTGATTGGTCACAGTGATCACATGGTACAGACAGGGCCAAGAGAGAGGGGGGGTGGATGAGAGACCCCATAGCCTGCAATCCCTACTGTTCCAGCCCCTGTCTGTGTGGGTAGGTATGTGTGATCCACCTATCTCCCACCCGCCCTCGGTCAGCCTGTTTTCTTCCTGTTCCAGTCACAGCGAGCTGGGAGAGGAGAAGAAGAGCAGGCTCGGGGAGGCGTCGGGGATGCTGCTCAGGGTTGCGGTGAGTCCTCATCCTCCCTGCTTGATGCCGCTGCTCTGCACCCCACGCCGCCACTGGACCAGCGGCGGGACACTCCAGTCCAGGAATCCCAGGACCATGACTCTTTAGGCCCCACAAGCACTAGTGCAGAGAAGGAGGAAGTGGAATCCTCCTCCGCTTTGAATGCTGGTCAGGAAGGGAGTTGCAGCCGTGATGTCACTGGTTGCTAGATGCTAGGCGGCTCTAGCAATCAGTGACCAAGAGTAGAATCAGGTTGAGGTCAGCGCTACCACAGCTCAGTCCGCCCCTGTCCCCTGCATTCCAGACCGGGACATACTGCACCCACCCGATAAGAGACTTGGGGCCCAGACTCGGCACTATAGCCCCAATAGCCACCCTCTAGCGATGCCACTGGCTATAAGCAAGCATAATAAAAAAAAAAATCCAGATCACTTCCCCAGAGTAGTACAATGTTAGTATGGTAAAAATATATTGCTGTGGTCACAGTGTGTTTAAAAAAAAAATAAAAAATAACAATTGCTATTACTTTAAGAGTACAAATTATTATTATCAGATGAACCACACATACTGTATTTACCATTCTTCCAATATAAGCGTTATTTGACACATTCTGTATGATAACCTCTTGTTTGTACAAATTATCCAGAAAACAATAAAAATTATGGAAAAAAAAACAAAACATAAAAAGATGTAATAAATAATACATTTTTTTTTAAGTTTTTTTTTTTTTTCGTACTGTCACCAGTCCCTAATCACCACTGCACCAATTATATGATGATTCTGTACTGCACTGGTGACAGTATGTAGAAAAAAAGAAATTGTGAAAATTCTTTCTTTTTTAATTTCTTCATTTTCCAAAAATTATGACAAAAAAAATACAGTTTGAAAAAACTTGCCATGCCTCTTACTAAATACCTTGAAATGACTACTTTCCAAAAAGGTGTAATTTGGGGTATATCTGTACTGTCCTGACATTTTCGGGCCTCAAGAAATGAGATAGGCCTTCAGTACATCAGGATTGATCAATTTTCAGATATATTCCATAGTTTGTGGACTCTATAACTTTCCTACAGACAAAATGATATACACTGATTTGGGTTATTTTCACCAAACAAATGTAGCAGAATAAATTTTGGCCTAAATTTATGAAGAACAATTATTTATTTGCAAAATTGTATAACAGAAACAGAGAAAAACGCAATATTTTCAAACATGTCTGTTTTTTTTTTGTTTATTTAGCAAAAAAATAAAAAACCCAGTGGTGATTGAATACCAGAAAGCTCTAGTTGTGTGAACAAAATGATAAAAATTTAGTTTATGGACAGTATTGCATGACTGCGCATCTTGTCATTCAAATTGTGACAGCGCTGAAAGCTGAAAATTGGCCTGGGCAGGAAGGAGATAAAAGTGCCAGGTATTGAAGTGGTTAAATAGGCACAAACACAGCAGTGATACAGGTTAAAGAGTGCAGAAACACAGACAGGCACAGCAGCCCTGACAAAAAGGTACCCCACAAATAAACTTTAAAGAGAAACACATACTACACTTGCGACAGGTTGGAGGTAGAAGTACTTACTGTTGGTAGGCTTTTAGGACAAAAAGAGCTCAGAGAATGTCAAACAATCTGTTCACTAGTGCTCCAAAGTGCAGGCAAGACGTGAAACAATGAAACAGAGTGGGCAGGAATTTAAAAAAAAGAAGTTACAGGAGTTAGTTTATATTATAAGCAAAACTTTTCCTATGTATGTGCTTCAATGGTCTATTTGGCTGTTTTACTCAAGCTGCCCTTTAAGAAATTTGTAACACAACTTTGAAAACGAATTCCTGTTGGGAATTGTAATGCTTTGTCATTCTTCAATAAAGTTTTATGGGTATAGGCTTTGATGTCCTGGCCTATTATTAGGTTCCCTGGAAATGACTTTAAAATAGTCACAGCCATGCAGGATAAGGCTACTCCCAAAAATGATCTGAGAAATAAAAGGAGAGGCAAAAAAGAAACACTGATATGATACTACAGCAACATGAAAAACACGTGTGTAATTGCTAATGCCACCTGTGCACAGATAATTAATCAGGATCAGTAGTCTACTGCAACTGTATCAAAGACTGGGGAAAGATCAAGAGGGAAGAAAACCGAGGGAAGACCTTGGGACTTAAATACACAAAGGTCTTTAGTTACTTTAGTAGTTCTATAAAATGTTGTACTGTGTGTGAATCAGAGTATAAAAGATCAAAGTGGCTATCAGAATACTGGAAAGCACTGTGCAAGAGCAAGCAGACTTTGAAGCAAAAAACATAACAAAAAAAATATGATGTGAGAGAATGATTTTAGAGCCATTCAGGTAGAGGATAGACTTTAAAGCCAAACTTTGAAGCCCCAAGCCCCTGAACAGCAGTGAATCTTTAGGCTGTCAGCAGATCAGCCTATATATATTTGGCACAGTGCCTAAAAATAGAGCGCAAATGAGCATGTGCAGGGCAGGGTGAGACAGTGTATTACTGGATTTTAAACAGTATAGGCACTTATTTTTAATGTTCTACAAAGCTATGCCTGAAAAAAGGGCCAGGGTGAAGTGATCTAGCAGGACTTAATTTTCTGACTAAAATTCCACTTTAAGAAACACAGCTAGGTCACCTTCCTGACATCAAACTTTGACTGGATAGTAGATGACCAGCAACAGACTAATAAGATCATCTCTCTGCTCTCTCCTACTATTCACAGAAATTTTGTTTAACCATTAAGGACCGGAAGGATTTACCCCCTTAATGACCAGGCCATTTTTTGCAATTTGGCACTGCGTCGCTTTAACTAACAATTGCGCAGGTGTGCAACGTTGTTTCCAAACAAAATTTATGTCCTTTTTTTCCTACAAATAGAGCTTTCTTTTGGTGATATTTGATCACCTTTGCATTTTTTATTTTTTAAGCTATTAACAAAAACAGAGCGACAAACTAATTTCTTCCTCAGTTTAGGCCAATACAGTGGGGATGGAAAGTATTCAGACCCGCTTAAATTTTTCACTCTTTGTTATATTGCAGCCATTTGCTAAAATCATTTAAGTTCATTTTTTTCCTCATTAATGTACACACAGCACCCCATATTGACAGAAAAACACAGAATTGTTGACATTTTTGCAGATTTATTAAAAAAGAAAAACTGAAATATCACATGGTCCTAAGTATTCAGACCCTTTGCTCAGTATTTAGTAGAAGCACCCTTTTGATCTAATACAGCCATGAGTCTTTTTGGGAATTATGCAACAAGTTTTTCACACCTGGATTCGGGGATCCTCTGCCATTCCTCCTTGCAGATCCTCTCCAGTTCTGTCAGGTTGGATGGTAAACGTTGGGGGACAGCCATTTTTAGGTCTCTCCAGAGATGCTCAATTGGGTTTAAGTCAGGGCTCTGGCTGGGCCATTCAAGAACAGTCATGGAGTTGTTGTGAAGCCACTCCTTTGTTAATTTAGCTGTGTGGTTAGGGTCATTGTCTTGTTGGAAGGTAAACCTTCGGCCCAGTCTGAGGTCCTGAGCACTCTGGAGAAGGTTTTCGTCCAGAATATCCCTGTACTTGGCCGCATTCATCTTTCCCTCGATTGCAATCAGTCGTCCTGTCCTTGCAGCTGAAAAAACACCCCCACAGCATGATGCTGCCACCACCATGCTTCACTGTTGGGACTGTATTGGACAGGTGATGAACAGTGCCTGGTTTTCTCCACAAATACCGCTTAGAATTAAGGCCAAAAAGTTTTATCTTTGACTCATCAGACCAGAGAATCTTATTTTTCACCATCTTGGAGTCCTTCAGGTGTTTTTTTTAGCAAACTCCATGCAGGCTTTCATGTGTCTTGTACTGAGGAGAGGCTTCCGTTGGGCCACTCTGCCATAAAGTGCCGACTGGTGGAGGGCTGCAGTGATGGTTAACTTTCTACAACTTTCTCCCATCTCCCGACTGCATCTCTGGAGCTCAGCCACAGTGATCTTTGGGTTCTTCTTTACCTCTCTCACCAAGGCTCTTCTCCCCCGATAGCTCAGTTTGGCCGGACGGCCAGCTCTAGGAAGGGTTCTGGTCGTCCCAAATGTCTTCCATTTAAGGATTATGGAGGCCACTGTGCTCTTAGGAGCCTTAAGTGCAGCAGAAATTTTTTGTAATCTTGGCCAGATTTGTGCCTTGCCACAATTCTGTCTCTGAGCTCTTCAGGCAGTTCCTTTGACCTCATGATTCTCATTTGCTCTGACATGCACTGTGAGCTGTAAGGTCTTATATAGACAGGTATGTGGCTTTCCTAATCAAGTCCAATCAGTATAATCAAACACAGCTGGACTCAAATGAAGGTGTAGAACCATCTCAAGGATGATTAGAAGAAATGGACAGAACCTGAGTTAAATATATGAGTGTCACAGTAAAGGGTCTGAATACTTAGGACCATGTGATATTTCAGTTTTTCTTTTTTAATAAATCTGCAAAAATGTCAACAATTCTGTGTTTTTCTGTCAATATAAGGTGCTGTGTGTACATTAATGAGAAAAAAAATGAACTTAAATGATTTTAGCGGGACTGCGACATTGCGACAGACAGATCGGACACTTTTGACACTTTTTTGGGACCACTGACATTTATACAGCGATCAGAGCTAAAAATAGCCACTGATTACTGTGTAAATGTCACTGGCAGGGAAGGGGTTAACACTAGGGGGCGATCAAGGGGTTAAGTGTTCCCTAGGGAGGTGTTTATAACTATGGGGGAGTGGGCTGACTTCCCTGACAGAACAGGCATCTGTCTGTTTACATTGCCAGATCCCCGTTCTGGCTCTCTATGGAGCGATTGGCTCCAGCGCTGTGGTGCGGGTGCGTGCGCCCCCCTATAGCTCTTAAAGCGTCCAACATACACCTACGATTCGTGCAGCCATGCCATCCTGCTGCCATATAATGACGGTGGCTGGTCGGCAAGCAGTTAAATGCTAGGCGCTCTGGCCGCACCTCAGACGAGCCTGTGTCATCCGCCAGTGTGACCTACTTGTGTACTTTTCCAGCTGGTTGGTGGGAACCTCTCTACTGCTATAGCTACTGGTCTCCGAGCCTAACCCTTTGACTGTGACAGCCCCACATATGTTCATCTGACTCTGTATACTGTTGAAATAAGCTACTCATACTCATACCCTCATACTCAAATCACAGTTTGCTGGAAGCTGCCTATCACTACTACAAGAGGGACCACAAAGCATTCACAACTGTATCAAGCGTTATGCAGACTATGGAACCTTACATCTCAGCTATTGCTGTACATGGGTAGGATGTGAGATTCCACATAAAGTAAAGGGCATTATACAACTATGAATCTCATTTTCACACATCCATAGTGTAATTTGTCACTTTTCTTTTAAAAGCAGGTCAACCATTCTCCCTTCTATACAAACAGAGCTGCTTTCCTCAGTGCAGTTTGTGGTTTACTGCATGGTCCAAGCAAAATATCAGTGTCCACACTTAAATATGCAGTTCCTGTGCCAGCCTTCTACACATAATATTTACAACATTCGGTTTTACAGAGCAGAAAATTGAAAGAAATAAATTACCGTACCTGTAGAGACTGCACATTTACTTGCCAAACAACTTAAGTAAACAAGTGCACAATATTGATTAAGGTGACAGCGATATACAATTATTTCTCTCCTTTCAAATTTTGGCCATTATGTTTGCTGTGTTGGCCTAGTACTAATTATTCTGTTTTTATTCGTTCTAGAAAGGAAACTGCACAATTCATGTCTTCTCTTTTTTGCCCATGTGTTTACATGAACTTGAACATGAACATTATGTTTTCCTGTATATTTTACAATATTTTCTATTTCAAAAACATAATGGGTTGATTTACTAAAACTGGAGAATGCACAATCTGGTGCAGGTGTGCATGGTAGCCAATCAGCTTCTAATTTTCACTTAAGCTTTGACAAAAAAACCTGGAAGCTGATTGGTTTCTTTGCAGAGTTGCACCGGATTTTGCACTCTCCAGTTTTAGTAAATCAACCCCAAAATGTTTTATCAAATATAATATAATAAAGCCAGACAAGTGCGAACTGCAGTATCCTACTCCATTGTACCACTTATTGAATATGCCCATAGGTCAATTTTATTCAGTCATCTTTTTTTTTTTTTAGTTATTTTCTAGTTTTATGTACTGGCCAATGAAATTGTAACTAGTAAAGGAATGTAATACAGATAGAATGACATTTTAGACATGACTTAAACTTTTCAAATCAGAACTATGTATCTGAGCACCACAAACTGAAAACACTATTTAGGTAATTTTTAATATTCAAAGCAAACTCACCAACCATGCCTCCATGCTTTTTTTTTGTTGAGAAATCAATTCGAAAAACACCCCCTAGCATTTATAGCTGTGGTCATCTTGAGAAAGGGCAGATGATTAATGTAAAATGTACTTCTTGGGATCCATCTGCCCTTAGCTCAGGAATGAAGGCAAGAGTGTGTGCTTAGCTGAGAAAGCACTTACCTCCAGATGAAATACTTCTGGCATGTATTATATCATTTGAGCCTAGGCCAGAAACCAGGAAGCAACTGAAGAAATGTAAAAAAAAAGTTTAATCCAAGTAAATACAATGTTCCTTTGTATTTATTTACTAATGCTAGCAGCATAAGGATTAAAAATAATGAATTTTGATTGAGAAAGTTTAGTTACGCTTTAATGAATGACTAAAATATAATTCAAAACTGGTTAAATGAGAATTGCAGCTGTGGTGAGATTGTTTGTATTTTCTTTAACAAAAGGTTTATTGACAGTCATCACATTACATAGACATAATTTGTCAGACAAAATAAAGAGCACAATGTGAGTTGCAGATGGTAGCTGTAGAATATATGCAAAAAAGCAACTAAGAAAGTTTCATTTTAGAATATACAGAAAAGCAAAAACAGTACATCGTATACAGGGCAGCCCTATATAACTGAGGATAAAAGCACACAAAGTCAAACAAAGCAATAACATTGAGAAGGAATAAGGGAGAAAGGTGAGATTGCTTGTATTTTCTTTCAGTCTTCAATCCAGCTTTTAAATAGTGAAGGGGTCTCCAAACTTTGTAAACCAAAGGCCAGTTTACTGTCAATCATACTTTAGGGGATCCAACTGTGGACAATTAGAGTAGTAAATGCCTCAGTGTCAGTGGGTTTAAACAATGCCTCCATCTTGGTGGCCAGTGAGAGTGAAAAAAAATTACATAGCGTCTATGATTATTAGTAGGATGAATAGTTCCCTGTTATTAGTATTAGTAGGATGGATACTGCCCCGTTGTTGGTGTCAGTGGGATGTCCCATTGTTGGTACCAGTGAGAGGAATAGTACCCCAATGCTGGTATCAGTGGAAGGAATAGTGCCCCATCATGGGTACTAGTGAGAGGAATAATGCCCCATTATTTAATATTATGCCCTGAATTTTATATTAAACTTTGTGCATGCTCTCTTGATACAGGTGCCAACCTCCTATTTGAAGTCATTAAACATAGCATTTTCCCTGGACCTGTAAACCTCTGAGACTTACTCAAATGCGCCTTTGACCTGCGAAGTTACATGGTGGAATGGCACTCCCTGACATTGTTCTCTACCACACTGCAGGCCAGTTGACTAGAGTTATTGACTTGTACAGAAATAGTTCCCTTAAGCAATGGGCTTCAGTGTTGCCCCTTCCTGCCCTTCCATGGTACTCGATTGGGATACTGCACTCCCTTAAGTCCGATCCCACCATTGGAGTTACCTGGACTGTTAGCCTTCTCCTCCACTTATGCCAATTTAGGGGAATCCCACCTTTAGGCCTGGCCTGGAGACCCCTGCTTTAGAGTCTTACTGGACCTGTGATTCTTTAGAGCCCACCACTTTGTGGTTAGGGGCCGATGACCCACGATAGAGAAAATTACATTGCATCCGCATTTGCCTAACTTGACATTCTGTAGCAAAGCCCAGCTTTCGCACTACTTGACATTTCTCCGACCAGCATCAGCTTTATCATGGGATCTTACACAATTTGAACAACTGTGCCACTCTTTGACCCCCCTCCCCCTTCGAAATGCATTATCCTTGATTCATGTACTGCTTAATTATCTGGATTTCAAATTCATTCATATCTAAATGTGAATGTGATTTGCAGATTACTCTCTCCACGGCAGAAAATGATATAATGCTGCTCTTCACTTACAAAACTTCTATATATTCTAAATTCCAGGAATCTGGTTTTAAAATATTAACCAGGATGGTATTATACACCACATAGATTACATAACATGTTTCTGCAGAGTTCTGAATTATGCAGGTGGTGTGGTGAGGCTTTGGGAGACATATTGCACATTTTCTGATCATGTGATAATTTGAGTACATTCTGGTCTGAGGTACACCACATTACCCAGAAATTTACAAACCATGAACTTCCATTGAACCCTGCCTTCTTTAAGTTGCTCTTAAAGAATGGAGATTGCTCTGGACTGACACACTCAGTTGAGGGTCTGTGAGTGGGTAATGGTGGGGGCGGGTTGGGAGAGTTTGCTCCCAATGATTATGGCCCAACCTAACAGAAGGGTTACAAACTATGAACTTCCATTGAACTCTGCCTTCTTTCTGTTGCAACATAATGACTTCCCTAGCTCCTCTTATTGGCGAGCAATCTTGCCTCATTTAATCAGTGCAGCACAAAGCTGTATCCCAGATGTCTGGACACAACAGCAGTCACTCTCCAGGTTATGTGGTTGGCTAAAACTAATGATATACAGTATGTGAGATGGAATATTTGATAATGACTGAGAGGGGCACGTGTGACAAATTCTTTTTACAAATGGTTTTACTAGCATAAGTTCCTTTACACTTCTGAATAGTGGGAGTTGATGGAGACTTCATAACTCTTTGACTGGCAAAAGGTGACATACCTGACCCAGACTGGAGAAGAGTGAACCTTTGTTGTATTTCCTTTCTGCCCCTTCCGTTCCTTTCTCTTGCTTTTGTGTTTTCATTTTTTTGGATCCTTATACTTTGTACTTTTTATCTTTTTATGCAGATAGCCTTTGATAAGAAAATGTATCTTCATGCTTTATAACTATTTAGCTTGGAGCCTGTAAATGCATCTTTTGATCTTCTGATAAATTCATTATGTGGTCCCTGAGTGCCGCATTCTTAAACCTGTGTGTGCTAACTGTTCACTTCCTCCACCCTCTCCCAGTGCCTGAAACATGACAACACTATAAACATTTGAAGACTGCAGGAGTAGATGGCAGTAGATTGATGGAAATACAGTATTCACACAAGGTCAACATCTTCTCTCACATTTCAACAGCCAATGCAGACAGCATGACTCTATACCTGATTTGAAATGTTATAACCTGAGAGGAGTGTAACGCTGGTAGATTTACAATCTACTGCAGATTAGGTAAATTTTGTAAATTGTGTGTTAAGAAGGTTAAAAATTCGCCTCTGTTCCAGCTTGGCTGACGTTGTGTGTGCTTCCTTGCTGACCGGTGGGTGTCGCTGTTACCACTGGTCAGTGTTAGAAAGGCAACGTGTCGAAGTGTATAGATGCTCCTCTGTCTCGGAGACAAGCTCGGTGGAGGTGGTCCTCCGAGTTGCATTCTGGGAAGAGGGTATTTATGGGACAGACGCCATGTTCTAGGGTTCGTTTTTTACAGCCACCTGCTGGCTCTCCTGGCCGACAGGTATGCGTTAAGAAGCTACCTCGTGGTCCTCTGATCGGGAGGCCCACGATGCTGCGGCGCAGGGGTGGGTCCAGAGGCTTGTCTGGGGCCTACCACCGCAGACGAGGAATGGTCCTGAGCTGTTGGTCCTGTGTGACGAAGCTGGATGGCCGAGGAGATCCCAGGGGAGGACCCGTCTTGGAGAGATCACGCAGCGTGCTGGTCTATAGAGGGGCCTGGTGACTCGGCTGGAGGACATATCCAAAAAGAAGTAACCATACAGCATAGTGTTGACGGTTCGGCTTAAAGGTTCAGGCACTGTGACTGACTGTTCACCGCAGAGAATCTGATACATCCTGTGGCAGAGGAGTGTGCAGATTTACCCCCCCCAAACTAGTCTGTGGCAGAGACTTTAGATTGGTGCTGCGTACTGGCTGCTAGACTGGTGAGAGAGGCCTATCCAGACGAGCAAAGAGTGTGTCCCACAAGGGGAGCACATTCCACATAATTATCTAAATTCTACTGGGACATTTGTCGCTAAGATTTTGCAAGAAGATATTTGAGTTTCTCTTGAGAGTTTCCTTTTCCGCCTCTTTCCTCCTACTTCCTAAAGTTTGTCTGTTCAATAAAGCATTGAAAACGTACTCCAGTGTTGGTGCGTGTGTCGTCCAGAGGTAAACTCAACGGAACCCCTAGACCCGGTGCCGGTGAAACAGAGGGAAGCAAAGTGAAGGTAACAGACCCGCTTAAACTAGCAGCTTCACTGTGAGTTAGTGCTACAAGAGAATGGTGGAAATTTCATTGTTAACGCTGCCTAAAAATGCTGTTTAAAGAGTCACTAAATTCTGGTTTGAAATAAGAAAATTCTATTCAGGTACGTATTCCTAAAAAATAAAGCACCTTCTCTTGCTCTTAGACTCCAAATCTCCAAGTTTTTTATTTATTTTTTGCTGCTGTGATTAGAGACTCAGAGCAGCGGAGGCAAGGGAGGGACACACGCAATTGTCAAGGTGGAGGGGAGGGGGGTTAGACAGTGGACTCACTCACCAATTTTGCAGCCTAAAGTGAGTTTGTACTCCAATTTGTAGCCTGTGGCACGCACACCTTCCATACTTCTAGAACAGGGCTGTATGTGTGTCCACATCAGGGGGTGGAGTATGGGTGGGGCTGTTCACTCTGAATCCTGTCTCTCAATATCTCATTCACAGGATTTGTGTGAATGAGATGTTGAGTAACAGGCAGTGCTGGGACAAGGTCTTCTAGAGCCCAAAGCGAACATGCCAAACTGGGCCCCCCCCCCAAGATGTATGAGCATTATAGCATTATGTGTCAGCAAGCCCCCCCAAAAAAAAAGAACAAAAGAGCACTAATCTGCATACTTATCCGCTAAGCATAAATACTTACTACTCCCAGAACAAATCTGCTTCCCCTGCTGAAACCCCCAGCACAAATGTCCCCCCCCCCAAATAAATCTCCCCTTCTAGTACAAATCCTTCAAATTTCCTCTTGCCCCCAGATTCCAAATCTCCTCTCCAAGCACAAAGGTGGAGACACCAAGACCCACATTGGGCAATGATCAAAGGCTCAGGTGTGGCCTTTTTACAGGGCATCAGAGTGGCACGGGTGACAATTGTCCCCTTGCCCCCTAGCCAAGTCTGCCCCTGATGCTTGATCGGCTTGTTTTCTAGCTCTGTCAGGGAATGACATGTGTAAACCCAGAAGTGACAAATTGCTTGTCGCTTTCCAGGTTCATTCACCAGATGTTCGCTGATATACCTAGTCCCTAGTCCCTAGTCCCTCTTTCTATAGTGTTTTAAACAACAACACACTCTATATGATGGAGCAAATATTCAGTTCATGAAATAAATGTCTAATAATCTTTAGTAAGTTAGAGGTTCTGCTACTCCTAACTTGGATTGATCCATCCATGTACATGTAAGAGGGCAAACAGAAAGGTGAAGGATCAGTTTATAGAATCATTTATTTTCCAAAAAGAAATAACACACTTAGGGGCAGGAAGGGTGAAGCTGTGCAATAAATGAAAAATCACAGAATAGCTGTTTCGGTGATGTACTACTTCCAATCGAGCTGGATCTGCCAGAGATGGAGATAAAGCCGGTAGCATCTATGGCCATCCCTTGTGTACCTCCAACAGGTACTGTCAAGTTTGTCAAGTTGGTCCGCACAGGGAATGGGCCAGTATTTTATATACACAGCA
Organism: Aquarana catesbeiana; assembly: GCF_042186555.1. Taxonomy (NCBI): domain Eukaryota; kingdom Metazoa; phylum Chordata; class Amphibia; order Anura; family Ranidae; genus Aquarana; species Aquarana catesbeiana. The sequence goes on along the minus strand of NC_133332.1, from coordinate 166,037,161 downwards.
GTGTTGAGACAAAATGGGAGAACCACACTATGCAGAGGGGCTGTAACAGCTTAAATGACAGAGAATAAAGTGCCAAACAGAGATGGATGATACATTTGATTGCATTGTAGCAAGGGGAAGAAGTACTATTTAAACAAAGTGATAGTATCTATTTAAACAAACAGAGTAAAAACGCATTAAGTCAATATAAGAAGATCTCTCGCATTAAAAACAATTAGTTGATAATTGATATAGCAATAAATTATTGATATACACAATAATTAAATGCATAATATTACAATCTGCAAGATACCAAGTAAATGATTAATGGATATATGGTTTGTTAATAAATAATTAAATGCTTGTAAGAAAATTAAATAACATAAACAACATTCGTCTCTTTATTATTAAGCATTCAACCATCTCTTAACTAATAATGAGAGTAAAAATCCAGTGCAGTATCTTGATTATATCCAGTTGACTACAGCTAATCCTAATGAAAAATCCACAGAAGGATTCATAAAGTGAACGATATTAAAAGTGCAAAAATATATTAAAACTCCACAAAGCACAAATGCCACAGGGGAATAACTGATTGCTGGATGTGACGTGCCGAGGTTTGGGGGCGGGGCCCGGTGGTGGGGCGGTGGAGGAAGTAAGTTTGAACGGGATGGCGTCCTAGAAAGCACGGGGTGAGAGCCCGTGGCGGACGAGAGAAACCCCCTCCGAAATGGCAGACAGGTCCGCTAGACAGCTGGCTCCAGGGAGCAGAAGAGGCGGCCATACGGAAGCCGCGGATTGGTGCTGGTTTCAGCACAGCCTACGGAGGTCTGGCGGAGCGGAGGTTCGCGGCTGCAGGGTCCCCTGGCTTTCCCCCCTCGTCTGTGGCTTCCCGACGGTGCTCCGTCCTGCTCTCCCCAGCCTGGCAGCTGCGCTGTGACAGGTCACGGAGAACTGATGTGAAGTGACATATTTAAATAGGACGATCCGTGGCGGCAACCAGAAGATCAGGAGGCGCGGGGACCCCCCCTCTTTCTCACTACAGTGCTGGCTCTGATAAGGGGCTAAGAAGCCCACACCGAAATTTGTGACTCCCCCCCTTGAGGGCCCCTGGATCCAGGTAGGATCAGCTTGGCTGAATTTTTTCTACATGAACTGTGATATTTGCCTGTCATAGCTGACCTCAGAAGGAAACCAAACCGATCATTTAACCTGGAGATTGTAAGGGGACTCTATGGTGCTATATTGCTACTGTCTCAGGAGTGGAGAATAAAGGTTCAGAGTGGAGCTGTGTCTATTGCTTGTTCCCTCATCCGGTCATAATATCAGTTAAGGGAATTGCTGCAATTCCTTAAAGGGTCGGTCACTGAGATTTGAATACAAGCTGTATCGGTTTTTCCATACTGTGGGATAAATCTGGGCCTTGAGCAGGACTGTGTTTATAGTGTGTGATAAAAGCTAGCACAAAAAGGGAACTGGCAGTGTGCTGTGGAGGGGTGAACATGAGAGGACGTTCCCAAAAATCTGCAGACCTTAACAAGCCCAGAGACAGTCTGAATTCAATCCAAAAGTTTCTAAAAAGTCCAGGCACGGAAAACAAACAAGAGACAAAGGATAAAAAAAAGTCCGTAACTAAAAACAAAGGGGCCCAAGGGGGACGGTCAATGCAGGGACTCATTCTGAAGGAGAACCAGATCTGAGTATGGAGACAGACCCTGTAGGACCGGCAGGTGAAGCACTCCCCACAAAAGTGGTGATACAAGATATGTTTTTGAAGCTGGAAAAGGCAATTAAGGTGGAAATTCTTAATGTAAGGACAGACATGGGCCACCTACTTAAGAGAATGGAAGAAGTAGAGAAGGTGGTGGAACAGCAGGGTGAAGAAATCTCTACGTTAAAGAATCAAGTAAAAACACTACAGAGGTGCCAATGCGAGTTGTTGTATAAATTAGAAGAACAGGAAAACCAAAATAGGCGATAAAACCTAAGAATCAGATCCCTACTAGAGCAGAGAGGAGAAGATTTGACCATAGTTTTCAATCCTCTATTGGGAAGAAATCCGGAGTGTGAGTTAAAAATCGATCGAGTCCACAGGATTAGAAAACCCCCAAATGCGAGAGATGAGGCGCCCAGGGATGTCATAGTGAAGTTCCACCAATTTGAGGAGAAAGCAAAAATCTGGAGTAAACTAAGAGGGGGGGGGGGAGGAAGGGGGGGTTCTCTCCTGAGCAGACTCGCTCGACACAGAGCGCCGCAGGTAAATACCAGGTCTTAAGTAAGGCTCTAGGTCCAGGTTAAATGAATTTTAAATGTTTGACATATAATGTTAAAGGGTTGAATTCTCCCAATAAGAGGCATACAGTGTTGAGAGAACTGCACCATTATGGGGCAGACGTGGTCTTTTTGCAGGAAACCCATTTAGTGTGGGAATCAGGTATAAAGCTTTATTCTAGGCATTTTCCAAAATGGATATATAGTGACTCTCCTTTGAAACGGGCAAAGGGGGTGGCAATAGGTTTCGCAAAAGGTTTGAATTTTGTTTTAATAGATAGGAAGACAGATCCAGAAGGGCGATTTCTCTTTTTGAAGATTAGAATTGGAGAGAAGACCCTCACCCTTGCCAATGTTAATTGCCCGAATAGGGATCCGACCAAATTTCTTTCTAAGGTACTCAACTGTCTGTTGGAATTTAGAGAGGGGGAGATGATAGTAGCAGGAGATTTTAACTTCATCTTGGACCCATCCTTAGATAGTTCGTCAAATGCGTGGGGGATGAGTAAGAGTACCCTGAGAAGAATAGGGAAAAAATTACATGACTGTCAGTTGATGGATGTGTGGAGGGTTCAGAATGCTGGGGTCAGGGATTATACCTTCTTCTCCCCCGTGCATGGGACTTATTCTAGACTGGACTATCTGATGGTGGATCATAGTCTGTTGGAGGCAGTTGAAGAAACCAGGATTGAGATCAGAACACTGTCAGACCACGCCCCTGTCACAATGAAATTAAGACTAAAAGGAGTGCAAAAACCCCCGTTTACATGGCGCCTAAATGAGAATTTAATTAAGGATTTTAAGATTGCTGAAAAAATTCAACAGGAAATAGAAGCATTCTTTCTAATAAATGATAGAGATCTCGGGGGCTACTGTATGGGAAGCCTTTAAGGCTTATATAAGAGGGGTCCTGATCTCTATTGGGGCGGGACTGAAAAGAGAAATAAAAATAAAAAAGGAAACACTTATAGCAGAAATATTTAAGTTAGAACAGATACATAAAGCCCATACAGGATCTGATAGGACCTCATTGCAATTGCTGACCATCAGAAGAGACAAATTAAGAGATTTAATGGACGAGGAGACTAACCAAATTATGAATAGACATCTTAGAGTCAAATTTAGGTGGGGAAATAAAGTAGGTAAACATCTGGCAAAAATTCTGCAGAGAAAACGAGATATAAATTTTATCGATAGGATCCAAAATAAAAAAGGGGACCTGAGGTTTTCTTCGAGAGAAATTGGCGAGGAATTCAGACAGTATTTTACATCTTTGTACTCTGTTGATACAAAAGGGTGTAGTAGTGGGAAAAAGGAAAGGGTCGAGACCTTTTTAAAGGAGGCAGGGCTTAATAAACTGGCTGAAAAGGATATAAAAGATCTGGATAACCCCATAACGGAGGAAGAAATCCGCTCGGCTCTAAGATCTTCGCCCACTGGGAGAAGCCCCAGCCCAGATGGATTTACGGCTTGTTTTTTCAAAACATTTGGGGACTCTTTGGTCCCGAGGCTGTGCTGGCTCTGGAATGAGCTCGGGACGCAGGGCACGCTGAGTGAGGGTGCTCTGCTGGCGGCTGTGACCTTAATACCTAAGGAGGTCAAGGACCGCACCCTATGTTCCAGTTATAGGGCTATAGCGCTTATAAACGCAGACATTAAATTGTATGCGAAGGTGCTTGCAACACGGTTTAAGGAGAAAATGGTGCACCTGGTCCACCCGGATCAAGTGGGTTTTGTCCCAGGGAGAGAGAGTAGAGACAATGGGGTGCGGTCCTTGCTCATTGCAGAAGCCTTTAAGAGCAGCGGAACCCCAGGACTATTTCTGTCTATAGATGCCGAGAAGGCCTTCGACAGAGTAGACTGGGGTTTCATGATTAACACGCTGGAAGCATTGGGTGTAGGAGAGAAAATGATAAAATGGATTCAAATTTTATATAATCATCCCTCATTTGTGAAAGTCAACAATGTTGCCTCAGCTCAGTTCGAAATGAAGAACGGCACTAGGCAGGGTTGCCCGCTTTCCCCCCTCCTATTTGTCTTAACACTGGAGCCTCTGTTAGCTGCCATACGAAAAAAACCCGGATATAAGAGGCTGTACTGTTGGGAAGGAGGAGCATAAATTGGCTGCTTATGCCGACGACGTCCTTCTCTACGTTATTATCCATAGTGAGGAGGTTCGGAGAGCTCTCAAATTACAAAATTAATTTGGGAAAATCCGAAGCTCTAAACATCAACATAGACAAGAAAGAAGAGGCGTGGATTAGAAATACATTCCCCTTTCCAGTGAGAGAAAATATACAGTACCTGGGGGTCAAGTTATCAAACTCGGTAAAGAAGATCTATGCATTCAATTTTATCCCTCTATTGGACGAAATCCGTGCAGAAGTAAAAAGGTTGGTTCATCGCCCGATCTCATGGATTGGGCAAATTAATTCAGTTAAAATTGTGTTGGCCCCAAAAGTGTTCTATAAAATGCAGATGCTCCCAATCCCATTGCCTCAAATTTTTTTTAAAAAATTGACACAAATATTAAATGGGTTTGTGTGGAATAATAAGAAACCTAGGGTAGCACACAAGGTGATATGTAGAGAAAAAGCACAAGGGGGGTTGGCTATGCCAGATTTCAAAAAATATTATAATGCAATAGTAATTGCACGGGCGGTAGAATGGGTCAAGGGAGGGTATAATAAAAGATGGGTTAGTTTGGAAATGAGTTTAAGTAGTGCACGTTTGAAATATTTGTTATGGAATCCTCCACGGTTTAGAAAGTTAGGTCCAGACACACACATTATCACACAACTCACCTTTAAAATTTGGGACCTGATGCACATAAACAATAGTTGGGAATATAACTCACCACTGATATATTTAAAAAATAATGAACCGTTTCCCCCGGGGATGGAGGAAGTAGGTGGAAACTGGATCATGAATAATGAAATACAATTAAAAGATATTATGAAGAAAGGGAAAATTTGCACTTTTCAGCACTTAGCCACACAAAGGGACTTAATGAAATTAAATGTCTGGCGGTATGCTCAGCTCTCTCACTTTGTTGAAAGTCTTCCCGGGCCCATAAGAGAGGAAAAAGATCTTAGACCAATAGAGAAAATATTCTGCAGTAGCAAGTCCAGAGGGTTTGTCTCTGTGATATATAAAATGCTATTAAACAGTGGAGAGATGGAAATGCCACCATTCATTAAAAAATGGGAAAGGGACCTGGGGGCAACACTAGAGGAAAACGCAGTGGGAAACATTTTGAAGGCAACACACAGCTCGGCAATAGATATAAAAACAATAGAGACAAACTACAAGTGCTTATCCAGATGGTATGCTACTCCTGATAAAATTAATAAATACCAACCAGATAGGTCTCCGAACTGTTAGAGGGGCTGTAGGGTGTTGGGGACTATGGCTCATCTTTGGTGGAGCTGCCCGGTGGTCAAAAAGTTCTGGCTGGAAGTAATCCAAATAACAGAGGAGATTACGGGTAAAATAATCCCTTATGACCCATGGGTATGCTTGTTTCACAGCTTGGAGGGAGGAAAAAGGGAGTATAATGTGTCCATTATCCCCGTGTTATTGAACGCAGCAAAAAGTGAAATCCCTAAAAAATGGCAGAAGCTTGAAGGCCCCAAGATCAGTGATTGGTTCCTTATGCCCCATACACATGGTCAGACTTTGTTCGGACATTCCGACAACAAAATCCTAGGATTTTTTCCGACGGATGTTGGCTCAAACTTGTCTTGCATACACACGGTCGCACAAAGTTGTCGGAAAATCCGATCGTTCTAAACGCGGTGACGTAAAACACGTACGTCGGGACTATAAACGGGGCAGTGGCCAATAGCTTTCATCTCTTTATTTATTCTGAGCATGCGTGGCACTTTGTCCGTCGGATTTGTGTACACACGATCGGAATTTCCGACAACGGATTTTGTTGTCGGAAAATTTTATCTCCTGCTCTCCAACTTTGTGTGTCGGAAAATCCGATGGAAAATGTCCGATGGAGCCCACACACGGTCGGAATTTCCGACAACACGCTCCAATCGGACATTTTCCATCGGAAAATCCGACCGTGTGTACGGGGCATTAGAGTGCAGGAAACATATAATCTTGAGAAAAAGGAGAGAGACCCGTCAATTAGGGAGCAGGTGACAATGGGAGGTAGATGGGCAAGTTGGGTGGCCTTTAAGAAGTCTGCAAAGTATGCTGAGAAGAGGCTGTGTTGATTCGATACCAGTGGGGCAAGTAGGCAATGGTACCTGGTAGGAAATACAAGCGTGGAGTCTGCGGGGGAGGGAGGGGGAGGGGTTCTTGGTTTAGAAGGGTGGGAGGGGGGGTTTAAGGGGTTATGAGGGGAGTTATTAATGTATTGAAGTACGATTATTGTTAATTTTTTTTTCATGTATGGATATATATAAATTAAATAAAGAATTAAAAAAAAAAAAACTCCACAAAGATATGCAGGTGCAAATAATGCAAATAATACTCAAAGTCCTGAGCAAAATAATAATAGCCCTATATAGAACGGAAGTCCCAAAAAATGTTTTTTACACCAATGGATAACGTCCTAAAAATCAAAAATCAAAAAAGTGGTACAACCAATGGATAATATATGAAACAGGCAAGTGAACAGCAGCAGATAGTCGATAAAATACTCCACAAACTGCCTCCTGAAGCAATAGTCTCACAGAACTCTCACCTCATAGAAATGTTGAAAATCGCATCAATGGATAAATAGGACTCTCCACAGCTTCCTATTGGAGCCTTTTCCTGCTAGAATACGCTGTTGATGGGGTCATAAACCTATTCTCAATCTTTAGCAATCCTCCACTGGGCAGCCATAATAAGCTCCGGTGTAATGCCACAGCCAAAAGGGGAAAAGAGAGAAAAAAAGGATGCCTCCAATAGTGTAGTGTGTTAAAATACTAGGGGTACATTTATTATAGTGTCAATAGGTGGACTCTTACATTAAAAACATAAAAAACAAGCAAGAACAATTCAAATGGCATTCTCAGTGTCTTCTCACATCACTTCCAATGTACGTCTAATTCCAGCCACTCCCTACGCGTTAGCTCATTAAGCCTTGAACTTCATAGACAGGTTCATCCAATCATGAGAAAAGGTATTTAAGGTGGCCAATTGCAAGCTGTTGTTCTCTTGTTCTCATGGCAACATGGGGGCCTCAAAACAACTCTCAAATGATCTAAAAACAAAGATTGTTCTACTTTATGGTTTAGGGGAAGGCTACAAAAAGTTATCGCAGAGATATAAGCTGTCAGTGTCCACTGTGAGGAACATAGTGAGGAAATGGAAGACCACAGGCACAGTTCTTGTTAAGGCCAGAAGTGGAAGGCCACATAAAATATTGGAGAGGCAAAGGCGAAGGATGGTGAGAACGGTCAAAAACAGCCCACGGACCACCTCCAAAGACCTACAACATCAACTTGCTGCAGATGGTGTCACTGTGCATCCTTCAACAATTCAGAGCACTTTGCACAGGGAGAAGCTGTATGGGAGAGTGATGCGAAAGAAGCCTTTTCTGCACACACGCCACAAACGGAGTCGCTTGAGGCATGCAAACGCACATTTGGACAAGCCAGCTTCATTTTGGAATAAGGTGCTGTGGACTGATGAAACAAAGATTAAGTTATTTGGTCATAACAAGGGGCGTTATGCATGGCAGAAAAAGAACACAGCATTCTAAGAAAAACACTTGCTACCCACAGTAAAATTTGGTGGAGGTTCCATCATGCTGTGGGGCTGTGTGGCCAGTGCTGGTACTGGGAATCTGGTTAAAGTTGAGGGTCGCATGGATTCCACTCAATATCAGCAGATTCTTGAAATAATGTTGAGGAATCAGTCACAAAGTTGAAGTTATGCCGGGGCTGGATATTTCAACAAGACAACGACCCAAAACACTGCTCAAAATCTACTCGAGCATTTATGCAGAGGAACAAGTACAATGTTCTGCAATGGCCATCCCAGTCCCCAGACCTGAATATCATTGAACATCTGTGGGGTGATTTGAAGTGGGCTGTCAATGCTTGGCAACTATCAAACCTAACTGAACTGGAGATGTTTTGTAAGGAAGAATGGTCCAAAATACATTCATCCATAATCCAGACACTCATTACAGGCTATAGGAAGCATCTAGAGGCTGTTATTTCTGCTAAAGGAGGCTCTGCTAAATATTGATATGATTTTTCTGTTGGGGTGCCCAAATTTATGCACCTGTCTATTTTGGTTTTGATGCATATTGCACATTTTCTGTTACTCCAATAAACCTAATTTCACTACTCAAATATTACTGTCTCCTTCAGTTATTTGATAGATGAAAATTAAATTGCTGATCCAAACACCCAAATATTTATAAATGACAATCATGGAAATTGTCAGGGGTTCCTAAACTTTTGCATACAACTGTATGTGTGAGTAACCTAATTTGCACAGATAAACGCACATGGATATGCATATGCAAAAACACAACCACAACACACGCACCGGCAGATAAATATGGTTATATGCGTGCGTACCTCTTCAAACAGCCACATGCACACAAGCGCTATCCAAACTCATGATACAATGTATGTGAAAAATAAGATAAAATATTAGAGAAAATGGGGGAAGGGGGCTTGATGAAAAAAACTCTAAGTCTGACAGGTCTATGAACAAAGTAGTACATAGTTACATAGGTGATGAGATTGAAAAAAGACACAAGTCCATCAAGTGCAACCTGTGTGTATGTTTTTATTTCAGCATTACATTGTATATCCCTGTATGTTGTGGTCATTCAGGTGCCTATCTAATAGTTTTTTTAAATTATCAATGCTCCCCGCTGAATCCACTGCCTATGGAAGAGAATTCCACATCCTTACTGCTCTTACACTAAAGAACCCTCTACACAGTTTAAGTTTAAACAGCTTCTCTTCTAATTTTAGGGAATGGCCGAATGTCTTTTTAAATTCCCTTTGGTGGAAAAGTTTTATCCCTATTGTGGAGTCACCAGTAAGGTATTTGTACATTGAAATCATATCCCCTCTAAAGCGTCTCTTCTCCACAGAGAATAAGTTCATTACTCGTAATCTTTCCTCATAACTAATATCCTCCAGTCCCTTTATTAGCTTTGTTGCCCTTCTCTGGACTTTCTCCAGTTCCAGCACATCCCTCCTAAGGACTGGTGCCCAGAACTGGACGGCATACTCCAGGTGCGGCCGAACCAGAGTCTTGAGTGTGAGAATTATCGTTTTTTATCTCTAGAGTTAATCCCCTTTTTAATGCATGCCAATATTCTATTGGCTTTGCTTGCAGCAGCTTGGCATTGCATACCGTTGCTGAGCCTGTCATCTACTAGGACCCCAGGTCCTTTTCCATCATAGATTCCCCCCAGAGGTTCTCCCCCTAGAGAGTAGATTGCATTCATATTTTTGCCACCCAAATGCATTAATTTACATTTTTCTACATTAAACCTCATTTGCCATGTAGTTGCCCACCACATTAATTTGTTCAGATCTTCCTGCAAGGTTTCTACATCCTGTGGAGTATTATTACAAATACTGAGATTGAGCTGGTTATCCCATCCTCCAGGTCGTTTATGAATAAATTAAATAGGATTGGTCCCAGGACTGTACCCTGGGGGACCCCGCTTTCCACACCGGATCTTAGTACTCCCCATTTATCACTACCCTTTGAACTCATCCCTGTAGTCAGTTTTCAATCCAAGTACTCACCCTTTGGTCCATGCTGACAGACCTTAGTTTGTACAGTAAATGTTTATGGGGAACTGTATCAAATGCCTTTGCAAAATCCTGGTACACCACGTCTACAGCCCTTCCTTAATCTAGATGGCAGCTCACCTCTTCATAGAAGGTTAATAGGTTGGTTTGGCAAGATCGATTCTTCATGAATCCATACCGATTACTACTAATGATACCGTTTTCATTACTAAAACCTTGTATATAGTCCCTTATTATCCCCTTCAAGAGCTTGCATACTATTGATGTTAGGCTAACTGTTCTGTGATTCCCAGGGATGTATCTAGGCCCTTTTTTAAATATTGGTGCTATATTGGCTTTTCTCCAATCAGCTGGTACCATTCCTGTGAGTAGACTGTTTGTAAAAATTAGGAGCAATGGTCTGGAAATTACTTGACTGAGTTCCTTAAGGACCCTTGGGTGCAAGGGTCCCGGTGACTTATTAATGTTAAGTTTTTCAAGTCTATTTCTAATTCTATCCTCTGTTAGCCATGAGGGTGCTTCCTGTGACGTGTCAAGAGGATAAACATTGCAGTTTTGGTTACTGAAGCCCCCCGTTTCCCCCGTAAAGACTGAGGAGAAGAATAAATTCAATACCTTCACCATCTCTCCATCCTTAGTAACCAGATTCCCTATATCATTCTTTATGGGGCCAATATGATCTGACTGCCCTTTCTTACTATTTATATACTTTTTCTTTTAAAGATACTTCCAAGAAATTCTTTAAGTATCTTTCTAATTTTTGTATAAATTACGCTAAAAGCGAAGCGATGAGTATACTTCTCTCTACGAAGTGTATTACTAAGTTGCAAAGCGAATATTGGTTCAACTGGGTTCAGTCATTTATGAAATATCTGGGGGTTAAACTGACTCCGGACACTGCTCGATTACATAAGATGAATTTTTGATTTTTGACCATTGTTATCCAAAATGCGAATGCATCTTGCATCAATTTTGGCAAACTCTTACTCTCACATGGTTCGGGAGATGCAATGCATTTAAGATGACAATGCTCCCCCCAGATTTTATACTTAATGCAAGCAATACGTATTAAATTACCTCAAGCCTTCTTCCTCTCGTGCTGAACAATGCTGACTAAATTTATTTGGAGTAATAAAGCGGCCAGACTCTGTCATTCTATGTAGTTCTGCCTAAATCCAAGGGGGGAATTGGACTGCCTGACCTGATCTCATATCGCCGAGCTGTAAACTTGTCTAGAGTGGTATCATGGTGTAGTCCCAGCAGACTAAACTTTGGGTGCAAATTGAACAACAGGCATCACCGATTGTTCTGTCTGCCTTCCTTGGGCCGCCCACAAACACTTTCGTGGATTGAAGTCGCATCCCACAATTGGGGCTACAATTGCAGTTCTTATTCAGACGTTCCCTATAAAAGGCCTTTCTCCCTATCCATCTCCATTAACTCTGGTGATTTATAATCCAGATTTCCCACCTGAGGTAGATAATAAACAACTGCGGGGGTTGGCAGGTCTAGGCATATCTAGGTGTATGCATTTTGTTACCTTACAAGGATGGATGTCTACACAAGAATTACTTAGCCTCGCACAGCCCCCTTTGAGCCCCTGGTCAGCTTTTCAAGTGTCACATTACTTAAAATCTTTACCGGATGCAGGATTGTACGCTAGGCGACTGACATTCTTTGAGTGTTTGTGCGCGGAAGGGAAATATGTACCACATCTGCTATCACTCTTGTATAAATGGATTATTGTGCCTCCAGAAGGTTACATCCCCTTATGCATACGTAGATGGGAGGAGGACTTACAAATCACTCTCACTAGACAGCAAATCAATAGGATCCTCCTACTGACCCACAAATCCTCCATAGCAAGCCGTTTTCAAGAACAGGGATATAAGTTGTTGGCTAGGTGCAGGGCCGGTACAAGGGGGGGCAGAAGGGGAAGATGCCCTGTGCGGGACCATTTACTGGAGGAAAAGGGCGCAATAGAAGCGCCAGTGAACCGGCCGCACGAAAATGGATAATTTTTAACATGTGCTGAGTGCGCTTCTGCACCCGGCACAAGCCTGAGACCAGCCCCACCCCGCCCCGCCTCTCATTTCCCTATCAGGCGGAGTTTCTATCCTGCATTGGAGGTCCGTGGCGATCCACCCGTCAATCGCCGTCAGCTGGCGCCTGACGGGTAGATCGAGATGCATGCAGAGAAGCGCTGGAAGCATCTATGATAAATTTGCTCTCATGTCACGCTGCTCCACGGCGGCCCCTCCTCTCTTCTCATCCTTCCCTATTTGCTTGTGACATCATCTGGGATGCACGAGAGGAGAGGAGGGGCCACCGGGGAGCAGCGTGACATGAGAGCGAACTTATCACAGATGCTTCCAGCGCTTCTCTGCATGCAGGCTAGTAAACAATGTGCCCCTTAATGTGCTATGTGCCCTGATGTGTCCCACAATGTGCCCTATAATGTGTCCTGATGTGCCCTATAATGTGCCCTGATGTGCCCCATAATGTGCCATGTGCCCCATCATGTGCCCCATGTACCATTATGTGCCCTGATGTGCCCTAATGTGCCATATACCCCGTGCCCTGATGTGCTCCGTGCCCTGATGTGCTATGTGCTCTGATGTGCTCTGTGCCCTGATGTGCCCCGTGCCCTGATGTGCTATGTGCCCTGATGTGCCCGTGCCCTGATGTGCCATGTGCCCTGATGTGCCCCGTGCCCTGATGTGCTCCGTGCCCTGATGTGCTCCCTTGCCCTGATGTGCTATGTGCCCTGATGTGCCCCTTGCCCTGATGTGCCATGTGCCCTGATGTGCCCCGTGCCCTGATGTGCCATGTGCCCTGATGTGCCCCGTGCCCTGATGAGCCATGTGCTCTGATGTCCTCCGTGCCCTGATGTGCTCAGTGCCCTGATGTGCTATGTGCCCTGATGTGCCCCGTGCCCTGATGTGCTTTGTGCCCTGATGTGCTATGTGCCCTGAAGTGCCCCGTGCCCTGATGTGGCATGTGCCCTGATGTGCTCTGTGCCCTGAAGTGTTCCGTGCCCTGATGTGCCCCGTGCCCTGATGTGCTATGTGCCCTGATGTGCTATGTGCCTTGATGTGCCCCGTGCCCTGATGTGCCCTGTGCCCTGATGTGCTATGTGCTCTGATGTGCCCCGTGCCCTGATGTGCCCCGATGTGCTATGCGCTCTGATGTGCCCCGTGCCCTGATGTGCCCCATGCCCTGATGTGCCCCATGCCCTGATGTGCTATGTGTCCTGATGTGCTCCGTGCCCTGATGTGCTCCGTGCCCTGATGTGCTATGTGCCCTGATGTGCCCCTTGCCCTGATGTGCTCTGTGCCCTGATGTGCTATGTGCCCTGAAGTGCCCCGTGCCCTGATGTGCCATGTGCCCTGATGTGCTCTGTGCCCTGAAGTGTTCCGTGCCCTGATGTGCCCCATGCCCTGATGTGCTATGTGCTCTGATGTGCCCCGTGCCCTGATGTGCCCCGTGCCCTGATGTGCTATGTGCTCTGATGTGCCCTGTGGCCTGATGTGCCCCATGCCCTGATGTGCTATGTGCTCTGATGTGCCCCGTGCCCTGATGTGCCCCGTGCCCTGATGTGCCCCGTGCCCTGATGTGCTATGTGCTCTGATGTGCCCTGTGGCCTGATGTGCCCCATGCCCTGATGTGCTATGTGCTCTGATGTGCCCCGTGCCCTGATGTGCTATGTGCCCTGATGTGCCCCATGCCCTGATGTGCTATGTGCCTTGATGTGCCTTGTACCCTGATGTGCTGTGCCCTGTACCCTGATGTGTTGTCCCCTGATGTGCTCTGTACCTTGATGTGCTGTGCCCTGATGTGCTTTGTGCCCTGATGTGCCCCGTGCCCTGATGTGCCCCATGCCCTGAAGTGCTATGTGCCCTGATGTGCTATGTGCCCCGTGCCCTGATGTGCTATGTGCCCTGATGTGCCCCGTGCCCTGATGTGCTATGTGCCCTATGCCCTGATGTGCTATGTGCCCTGATGTGCCCTGTGCCCTGATGTGCTATGTGCCCTGATGTGCCCTGTACCCTGATGTGCTGTGCCCTGTACCCTGATGTGTTGTGCCCTGATGTGCTCTGTACCCTGATGTGCTGTACCCTGATGTGCTCCATGCCCTGATGTGCTCCGTGCCCTCATGTGCTCCGTGCCCTGATGTGCTATGTGCCCTGATGTGCCCCGTGCCCTGGTGTGTTATGTGCCCTGATGTGCCCCGTGCCCTGATGTGCTATGTGCCCTGATGTACCCTGTACCCTGATGTGCTGTGCCCTGTACCCTGATGTGTTGTGCCCTGATGTGCTCTGTACCCTGATGTGCTGTGCCCTGATGTGCTCTGTGCCCTGATGTGCTCCGTGCCCTGATGTGCTCCGTGCCCTGATGTGCTATGTGCCCTGATGTGCCCCATGCCCTGATGTGCTATGTGCCCCGATGTGCCCCGTGCCCTGATGTGCTATGTGTCCCGTGCCCTGATGTGCTATGTGCCCTTATGTGCCCTGTGCCCTGATGTGCTATGTGCCCTGATGTGCTATGTGCCCTGATGTGCCCTGTACCCTGATGTGTTGTGCCCTAATGTGCTCTGTACCCTGATGTGCTGTACCCTGATGTGCTCTGTGCCCTGATGTGCTCCGTGCCCTGATGTGCTCCGTGCCCTGATGTGCTCCATGCCCTGATGTGCCCCGTGCCCTGATGTGCCCCGTGCCCTGATGTGCTATGTGCCCTGATGTGCCCCGTGCCCTGATGTGCTGTGTCCTGTCGCTCCGATTAGAACGGTTTCATTGCACTGAATGGGGCGTGACAAGTTTCCCCAGTTTAAACCGCGCCTAAGTCACTGATCGCCGCCAATACTAGTATTTAACAAATTCCCAGTACAGCGGTGGGGGGGGCGCAGTTTTCTATCTTTGCTCTGGGCACCGGATGACCTTGTCCCGGCACTGGCTAGGTGGTACAGGGTTCCGACCCTACTCAATAAATTATACGCAAACGTCTGGGCTCTGCTGGCACTGTAATAAAAGGCTAGAGACATTATTACATATTTTTTTGGGGGTGCCCCTTACACCGTTTTGGAAGGAGGTGGGAAATGGTGGGAGCTGGGAAATGGGATTAGACAATTGACATCAGTCGATCTCCGCTCGGACCCCTTGGGATATCTTTTGCATCTAAATGCACTTCCCCTTTGCCAATATAAAAAATCACTGATAGCGCACATGTTGAATACTGCTCGGGCCTGTATCCCTGACCTTTGGAAGTGTACCACCACGCCATCTCTGAAACAGTGGTTCTCTAGAATAGATGAAATTAGGACAATGGAAAATATGACAGCGCACATTTACAGAAGAGAGGAGGAAGTTAGGGACACATGGTGATGATGGACGACCTTTATTTGCACACCCCTTTACACCAATTGACTCCTCGTCTCGTTCAGAACTCATTCTTGACCCATGTGGGTAGGTCAGCTCTGCCTGAGGATCTCTGGGGAGGAGGATGGACGGACACAGTAAAGTTCCTAGTCCTTTATATTTCCCCCCATTTGCCTTTTTCTTCTTTCCCTTTTTTTTCCCGGTAAAATCCCTCTCGGGGCCCCCAGGAGCTGGGGTCTGGAAAGGGTTTCTCTGTCCTTATTAAAGAATGAAGGGAATAATAAGGAAAGAATTTAGGTTCTGTTAAGAAAATAAGGCATTTTAGGATAATAGCGGTGTCACATATATTAGATACATTTATGATTGTAAAGTGTTTTTTGTATACATGAATTAAGTTATTTACTAGCATGGTAGTGAATGGGGAAGGGTGGAGAGGGGAAGCGAAGATCCACCTCGTATAGGAGCGGCCTGAGGCATCTGGTGGGTTGCCCGTTACATCTAGTACCCAGGTGTGGATTCTGTGATTATCGGTTAGTGCACTAGTCTCCTTTTTTTAGTTTTTTCTCCACCACCTTCTATAATTTTGTTTTTATCAGAGTTTCAGATAAGTCTAATTCAGTAGTGGATGGTGACATCTTAGTGCACTGGCGGAGAGTCGCTCGGGGGCCTGCCACTAGGAGGGTTTGTTCAGATTCTGCCACTTAGCAAGCTAAATGGTGGGGGGGGGGGGCTCTGCACTAAGGAAGCCTACAAAATATTTGGAGGAATTCTGCTTCACAAAGGATAATTTATGAATTTTACAACGGGCGGGAATCAAACAATTTTGACCCTCTATACTCATGACTGGCAATCAAGGTTGGACAGTAAATGATGGTGGGATCATCTGTCCTATTGACTGGGAGGGGTGTGGGGTGTTTTTTTTTTTTTCTTATCTCTCCCCTTTCCACTTCCAAGAGGAGCATGAACAGCTTTCTGAATGGGGTATGGCCGGAAAAATTTGGGGGATAGGCATGTGATAATGTTTGGACTTGATTGCATGCTCCCTGGTGTTATCTTGGACTGATTTGATTATAAATTTTTACTAGGGTGTTGAATTTACCTGTATTTGTTTGTTATGTAACCTATTAAGTGATGCTGCTGAAAATCTGATTTGGGTCGACGGCTAGATTCATCCCCTATCCTAATCCATGTGATTTATAGTGAAACAAATTGACCTGTGATCACTGTTTCTTAAATTGCCCTGTATTTCCACATTAAGTAGTAATTTTAAGATTACTTCTTATCTTATTTCTTCATTAAGTTCTTTTGGGGCTAAGGTGTTTAGTGTGAAAATCCAAAAGGTTTTACATTTGCACAACCTTTAGAATATATTGGGGCTAAGGTGTTTAGTGTGAAAATCCAAAAGGTTTTACATTTGCACAACCTTTAGAATCTATCAGCATGGGCCTTTTGGTATGAATTTATTCACCCACACCCCAAGGCCTTTGGTGGATTTGTTATGTTTTAAAGTAAAGTGACATGGTTCACTGTCTTCAATCAATCACCTGTATTCACCGGGGTCCTGCAGCAGGATCCCTCAACCATGATGGATAATCTCTACTTGCTTGTACTTTAAATAAAAATTGGTAATAAACTTAATATCTTAGTTGGGAGGTAGTTCCCTATCCTTAGATTTAGAAGAGGGAAGAAAGGCTTCCAGCTGGGTTTTCTCTACAAACTGCGCATTGTAACCTTTGTCTAAAAATCCATCTTTAAGAATGGAGCCCTGAGCCAAAAAACACTGAGAACAATTTTTCTTTAATCTACAAACCTTCAGATTCTCTTTAACCACTTGAGCTCCTGAAGATTTTACCCCCTTTATGACCAGGCCATTTTTTGCTATTCAGAACTGCTCTGTTCTAACTGGTAGTTGCGTGAACATACAACTCTGTACTCAAACTAAACTTGTATAATTTTTCCCCCACAAATAGAGCTTTCTTTTAGTGGTATTTGATCACCACTGGGTTTTTAATTTTTTGATAGTATACATTTTGAAAAAAAAACTGGATAAGTTTTATAGCAGAAAGTATAAAATATAGTTTTTTTTTGTTTATAGCGCAAAAAACAAAACAAAACACAGAGGTGATCAAATACCACCCAAAGAAAGCTCTATTTTGGGGAAAAAAAGGACAGAGATTTTATTTGTGTACAGCGTTGAATAACCGCACAATTGTCAGTTAAAATAATGCAGTGCCGTATCGCAAAAAAAAGTTGTTACAGTCCTGCTGCACAGTGCGGCTCTACCGCTTTGTCTAAACACTGCTGTGTGTACATAATACCAGCTTATTGCCTGTGTGGACCAGGTTGACAAAGGAGGTGCGCCCCTGAACTCCCCCCCCCCGGTGACGTTGATGGTAACTGCTGGAGGTGCACGAAGGAAAGCTGTAGACCCTGGCTTTTTCTTCATCTTTGGCTGGTCTGGCTCCATTGGAAACAGTACATTAACAGAACAGCTTTTCTGTGATTTCCCATCTGCTACACAGCTTAACCCCTTGCAGTCCCTCAGCCCAATCACATTTTTCTATGTAAGTGTGCTATTTCTTTTGGAAAATGAATGATTCTATACACTGATCCTGCTTCAGACTTTTGCCTGCTAACCAGATTCCACTTGCTGATTCATCCTTATTTCTGATCCTGCCCTGTAGCTATATTCAGTGCCCTGCTAACTTTTACCTGCTCTCTTGTTCCTGATTTCAGTTCTGGCCCTCTTCCTGGCTGTTCCTTGCACCTCCAGTTTTACTCTGTTTACCTGTGCTCACCTTCTTGTTTGTATAAATTGTATTATAGCTAGTTTGCTAGTTAGGATTTCTATCACTTGTCTTATGATTCACTTATATCTTCATGCCTACTGTGTATGGTTTGCTGGTGGATTTTGGTTTCACAGTAAATAAATCTTAAATAGCCTGGGTTCACACTAGGTGCGGTGCGAATTTGTTGTGGATTCGACATTGCATCTAAATCACAACCTATCCATGTGAACCAATTGTGGAGTTTATGTAAGTTAACGACACTGCAATTGGTTTGCAAAACGCAGCATGGATCTGATTCTGGTGTGGGCAAAAAAAGAGTCCTGCATCAGTTTGGCTGCGAATGCAGAGACATGTATTTCGCACAGGAAGGTCCTGCGATTTCTGTGTGAATTACATGCGGTCTCCTGCACCGCAACCGTGTGAACCCGGGCTTAAAGCATACACAGTCTACCTAGTCATCTCTGCTGCTGGAAGCTTGAATTCAGTACCCCTGACAGAATCTCAACTATTTAGCTAGTGGTAAGAAGAATTGAACTGTCATCTGTGTGCTGCAGAGTGTTTGTCACTGTTGTCCACTGATTTAACTGCTTCAAAAAAAGTTACATTCAAGGCATGCTGTGAGTGACTCACAGTTGCCGGTGTGTTTATTTTATATTCCAGCCCTCAACTGAACTTTCAAGCCATCAAATGGCTGCTGTCATAGCTGATCACATGTGCAGCACCATGGCAACTGCAGGTCAAACAGAGGCTAAGATGGCGGCTTTCTTGGCTGGAAAGAAGTGTTTAGTTACACTTTAACCACTTGCCTACTGGGCACATTCACCCCCTTCTGGCCCAGGCCAATTTTCAGCTTTCAGTGCTTTTGCACTTTGAATGACAATTGCACTGTCATGCAGCACTGTACCCATCTGAAATTTGTATAATTTTTTTAAACAAATAGAGCTTTATTTTGGTTTTATTTAATCACTGCTGCTAAAACAAATGGAAAAAGACCAGAAATTTTGAAAAGAAAAGTTTTGCTTAGTTTTTGTTATAAAATTTTGTAAAGTCATTTTTCTCCTTCACTGATGTGCAATGATGAGGCTGCACTGATTAGCACTCATAGGGTGCGCTGATGGGCACTCATGGGCTGCACTGATGGGCACTGATGAGCCGGCTCTAAAGGGAACTGATGAGGTGGCACTGATGGGAACAGACTGGAAGCACTTATGGACACTGATTGGCAGGACTGACACTGATGATGAGGGCCCTGATTATCATTGTAGGTGTCCCCTGTGTGGATTAATGCTTACCGGCTCTCCTGCTTACATCGTGAGGAGAGGACTGAGGATAACAGGCAAATCCTGTTTACACTGTGATCAGCTGTGATCAGCCAATCACAGCTGAGCCTCTGTGATTGGCTATTTACCCTGATATGTGATCAGACACAGCAATCACAGATTCCTGCCGATGCACACTGCAGGGGGCGCACAGGAAGCACGATCATGGGAGGATGTCAACAGATGCCCTCCTGGAAATGTGCGACTAGGCTGCAGCCATCATATGGTTATAGCGTGGTTGGGAAGCAGTTAGGACCTTCCTGTCCCTTTTTAAACACAGAATCCAGCTTTCGGGCTGAGAGGCTTTTTTCTCTAGACTTCAGGGACTAAAGGCTAGTACACATGGGCTAAATGTATATATAAATATGTATATATAAATATATGTAAATATATAAGTGTCACACCAAAATTAATAAGGTGAATAAACAGACCAGAAAAATAAGTTGCAAAGAGTCAATGGTGTTGGTAATTGAAATAAATAAGCGCAAAACAGTCAGTGGCAGTGATAATCAACACGGTAATAATGTTGCGACACCCTGTGACAAATCTTCGTGGAACAAGGAACGATGTGATTCCACCACCATAAGTAATGCAGGCTTACCAGATTACAAGCTGAATAAGCTTGTCACCCAATCCAGGGTAGTGAAGATCTCCCACTGCTGTAAACGGCTGCTGTGAACAACTCACAGGCTCGGCATATCATGAAGTTCCGGTTTGGACAATCCAAAGATCCCAATAAGTCAGTGTCAGCTGACACACTAGTTGGTTGATGGTCTGACACTCAATCTAACGGATAGAGAAAGCGAAGGGTGGATGTTCTCATTGGGTATATAAAACCATGAGGAAAAAGCAGAAAAGTACCGCCATAGGTAAAATCTGATGGTTTATTATAATAAAAAGCTGGTCAATGTGTTTCTATAAAAAATAAGCCGGCCGGCAAAGTTAAAAAGCAGAAAAACATGCCCGTGCAATATGGAGCGTGACAATACGTGGTGACGTCAGCAGTGGCGTCTCCAGCTTTTATATTTAGAAGGGGCACATGGGGGGACAGGGACAAAAGGTAGGGGGGCAACTATAAAATGCAATTATATATATATATATATATATATATATATATATATATATATATATATATATATATATATATGCTGGGGCCCTTTACTACAATCCCACCACGGCCCTTTCACATGTTCTGCAGTGAGTTCCCTTCCTACTGTATTGCCCCCCCCCCCAGGGTGGCTGAAAACAAGAGATATATGTCACCAGCATACCAAGAAAATATAAGGGTCCAAAGTAGTGGGAGAACTATCAGGGTTGCAAAGGTTGTCTTACCACCGGGCCCTGGTGTTCTACCACTGTGGGGTTCCCCAGACTCCTCTTGCTGTCCTGCCCCTGCTATTGACAGCGCTGGTCTGTTGGAATCTCTTGGAATTTACAGGCTGGTTCTCTTGTCCTAAGGACGGGAGAAATAAGTCTGTTTTTTCAGTAACTGAGAGTCCTGGCAGAGTACTTCCTGAAACTCGCTCTTCTCCCTGCCAATGAGGATGCAGGGGAAGGAGCAGATCGGCGGCCGTGGTTGTGTGAGCGCTCGCATTATGCAATGTCAGCGAGCAGAGAGAGGGGGGAGGAATCACCCGCAGGAGCTGACTGGGGACACTCTCCCTTTTAGACATTGCCTTTTTGTAAAAAAAATTTTTTTTTTTTAATTGGGGGGGCACATGGTGGGGCACAGCATGATGTTGGGGGGGTCAGGGCCCCCTCTGGCCCCCCTAGTGACGCCATTAGATGTCAATACGTCGCTCACCCAACGCGTTTTCGTCACACAAAAGGACGTCGCCTCGGGGCACGGGCGGCATTCTGACGCACCGCTATATATAGTATAACCAAAATACCAAGCCTCGGTCTGAGTCCCGGGCTGCTGGTTTAGTGTGGCCATCTTGTTAGTGGGAAAGGCAAAATTATTAACATGAAAAGGGCTCATGCTAAGGGCAAATAATAAAAACTGCCTAAACACTATAGAAATCTTATGCAGTAGCTAATTACGCCATCTTAATAAAGAACAAACAGAGGAAGCTAAAATGAGGACAACCACAGTGATGACACTGAGCCCCATGAAACTCGGTTTGAAACAGGTGAAAATTCTAAAATAAAAATATATGAGCTATAAAAACAAAGATGCCATAAAGTGATACATCCCAAAAAAGGGGGTGCAGCCACTCATAGCACCATAAAGGCCCCGTAGGGGCCACAATTGGTCAATACTGCAATGATAATTAAACCTGCAGCATTCATGCCAAAAAATTTAAGAAAAAAAAGGATTTAACAATAAAAATTTATCGGCTCGGTGATGATAAGACAATCGAAAGCTAAAAATGAAACCTCAAAAGCCACCCCTCGAGGAATAACAATGTGGTCGAACCTCACAAAGGTCCGCACACTGAAAAATACACTGAAGGGTGACCATTTAGAATATAACACAGCTGCCCAGCACTCACATCGAGTTTTACAATAAATGGTAGCACCCAACGGCACTAAAATGCCTACACCATAAGTGCAATAAACATCAAAACTGGGAAATATGCATATCACTACAAGTTATCAATGAAGGAGTTGATGTCAACATTAATGTTCAAACCGTAAGGGGTATAACACTTGATCTTATGTACCCAATTTAGAAATACTCCTGACCAAACAGCTCCCCCTCCACTGCGGCCTATTTTTGTCTATGCCCAAAAATATGGTGTTGGTTGGGTCTCTATGATGCACTGTGAGGTAGTGTTTAGACACTGAATGTTTAGTAAACCCCCTATGTATATTGTTAATATGTTCATTAAAACGAACTTGTAGGGGTCGTTTGGTCCTACCCACGTACTGGAGACCACAAGGACATTGGAGCATATTAACCACTTCCACCGTACAGCAAGTAATAAACGGTTCTATAGTGAAATTCTTGGAGGTACAACTGGAAGTAAAACAGGTAGTTCTCCTCATTTTGTACCCATTCAACAAACAAACCTGACATTTTCTGCACTGGTAGTAACCAGTCAGCTCTGAAAAAAATGTTGGTTTGTTCGTAGGGGGTTAAGGACATTCAGGGCCAGTTTGTCCTTTAGGGAAGGGGCACCCCTGAACACAACCTGAGGTCTATCTGGTAAAAGGGTGTTTAATATCCTTTCATTTTTCAGGATATGCCAATGTCGCCTAACTATATGTTTATCCCCTTCCCGCCGACCGTACGCACATCTGCGTACTCGGCTTTCCGGGGTTATACCGGGATGATGCCCGCAGCTGCAGGCATCATCCCGGTACCGTTGTTTAGAGCGGGCGATCGGCTATCTGAGTATAACAACTGATGCGGCTAGAAGCCGCTCGGCTGTTATACCGGAGGAGCGGGAGGGGACATCCCCCCCTCCCACCGCCTCCCGCCGCTATTACCGGGCCTCCCGTGCGATCGGGAAGCCCGGTGTCCAATCGGCTGCCTTCGGCGGCTGGGGGCGGGCTGGAATGAAGCTGTGGGCGGTTTCGTTCCAGTCTTCTGAATGTAAACGCGGAAGCGACATCATGACGTCACTTCCCGTTTACTCAGCTGCCAATGGCGCCGAATTAAAAAAAATACACAGTATTCAGAATCACTGTTTTCGGCGATCTGAATACTGTGAAGTGCAAAGGAGGGATTGGGGGTCTTTTAGACCCCCGATCCCTCCATAAAGAGTACCTGTCACCACCTATTACTGTCACAAGGGATGTTTACATTCCTTGTGACAGCAATAAAATTAAAAAAAAAAAATGTTTTTTTAAACGCAATTTATAAGTATAAAAAAATAAAATAAAATTAAAAATTTTTTAAAGCGCCCCCTTCCCCGCGAGCTCGCGCAGCGAAGAAAACGCATACGGAAGTCGCGCCCGCATATGTAAACGGTGTTCAAATCACACATGTGAGATATCGCCGCGATCGTCAGAGTGGGAGCAATAATTCTAGCCCTAGACCTCCTCTGTAACTCAAACCTGGTAACCGTAAAAAAAATTTAAAGCATCGCCTATGGAATTTCATAGGTACCGTAGTTTGTCGCCATTCCACGAGTGCGTGCAATTATAAAGGGTGACATGTTTGGTATCTATTTACTCGGCGTAACATCATCTTTCACATTATACAAAAAAATTGGGGTAACTTTACTGTTTGTATTTTTTAAAATTCATGAAAATGTCCCTTTTCCAAAAATTTGCGTTTAAAACACCGCTACACAAATACCGTGTGATATAAAATATTGCAACAATCTCCATTTTATTCTCTAGATTCTCTGCTAAAAAAAATATATATAATGTTTGGGAACTCTAAGTAATTTTCTAGCAAAAAATACGGATTTTAACTTGTAAACACCACATTTCAAAAATAGGCTTAGTCATGAAAGGGTTAATAGGGATGAGCTGAACACCCGCCTCCCCCCTGGTTCGGTTCGCACCAGAACCTGCGAACAGACCGAAAATTTGCACGAACAATAGAACCCCATTGACGTCTATGGGACTCAAACGTTCAAAATCAAAAGTTCTAATTTTAAAGGCTAATTTGCATGGTATTGTCCTAAAAAGGGTTTGGTGACCCGGGTCCTGCCCCAGGGGAAATGTATCAATGCAAAAAAAACTTTTAAAAACAGCCGTTTTTTCAGGAGCAGTGATTTTAATGATGCTTAAAGCAAAAAAAAAAAAAGTGAAATATTCCTTTAAATATCGTACCTGGAAGGTGTCTATAGTATGCCTGTAAAGTGGCGCGTGTTTCCCATGCTTAGAACAGTCCCTGCACAAAATGACATTTTTAAAGGAAAAAAAGGTCATTTAAAACTGCTTGCGGCTTTAATGTAATGTCGGGTCCTGGCAATATGGATGAAAATCAGTGAGACAAACGGCATGGGTACCCCCCAGTCCATTACCAGGCCCTTTGGATCTTGTATGGATATTAAGGGGAACCCCGCACCTAAATTAAAAAAAGGAAAGGCGTGGGGCAACCAGGCCTTATATACTCTGAACAGCAGTATACAGGCGGTGCAAACAAAACAGGGACTGTAGGTTTGTTGTTAAGTAGAATCTGTTTGTAATTTTGAACTGGTACATTTTTAACGTGTTTAGCTCCAGCCAAAAAATCTATTTTAAGTTTTTTGGAAAACATAGGGAAGGGTTATCACCCCTGTGACATTTGTTTTGCTGTCTGTGTTCCTCTTCAGAAGATTTCACCTCACTTTTTGTCCCAATGACAAATGTTTTTTGAAAATTTTTTTTTTTTTGTGAAACAAGGATTGGTGATAAAGCATCAGTGCAAGTAGGAGTCATTTGTAAGTTGGATGTTTGAAAGTAGGGGCCTGCCCTATATACTCAGCAGAAATTTGGGCCTTAGGTGTTGTTGTGGCCTCAACACTGTAAGCCCTCACAGGGCCCTGCTGTGAAATATTAGATCAAGAATTGTAATTACATGCCCCTGTTGAACAGGGGCTGAAAAAGTGGGCCTTTGGTGGTGGTGTTGGTGCTGGTGCCACAACACTGTAAGTCCTCACAGTTAATCTTGGTGGGTGCAGAAACATGCCCTAATGTGAAATATTCAATCCAGAATTGTAATTACATGCCCCTGTTGAACAGGGCCAGAAAAATTGGGCCTTTGGTGGTGGTGGTGCTGGTGGCACAACACTGTAAGTCCTCACAGTTAATCTTGGTGGGTGCAGAAACGGGCCCTGCTGTGAAATATTCTATCAAGAATTGTAATTACATGCCTCTGTTGAACAGGGGCTGAAAAATTGGGCCTTTGGTGGTGGTGGTGGTGGTGGTGTTGGTGCCACAACACTGTAAGTCCTCACAGTTAATCTTGATGGGCGCAGAATGGGGCCCTGCTGTGAAATATTAGATCAAGAATTCTAATTACATGTCCCAGTTGAACAGGGGCTGAAAAATTGGGCCTTAGTCACTGGTGCTCGTGCCACAACACTGCAACCCCTCACAGATACTCTACTTGGAACGCAGGAACAAGCCCTGCTGCAAAGTATTGCATCAAAAATTGTAATTACATGCCCCTGTTAAACAGGAGCTGAAAAATTGGGCCTTAGGCACTGGTGGTGGCGCCCAGAACCAAAAATGTTCTTACAAGCTATCAGCGTGATCATTGAGGAGGAAGAGGATAATTACTCAGGATAGTCACTCAGCATCAGCATAGGCAGTCTTTGAAGGGATCTGAGATTTCAAAAAAAATTATTCGGTTACATCAGCATCAGGTGCTTGGTAGCTGGTGGTGATCCAAGACTGATTCATTTTTATGAAGGTCAGTCGATCGGTCAGTGGACAGACGCACCCTGTGATCGGTTACAAAGCCTCCAGCAGCACTGAATGTGCGTTCCGAAAGAACGCTGGATGCAGGACAGGCCAGTAGTTCAATTGCATACTGTGCAAGCTCTGGCCAGTGATCCATCCTCAAGACCCAGTAACCCAGAGGATTTTTGGTGGGAAAGGTGTCCAAGTCAGATCTTGCCCCTAGGTATTCCTGCACCATGTAAAACAGATGCTGGCGATGGTTGCTGGAACCGATCATACCTTGGGGCTGCGGACTAAAAAATTGTCTGAACGCATCAGTCAGACGGCCACCTTCTCCACCGCTCCTTCTTTGACTGACCGAAACCTCAGCAACATGTTGTCCAGAAACAGGAGTTTGTAACCTCCCAGTCTCTGGGAACGCATTGCACAGACCTTTCTGCAAGGCCTCCCAAAGATGTTTCATCCTCTGCTCCCTCTGTGACGGCAAGATAAGGTCCGCAACCTTACCCTTGTAACATGGATCTAGGAGGGTTGCCAGCCAGTATTGGTCCTTCTCCTTGATACCACAAATACGAGGATCCTTATGCAGGCTTTGCAAGATCAGGGAGGCCATGCAGCGTAGGTTTGCTGAGGCATTCGGTCCGGAGTCCTCTGGGTCACTAAGGACGACATGGTCCGCAGCCACCTCCTCCCAGCCACGTACAAGTCCTTGTGTTTCTTGGGACTGATCCCTTAAAGACTGCTGCTGATGCTGAGTGCCAGGCTCCACCTCCATACTGACACAATCCTCCTCCTCTTCCTCCTCCTCCTCGTCCTCTTCCTGTGTAATCGGCGGGCACGCAGGAACACTGTCTGGATAAAGGGGGCCTTGAGAGCTAAGGAAGTCCTCCTCTTCCTGGCTCTGTTCTGCCTCAAGTGCCCTGTCCATTATTCCACGCAGCGTGTGCTCCAACAGGTGGACAAGGGGGACAGTGTCACTGATGCATGCACAGTCACTGCTCACCATCCTCATGGCCTCCTCAAATGGTGACAGGACAGTGCATGCATCCCTGATCATGGCCCACTGGCATGGGGAAAAAAAAACAAGCTCCCCATACCCTGTCCTGGTGCCATAGTCGCACAGGTACTCATGGATGGCCCTCTGCTGCATGTGCAGCCGCTGCAGCATGGCCAACGTTGAGTTCCACCTGGTTGGCATGTCACAGATTAGGTGGTTCTTGGGCAGGTTAAACTCCTTTTGGAGGTCTGCCAGCCGAGCACTGGCATTATATGACCGGCGGAAATGCACACAGACTTTCCTGGCCTGCCTCAGGACATTCTGTAAGCCCGGGTACCTGCCCAAGAACCGCTGCACCACCAAGTTAAGGACGTGAGCCAAACAGGGCACATGGGTCAGTTGTCCCTGTCAGAGAGCGGAGAGGAGGTTGGTGCCATTGTCGCAAACCACCATTCCTGCCTTAAGTTGGCGTGGCGTCAACCACCTCTGAACCTGCCTCTGCAGAGCTGACAGAACCTCTGCCCCAGTGTGGCTCCTGTCCCCCAAGCACACCAGCTCAAGCACCGCATGGCATCTTTTGGCCTGCGTATTTGCGTAGCCCCTTGAATGCCTACGGAGCACCGCTGGTTCCGAGGACAAAGTACAGGAAGAGGCCATGGAGGAAGAAGAAGAGGAGGGGGTGGAGGAGAGAGGTGTGTCACAATCATTAGTAGTGGCATTTTGGAGGCGTGGTGGCGGAACAACCTCCAACACTACTGCACCTTGTCCTGCATCCTTCCCAACTGCCAGCAGAGTGACCCAATGCGCCGTGAAACTTAGGTAACGTCCCTGTCCATGCCTGCTGGACCATGAGTCAGCGGTAATATGCACCTTACCGCTGACCGCCCTGTCCAGCGAGGCCAAGACATTGCCTTCCACATGCCGGTAGAGAGCTGGAATCGCCTTCCGTGAGAAAAAGTGGCGTTTGGGTACCTGTCACTGAGGAACCACACATTCCACAAACTCATGGAAGGGGGCAGAGCCTACCAACTGAAAAGGTAGCAGTTGAAGTGCTAGCAATTTTGCCAAGCTAGCATTCAACCGCTGGGCATGAGGATGGCTGGGAGCAAACTTCTTTCGGCGGTGCAGCAGCTGGGGCAGGGAAATTTGCCTGGTACAATCTGACGTTGGTGTACCGACAGCAGATTGCCCACAAGTACTTGGCTGTGTCTACACCTTCATTCCTCTCAGTGTAGGTCTCAGAGAGGACGGAAGGTATAGTGGGGTTGGAGATCTCAGCTGATGAGGAGCAAGGAGAGGTCCTCTTTGTTCTTTGGTGTGGGTCTTTTAGATATGCTTGCCAATGAACTGCATGGCAGGTCAACATATGTCTGGTCAAGCATGTGGTGCCCAAGCTGGAGATGTTTTGGCCACACGAGATACGCTTGAGACATATGTTGCAAATAGCAGCGGTGCGATCTGATGCACTCGTCTCAAAAAAGGCCCACACCAAAGAACTTTTGGAATAACGTGCAGAGACAGCAGCGCCCTGCACATGCGGAGCTTTGCGGTGTGATGCAGTCAGTGTGCTGCCCTTAGGCTGGCCCCTGGAGGGCATCCTGCCTCGTTGGTGATGTGCCTCCTCCTCCTCCTCTCTCCTATCAGGCACCCACATTGAGTCAGTGACCTCATCATCCCCTCCCTCCTCATCACTGGAGCAAACCTGGCAGTATGCTGCAGCAGGGGGAGCATGACTGCCAGATTGCTGTCCTTCTTGGGCACCCCCTCTATCCATGCTCACGTTACTGCCTTCATCTAGCTCAGTATCATCATCAGAGCCTTCTAAATGCTGGGCATCCTCCTGGAGCATGTACCCAACACTGTGGTCAAACAGTTCGAGGGACCCCTCAGGAGGACATGGTGGGGCTAGGGAAGGAGTCACTGATGCCATTGAGCCGAGGGAAGAGGCCGCGTTGGCAGCTGCTTTGCCAGACAAAGTACCCCGAGCATGGGTGAGGGAGGATGAGGAGGATGAGGACGGATTGGTCATTCACTCGACCAAGTCTTCCGCATGTTGCCGGCTTAACACGGCCAGCTGCCGAAAAAAAGGTCAAGCGTGTCCCACGGCCACGTGCTGATGAGGATGCGCTGTCTCCACGACTAGCACCGTTGCCTCTAGACACAGAGCCTACTTGCCCTCTTTTATTGGCTTGTGACTGTCTGCCTCTCCTTGTTGGCCTTTCAGACATACTAATGGCCTGTAGCTGCACTAAGCTGGGATATATATATATATCTATATATATAGATATAGATATATCTATATCTATATATATATAGATATATATCTATATATATAGATATATATCTATATACTGATACTGCAGCTAGCAAAATCAACTGCCTGCCTACAGTATGAGACACCACCAACCTTCGACAGGTAGCTTTAGCTGAACACTGTGCAGAGGTCGCACTACACTAACGTGTAAATAATTTAGCTGCCTGCGGTAGTGATAGGATCAGGAAAACACCACCAACCTTCTACAGGTAGCTTTAGCTGAACAGTGCAGAGGTCGCACTACACTAACGTGTAAATACTTTAGCTACCTGCGGTAGTAATAGGATCAGGAAAACACCACCAACCTTCTACAGGTAGCTTTAGCTGAACACTGTGTAGAGGTCGCACTACACTAACGTGTAAATACTTTAGCTGCCTGCGGTAGTGATAGGATCAGGAAAACACCACCAACCTTCTACAGGTAGCTTTAGCTGAACACTGTGCAGAGGTCGCACTACACTAACGTGTAAATACTTTAGCTACCTGCGGTAGTGATAGGATCAGGAAAACACCACCAACCTTCTACAGGTAGCTTTAGCTGAACAGTGCAGAGGTCGCACTACACTAACGTGTAAATACTTTAGCTGCCTGCGGTAGTGATAGGATCAGGAAAACACCACCAACCTTCTACAGGTAGCTTTAGCTGAACACTGTGCAGAGGTCGCACTACTCTAACGTGTAAATACTTTAGCTGCCTGCGGTAGTGATAGGATCAGGAAAACACCACCAACCTTCTACAGGTAGCTTTAGCTGAACACTGTACAGAGGTCGCACTACACTAACGTGTAAATACTTTAGCTGCCTGCGGTAGTGATAGGATCAGGAAAATACCACCAACCTTCTACAGGTAGCTTTAGCTGAACACTGTGCAAAGGTCGCACTACACTAACTTGTAGCTTTAGCTGAACACTGTTCAGAGGACGCACTACACTAACTTGTAGCTTTAGCTGAACACTTTGCAGAGGTCGCACTACACTAACTTGTAGCTTTAGCTGAACACTGTGAGGAGGACGCACTACACTAACTTGTAGCTTTAGATGAACATTGTTCGGAGGATGCACCACACTAACTTGTAGCTTTAGCTGAACACTGTGCAGAGGTCGCACTACACTAACTTGTAGTTTTAGCTGAACACTGTGAGGAGGACGCACTACACTAACTTGTAGCTTTAGCTGAACACTGTGCAGAGGTCACACTAAACTAACCTGTAGCTTTAGCTGAACACTGTGAGGAGGACACACTACACTAACTTGTAGCTTTAGATGAACACTGTTCAGAGGACGCACTACACTAACTTGTAGCTTTAGATGAACACTGTTCAGAGGACGCACTACACTAACTTGTAGCTTTAGCTGAACACTGTGCAGAGGTTGCACTACACTAACTTGTAGTTTTAGCTGAACACTGTTCAGAGCACGCACTACACTAACTTGTAGCTTTAGCTGAACACTGTGCAGAGGTCGCACTAAAATAACTTGTAGCTTTAGCTGAACACTGTGCAGAGGTCGCACTACACTAACTTGTAGTTTTAGCTGAACACTGTGAGGAGGACGCACTACACTAACTTGTAGCTTTAGCTGAACACTGTGAGGAGGACGCACTACACTAACTTGTAGCTTTAGCTGAACACTGTGCAGAGGTCACACTAAACTAACTTGTAGCTTTAGATGAACACTGTTCAGAGGTCGCACTACACTAACTGTAAATAGTCTAGCTGCCTGACTGTGGTACTAATAGGATCAGAAGAACACCAGCAATTTTCTTCAGGTAGCTGTAAATACTGTAACAAGACAAGCCTGTCTGTCAGTAGGAAGATAACAGGAACGGATCTAGCTAAACTGAATACAGTATATATATATATATATATATATATATATATATATATATACACAACACCTGGGATGCATATATATACACAATACACTGTAAGTGCAGCTAACTGACTGACTGTCCTGCCTAATCTATCTAACTCAAATGAAATGACACTGTCTCTCTCTCTCTCTATCTCTCAGCACGCCGGAACACACTACACAGGGCTGCCATGCAGGCGGCCTTATATAGTGTGGGGTGTGTTCTAAACCCCCTGAGCCATAATTGCAATTACAGCTCTCTCTACTGACGGCGCTGTGATTGGCCAAGCATGCGGGTCATAGTGCATGCTTGGCCAATCATCAGCCAGCAATGCACTGCGATGCCGCAGTGAATTATGGGCCGTGACCCACCACACGAATTTGGCCGAATGGCACATATCGTTTGCAATTCGCCGAATGGTCGAACAGACGATGTTCGAGTCAAACATGGGTTCGACTCGAACACGAAGCTCATCCCTAATGTTTAATACTTGAATGTTGTCTTGAGTAGTTAGTAATAAAAGGGTTTCTGAAAGTATTGATATTCCCTAAAGTGTGTGGCCTCTCCTTCAAAAGATCTGCTCTATCAACACACATTTGACATAGTCCAACGTATTGGTGAGAGATTCAAGGGGATACCCTTTATCAACAAATCTCTGCGTCAGAGTATGTGCCTGGGCTATAAAGGTTTCATGTTCTGTACAATTCCGCTTCAAACGAAGATATTGACTCATATGCCCCGTACACACGGTCGGACTTTGTTCGGACATTCCGACAACAAAATCCTAGGATTTTTTCTTTTTTTTTTTTTTTTTTTTTAAATTCCTTTATTTTATTTCAACAATGCTTGTTACAGTGTGATATACATGTTATCAAGATCTATAACATTTAGTGAGTGATAAAAAAAAAAAGATAAAACAGAGGCATGAAGAGGACTTTAACAGAAAACTACCGTCGACTAAAGACGTGAACACATATTCATTCCTCTAGTTTACACGGTCTGCATAAAGAAAACAGAGCCTGAGTGTATGGGAAAGTCTGATGTTATGATTATCATACTATCCGTTTGCAAGCAGTTCCCTGAGATATGTCTCGTTTAAACTAAAGGCTCGTGTATTTATCCTTAGACAACAGGCATATAGATAAACCAAGATAACAAAGATTTTTCTCTTGAGAAGCTCTCCACTGACCGGGGGTGGAGATATTCCCTGCCGATCAGTAGAGTCCGGCAAGGGGCAGCTAACGTAGAGTAATGAATACCATGATATTCAATATATCTGATCTAATCTTCCCTTAACCGAAAAAATATAGGGGGTTGTGTGAGAACCTAGGGAGAGAGGAGGAGGGGGGAGGGGAGGGAAGGGGAGAAAAGCGGGAAACAGTAAGGGGGGAGAGGCCAGAGAGAATGAGAGGCGAAGTGGAGGGGGAGAGGAAGAGAGAGGTAAAGAGAGGAGGGTGGCGGTGTCACCCTCCAGCCAGGCAGGGTCCTCGTATCAAGGAGTGTCCGCATTAAGTCATCTCCCGGAGGTAGGCCTCGGTGTAGATGAAGTGTTGCCAGGGGCGCCAGGTCTCCCGGAAGGCTTCCTCCCTGTCATGCAGGGTGGCCGTAAGATCTTCCATGTCCCGCATATCATTGACCCTTGCATACCACTGAATCTTCGTTGGTGGGATTACCGATCTCCAAAATAGAGGGATGCAGGCCTTGGCCGCATTAAGCAGATGTATGGTGAGTGAGGCTTTATATTTCTTAATTGAACTTCTAGAAAGGTGCAGTAAACAGGCCCCGGGGTCTCCCCCCAGTGCGACACCCGTCAGATGTTCGACCGTATCCGTCACCTCTTTCCAGAACGGTTTAATCTTGGGACAGTCCCAGAAAATGTGCAACATTGTTCCCTCTCCTGCTCCACAACGCCAACATAGATCCGGCACCTGCGGGAGAAACCTGTGAAGAGTGGATGGTACTCTGTACCATCTGGTCACAATCTTGTAGCAAGTCTCCTGGACCCTTGTGGCCAGAGATGATTTTTGGGCAAAGTGTCTAGGATTTTTTCTGACGGATGTTGGCTCAAACTTGTTTTGCCTACACACGGTCGCACAAAGTTGTCGGAATTTCCGATCGCCAAGAACGCGGTGACGTACACCACGTACGACGAGACTAGAAAAGGCCGGTTCAGAACCAAGCGCGGCACCCTTTGGGCTCCTTTTGCTAATCTCGTGTTAGTAAAAGTTTGGTGAGAGACGATTTGCGCTTTTTCAGACTCGTGGCTTTCAGATCGTTTTCTGCCGTTCAGTTTGTGCTTGTGGGTTTGTATCTGCTCTTCAGTGCGTGCAGTCAGTTCGTATCAGAGTTTTCTGTGCGATCTTGCCCGCTCGTTGCTGTTTTTCAGGTCGCTGTTCACAGGCCTTGCTGTTCTTCAGTGTGTTCTGTTACTTCGTTCTGAGCAGCCGACCGTTTTCTAGCCATGTTTCGTATGCGTACTCCTCGTAGAGTTCGTGCTGTGCGGGGGCTTGGTGTTGGGGTCCTGACCTTGACACAAGTCCAGTCCATGAACAGGGTGGGGAGGAGTTCATGGACCAAGAATTGGTTGCTTCAGCGTGACCAGTTCTGTCATATGCCTTTGCTCCGTGAGATCCGTGAGAATAATCCTGATGATTTCAGGAACTTTCTCAGGATGACGGACCCCGTATTTCACCGTTTGTTGGCTTCGCTGACCCCCTATATTAGCAGGCAGGATACCTGCATGAGGCAAGCCATCACTCCGGAGCAGAGGTTGGTCACTACCTTGCGGTATTTGGCCACAGGGAGAAGCCTGCAGGACCTCAAGTTCTCGACAGGCATCTCCCCCCAGGCTCTGGGGATCATTATCCCAGAGACCTGTTCTGCCATCATCCAGGTCCTGCAGAAGGAGTATATGAAGGTAAGATTTTTATCCTTTTATATCACATTTTATTGTATTGAATGTTTGATAATATATTGTATTTCTTCCCTCATTCCCTAATTACCATGATTGTAATATGCTGTGAATGTCCCCTTTGTTCTCATGCATGCTGGATTTTTAGGTAATTATTATTTTATGTCCCTCATACATATTTGCCCTTCAATAACCTCCCCAGCATGGTCTTTCCTGGCCTATATTCACCTCATGTAGTCACTTAACAATGTATTTTATCAGCTCCATAGTAGTGCTTTACCCCAAACACCTCCTAAAATGTTTGGAAATGTTATTTTTGATTTAAATTTAGGCAGAGTGCCAGAGGCTTTTTTTTTGTGGTGTCCCCAAATTTTTTGTAACCCTCCCTCCCCCCAACTGCTAAGTCAGCTGATCACAATTCTCTATCCTCAATCATCTATCTGCTGACTTTGCCAAACCCATACACACTATACCCATCTCTTTACTGGTCAGATTTATGGATGAATTCCCCAAAGCATGTAGTGCAAGGGCCTGCCTGTATACTTTCCAATGGTACTGTTTAAAGTTTTTGTATCCTATTATTATCTTGATATGTAATAGCAGAATGTTCAAATGTCCTCAAATGTGTACAGTGTGTATTTATATCTTTGTATTATGACACTTCTTACCTGTCCAGTGGTCTGCCAATAGTGTAACTAAGGAGGGGCTATTCCAAGTAATACCCTGTATTTAGGCATTCATCTCTCAATGAAGTGAAGAGGGTTACCTGTCCAAGAGTTCCCCCCCCCCTATAATGTTAGAAATGGCCCATGAGAGGGGGGGAGGGGGAATATGATAGGTGTACCTTATACTTTGTTGTTGTTAAATTCCCCTTAGTAAATGCTATCTGGAGGTTGCCCCATAATGTTTGTGTCTAATCTGCTTGCCATGTTTCTGTGAAAAAATAGTAATGTTTATTGTTTTTTCCTCAACAGTTTCCTTCAACGCCACAGGAATGGCAGACTGTGGCCTCCCACTTTGCCCAGCGGTGGGACTTACCTAACTGCGGAGGGGCAATTGATGGGAAACACGTCCACATCGTCCCACCACCCAACTCGGGGTCATACTATTATAATTACAAGGGGTTTAATAGTATAGTGATATTGGCAGTGGTGTTAGCTAATTACGAGTTCTTGTATGTGGACGTGGGGAAGAATGGCCGGATGTCCGATGGTGGAGTGATCGCTCAGACGGAGTTCTACAGGCGTCTCCAGAATGGCAGCTTGGACTTGCCACCTCCAGAGGACAATGTTGAAGGTCTCCTATTTGTGTTAGTTGCTGATGAAGCATTTGCGCTGGGGGATCACCTGATGCGGCCATTCCCAATGAGGACCCTCACCCCGGAACAGAGGGTTTTTAATTACCGGCTGGCCAGAGCCCGAAGAGTGGTGGAGAACACATTTGGAATTCTGGCCAGCCGGTTCCAATTATTTCTGACACCCATCCATATGGCGGAGTATAAACTGAACCATATAATACTTGCCTGCTGTGTTCTCCATAATTTTTTAAGAAAACATTCAGCCAACTATGCTGGCTCAGTTGGGCCTGAGGCCGGAATCCCTAATCCATCAACACTGACGGCGCTTGAAAGTGGCCGTCCTGGCTTGCCCTCCCTGAATGCCCGTGATGTCCGGTTACGCTACCTGGAGTTCTTTGCGGGTAGGGGGGCTATCAATATGCCAGACAATCTGTGACACCTTTTTCAAATAAAAAACAACCAAAAGAAATTCTTTGTGGACATTTACTGCTTGTGTTTGTTTTAGCTGACCCTGACAGAAATGTGTTGAGTGCAGAAAATGTCGTGATTGGGTAACCTTATAAAAAACAGTGTTGGCTGGTACTTCCTAAATGCAAAAACACATTTCACTACAAGTGCACTTGCAACTGCACTGAACCTGCACTTGTAGTGCAAAGTGTATTTGCCCTTAGGAAATAAGCCCCATTTTTTGCATAAAACAGCAATTACATCACCCCAAAAGTGTTGTAGTGTTGAGACAGTAATCCACACATTCTTGAGTAAGGCACTTTTTTATACCTGCACAATCACATGTGCATTTCCCAAAGGTTTTTAAAACAAACCAACATGTTTGTTGTATAACAATGTTTGCAGTAGCATTATCAAAAATCGAAATATCCATTTCAGATAAAACAGGCCTGTGTAAAACCAACAAGAAAGCCAAAAAACTTGAACTTACAAAGTTCACATTAGGTAAAACCTGAAGGCTATATCAGACATCAGTATTTAGGAACTGGGTTTGATATAGCGTTCAGATGGGGGGAAATCACCCCTGGAAAAGCCAAATTTGGAAGATGCACACCAATTTACGAATGTCAACATGTGCTATCTGCCATCAGGGGGGATCAAGGGACGTGTTTTGGGGGAGCAAGCCCTTCCTCAACGCTACTTTATAATTGAGGAAGGGGTTGCACCCCCAAAACGCGTCCATTGATCTCCCGTGATGGCAGATAGCACATGTTGGCACACTGTGTGCATCCTCCAAATTTGGCTTTTCTAAACATTGAAAAAATTTTGGTACGATAAAACAGGTGATTTTGTGGGGTTTAAATTCGCCCCAAAACATCAATGATGTTATTATTTTTTTTAATAACATCACTGATTTGTTGCTGGATGTTTTGCAATTGGAGATTACACCCCATGATCTCCCCGATCAGTATCTGGGCACTTTCAGATGTAAAGCGTTCTGGATCACGATCACCTAAAAAGAGATAAAGAACAAAAAAAAAGGTCTCAAAAATGTGCCACCATCCATCTCTTTTACCTGAGCCTGTGGTCGCAGACACTCACCTGTTGTGGTGCCAATCTCCACCACGTCTTCTTCTTCCTCCTGCTCAGCTTCTTGGGTTGGTATTTCCCCTTCTTCCAGAGGGGGGGGGTCTCTGGTCTCCTGGGATGAGGCGTGTCCGAGTCTTTTCTCCCCTATGTAAAACAAAAATGGTATAATTAGCACACAGATATTTGATGGCAGAACTAGAAATAGGAAACATTGCTTGGAAGTGGGGTACAATTGTCTATTTTAGCAGAGTTCCAAGATGTATATTTTTTATTGCCCTTTGTCAAGCTGCAATACTTTACCTGTTTAGTACAAGCTTCACAGATGTAGCCCCCCCTATAGTATACACTGGAGCACCTGTGTGGCCCCCCCTAATAAAAATGTTGTTCTTGTGTCCCACACTAGTGCTCCAGTGTCCAGATGTGAAAACAGCTGCTGAGTGTCCTCTCCTTACACACAATATAGTTTGCATTTCATTCTAGTAACAAACCCATCTACACAAACAAATTTTTGGCATCCAAGTAGGCCCCCAAAAATGTGTGAAAATGCATATGGCCTAAACAATGGTGTTCTAGAGGCCGAAAGAAAAATGTTTGATAAGAACTAATAATGGGCCCATGAACATTAAAGTTGACCTTTTTAAACGTTACAATTAATAAAAGCATATGGAGCAGAACGAACGTAATAAAGACAGAAAGAATAGGAACACAGCACAACTACTTACTTTTTTGCAGCACTCTCCGGATCTTTCGGTACTGCTCTGGCTCTCTCAACTTCAGGTCCGACCACCGCTTCCTGAGCTGATCTTTAGATCTTCGTACCCCGAAATTCCTCTCAAGACTCCTGACCACTTTCGCCATGATCTTGGCCTTTCGGATGTTCGGGTTGGGGTAAGGCCCATATTTTCCGTCATAGTCGGACTTCCTCATGATGTCGACCATCTCCAACATCTCCCCAAACGACATATTTGTGGCCTTAAAACGTCTCCTTCTGGATCGGGACGTGCCTGGATCCGGGCTTTCCTCCTCCTCGTTGCTAGAATTAGCACGCACCTGTTGTAACTCCGCCATGTGCTCTTCACCCACTGCGCCGAACGAAAAGGGGCGGGGAATACACTAGAAAGAACGTCAGGGGCGGGCGGAGTTACACGCATGCACAGTGTGTATAAAGCGTAACACGCGTTCATATTACATACGATCTGTGAGCGGAGGAAGGAGCATTGGACGCGCCGATCGTAAGAACGAAGGTAAGAGACAAACTTGTGCCTATACTGCTTCTAGATTGAGGCCTATATTGTAACAAGATTAGGAGAGTTTTGTCTGACATTAGGCTTTGTCTTGTGTTGTGTCTTGCAGTGAACATGGATATCTTAATGAAAGACAATGACTTCATGTCAGTATTCATAGAGATGCTAAGTGAGCTGCCCTGTCTGTGGGAGATTAAACACCCCCATTTCAAGAACCAAGCAAAGAGGAAGGCAGCACTGGAGCAATTGTGTGAAATTGTGAAGCAGGTGACCCCCACGGCAGACATCACCTATTTAAAGATATTAATTGGTGGCCTGAGGAGCACATATCTGAGGGAGCGCAAGAAGGTCCTGGATTCACAGAGATCCGGAGCAGCAGATGACATCTATGTCCCCAGGATGTTGTACTACGACAGGCTGCACTTTCTGGCAGGCCAGACTGAACCCAGGCCATCCCTCTCCAGTCTTCCTTCCACGCTTCCTTCCCCCCCCGGCTGAGGCTTCTGACGCCCAACCTGGGCCTTCCAGGCCACATGTGGAGGAGCCCAGATTGAGCCAGGTATAGCATTCCTCTAAATATTTCTGCTTGTCCAATCAATGATGTTAACTAGATGTTAGTTGGGAGTACTAATTTAGGATTGTGATTGATGATGCAAAAACTAAAACCATGTCCCTTTTTCATACACAGGGAAGTCTCAGCCAGGAGGTGGCCGGGCCGAGCCGGCTGGCTGATATCAAGGTCCCTCCACCCCCCCTGAAAACAGAAAGTGGCAGTAGGAGGAGTACCCTAGAGGAGGCTGCTATAGCATTCTTTTGGAGGGCTACAGAGGTCCTGGGAGCACCCCACACCATGCAGGAGAACATTGCTGCCTTCATAGCCTATAAAATGCAGAGGATGGAGGAGGGCCAAAAAGCCATGTGTGAGGCCCTCATATCGGAGGCTCTGGAGAAAGGTATGAGGGGCCAAATTACACCTCACACACATCTTTGGGATGGTCCTCCTCCTCCTCCTGCAGGTCCTCCTCCTCCTCCTCCCTCTCCTCCAGGTCCCCCCAGTCCTCCTCCTCCTCCAGGTCCTACTCCTCCTCCTGCCACATCTCCAACTGCACAGCCACAGCCGGGAAGGAAGCATGGAAGGAAGACCAGACAGTTATTGCCCTAGGTTCAGTCTGGTCGGCCAAAAGATGCAGCCTCTTGTGGTACCACAGCCTGGGGACACACATGTCATCTGCTGCTTTCCAGATCTCTGCGAATCCCGGACCAGACTGCACTCCCTTATATATGGACTCCTCAGGCCACCAATTTTGATGTTGAAGAATTGATGTCTGCCGTGGGGGGGTCCCAGGCTTCGCTAATTTCTCCTGTTGATCCAGTGTTGCCTTCCTCTTTGTTTGGTTCTGATCCCTTAATAAAGGATTTTTGTTTTGAATTATACTCTCCTATTTGTTTTACTTCAAAAAGGACAGTTTGTTTGTGAGGATTCAGGTACATTTCAAATATACAATGTGAAATTAACAAGGGACACCAACACCAAACAATCTCCTTGAGATTAAATAATAAAAGATATCAATGGTGTTGGGGTAACTTGACACACAAAACACACCCAAAAATATTCTGGAGTAAAAATAAAAATAACATTGAACAAAGATCAGCCTTGGAAAAAATCCAAACATTAAAGAAAAAAAAAGGCTTAAAATCCAAAATAAAAAAAAATTAAAAAATATAAAACTGTCAGATGTGACAACTAATAACAATATATTCAGGGAATCCCACTAAAAAAACACAAATAAAAGTTTGTGAGAAGTGTGTGTGAATATGAGCAGCAAAACTACTTAATTCTTGTCACATTATAAAGAAGAAGAGAGTGCGCTGTATTAAACCATTTTGAACATTGCAGCGTGACGAAAGTGCTGTATCCATTGCGAACGCTAAGTTTACCAGAACGAGCTGTCCCGTGTCGGAATTTCTTCTGAGCATGCGTGGCACTTTGTGCGTCGGAACAGGCCACACACGGTCGGAATTGACGCGATCGGATTTTGTTGTCGGAAAATTTTATCTCCTGCTGTCCAACTTTGTGTGTCGGAAAATCTGATGGAAAATGTCCGATGGCGCCCACACACGGTCGGAATTTCCGACAACACGCTCCGATCGGACATTGTCCATCGGAAAATCCAACCGTGTGTACGGGGCATTAGGCACAGATTTAAGCCAAGAGGCATGGTGACAGCTGTCGTTAGGGATAAAAGAGTTTCTGTCAGTGGGTTTGAAAAAGGTTGATGCAACAAACCTATCGCCACTGGCAGAAATAGTGAGATCTAAGAAGTTGATTTTCTCTCGACTGCCCTCATAACTGAGGTGGATCCCTCTGTTGTCATTCAATGTTGTCATTCAATGAGGTCATAAAATCTGAGAGGTCAGTCTCACTTCCATCCCACTAAAACGTAGTTACATTATCTGTTTAGGAAGACTGCTATATTGTATGGATTGTTCAATAAAACCTCCCGTAATGAAGTTATAATTCAGTGGGCTGTATATACAGTATACAGGTAATACAGTATTCAGTATTCAGACCCCCTTAAAATTTTCACTCTTATTTTAAGTTATATTGCAGCCATTTGCTAAAATCATTTAAGTTCATTTTTTTCCTCATTAACCACTTGCCGACCGCCTCACGCAGATATACTGCGGCAGAATGGCATGGGCAGGCAAAGTAACGTATGGGTACATTACTTGCCTCCCGTGGGTGGGGGGTCCTATCGGACCCCACGGTGCCCGAGGCGGTCGGCTTCTGTCCCGGAGCGATCAGAGGTGAGGGGGAGGCCATCCATTCGTGGCCACCCCCTCGCGATCGCTCCCAGCCAATGAGACTCTTCCTCTGCTGCTGTATAGTAAACAGCAGCAGGGGAAGTGATGTCATCGCTCCTCGGCTCTGTATTTTCCATTCCGGCGCCGAGGAGAGAAGACATCGATGTGAGTGCACAAACACTACACACACAGTAAAACACACCAGGCACACTTTACACCCCCCATCATCCCCCCGATCACCCCCTGATCACCCCCTAATCACCCCCCCCTGTCACAGTGACACCAAGCAGTTTTTTTTTTATGATTACTGAATTGGTGTC
Source organism: Aquarana catesbeiana (assembly GCF_042186555.1). NCBI lineage: Eukaryota > Metazoa > Chordata > Amphibia > Anura > Ranidae > Aquarana > Aquarana catesbeiana. The sequence goes on along the minus strand of NC_133332.1, from coordinate 165,996,129 downwards.
AGTTTGTGACAGTTAGTGTGGTAGGGCAGTTAGGGTTAGCCCCCTTTAGGTCTAGGATACATCCCTAACCTCCCTTAATAAAGGTGAACTCCTTGATCACCCCCCTTTGTCAGTGTCACTAAGCGATCGCTTTTCTGATCACTGTATTAGTGTCACTGGTGACGCTAGTTAGGGAGGTAAATATATAGGTTCGCCGTCAGCGTTTTATAGCGTCAGGGACCCCCATATACTACCTAATAAAGGTTTTAACCCCTTGATTGCCCCCTAGTTAACCCTTTCACCAGTGATCACTGTATAACTGTTACGGGTGACGCTGGTTAGTTAGTTTATTTTTTATAGTGTCAGGGCACCCGCCGTTTATTATCTAATAAAGGTTTAGCCCCCTGATCACCCGGCGGTGATATAAGTTAGGTTTTAGGGTCAGATAGGGTCTGCGTCGCCCCAGGTAGCGTCAGGTTAGAGCCAGTACCGCTAACACCCACGCTTGCAGCATACACCTCCCTTAGTGGTATAGTATCTGAACGGATCAATATGTGATCCGATCAGATCTATACTAGCTTCCCCAGCAGTTTAGGGTTCCCAAAAATGCAGTGTTAGCGGGATCAGCCCAGATACCTGCTAGCACCTGCGTTTTGCCCCTCCGCCCAGCCCAGCCCAGCCCACCCAAGTGCAGTATCGATCGATCACTGTCACTTACAAAACACTAAACACATAACTGCAGCGTTCGCAGAGTCAGGCCTGATCCCTGCGATCGCTAACAGTTTTTTTGGTAGTGTTTTGATGAACTGGCAAGCACCAGTGGCATAGCACACCCCGGTCATAGTCAAACCAGCACTGCAGTAACACTTGGTGACGTGGCGAGTCCCATAAGTGCAGTTCAAGCTGGTGAGGTGGCAAGCACAAGTAGTGTCCCACTGCCACCAAGAAGAAGACAAACACAGGTCCGTCGTGCCCATAATGCCCTTCCTGCTGCATTCGCCAATCCTAATTGGGAACCCACCACTTCTGCAGCGCCCGTACTTCCCCCATTCACATCCCCAACCAAATGCAGTCGGCTGCATGAGAGGCATTTTCTTTATGTCCTCCCGAGTACCCCTACCCAACGAACCCCCCCCCCCCAAAAAAAGATGTTGTGTCTGCAGCAAGCGCGTATATAGGTGTGACACCCACTATTATTGTCCCTCCTGTCCTGACAATCCTGGTCTTTGCATTGGTGAATGTTTTGAACGCTACTATACACTAGTTGAGTGTTAGCGTAGGGTACAGCATTGCACAGACTAGGCACACTTTCACAGGGTCTCCCAAGATGCCATCGCATTTTGAGAGACTCGAACCTGGAACCGGTTACAGTTATAAAAGTTACAGTTACAAAAAAAAGTGTAAAAAAAAAACCACAAAAAAATATATAAAATAAAAAAAATTAAAATAGCCACAGGCTGCATAAAAAAAGAAGATTACAATATATGCCCAACAAGGACTTGCAACGTACTGGTATGTTGCTGGACTTTGAGTGGTTATACCAGAATGATGCCTGCAGGTTTAGGTACCATTTTGGTATCATTCTTTTCAGCCAGCGGTCGGCTTTCATGTAAAAGCAATCCTAGCGGCTAATTAGCCTCTAGACTGCTTTTACAAGCAGTGGGAGGGAATGTTGCCCCCACCGTCTTCCATGTCTTTCTCTGGCTCTCCTGTCCCAACAGGGAACCTGAGAATGCAGCCGGCTGACCATAGAGCTGATCAGAGACCAGAGTGGCTCCAAACATCTCTATGGCCTAAGAAACCGGAAGCTACGAGCATTTCATGACTTAGATTTCACCGGATGTAAACAGCGCCATTGGGAAATTGGGAAAGCATTTTATCACACTGATCTTGGTGTGGTCAGATGCTTTGAGGGCAGAAGAGAGATCTAGGGTCTAATAGACCCCAATTTTTTCAAAAAAGTGTACCTGTCACTACCTATTGCTATCATAGGGGATATTTACATTCCCTGAGATAACAATAAAAATGATTAAAAAAAATAAAACGAAAGGAACAGTTTAAAAATAAGATAAAAAAGAAAAAAAAAAAAGCACCCCTGTCCCCCCCTGCTCTCGCGCAAAGGCGAACGCAAGCGTCGGTCTGGCGTCAAATGTAAACAGCAATTGCACCATGCATATGAGGTATCACCGCAAAGGTCAGATCGAGGACAGTAATTTTAGCAGTAGACCTCCTCTGTAAATCTAAAGTGGTAACCTGTAAAGGCTTTTAAAAATGTATTTAGTTTGTCACCACTGCACGTTTGTGCGCAAATTTAAAGCATGTCATGTTTGGTATCCATGTACTCGGCCTAAGATCATCTTTTTTATTTCATCAAACATTTGGGCAATATAGTGTGTTTTAGTGCATTAAAATTTTAAAAAGTGTGTTTTTTACCAAAAAAATGCGTTTGAAAAATCTCTGCGCAAATACTGTGTGAAAAAAAAAAAAATGAAACACCCACCATTTTAATCTGTAGGGCATTTGCTTTAAAAAATAAATATAATGTTTGGGTTCAAAGTAATTTTCTTGCAAAAAAATTTTTTTTATGTAAACAAAAAGTGTCAGAAAGGGCTTTGTCTTCAAGTGGTTAGAAGAGTGGGTGATGCGTGACATAATCTTCTAAATGTTGTGCATAAAATGCCAGGACAGTTCAACCCCCCCCCCCCCCCCAAATGGCCCCATTTTGGAAAGTAGACACCCCAAGCTATATGCTGAGAGGCATGTCGAGTCCATGGAATATTTTATATTGTGACACAAGTTGCAGGAAAAAGACAATTTTTTTTTTTTTGCACAAAGTTGTCACTAAATGATATATTGCTCAAACATGCCATGGGAATATGTGAAATTACACCCCAAAATACATTCTGTTGCTTCTCCTGAGTACGGGGATACCACATGTGTGAGACTTTTTGGGAGCCTAGTCGCGTACGGGACTCCGAAAACCAAGCACCGCCTTCAGGCTTTCTAAGGGCATAAATTTTTGATTTCACTCTTCACTGCCTATCACAGTTTTGGAGGCCATGGAATGCCCAGGTGGCACAACCCCCCCCCCCAAATGACCCTATTTTGGAAAGTAGACACCCCAAGCTATTTGCTGAGAGGTATAGTGAGTATTTTGCAGACCTCACTTTTTGTGACAAAGTTTTGAAAATTGAAAAAAGAAAAAAAACAATTTTTTTTCTTGTCTTTCTTCATTTTCAAAAACAAATGAGAGCTGCAAAATACTCACCATGCCTCTCAGCAAATAGCTTGGGGTGTCTACTTTCCAAAATGGGGTCATTTGGGGGAGGTTTGTGCCATCTTGGCATTTTATGGCCTTCGAAACTGTGATAGGTAGTGAGGAGTGAATCAAAAATGTATGCCCTTAGAAATCCTGAAGGCGGTGATTGGTTTTCAGGGCCCCGTACGCAGCTAGGCTCCCAAAAAGTCCCACACGTGTGGTATCCCCATACTCAGGAGAAGCAGCTAAATGTATTTTGGGGTGCAATTCCACATATGCTCATGGCCTGTGTAAACAATATATCATTTAGTGACGACTTTGTGCAAAAAAATAAATAAATAAATAAAATTTGTCACTTTCCCGCAACTTGTGTCAAAATATAAAATATTCCATGGACTCAATATGCCTCTCAGCAAATAGCTTGGGGTGTCTACTTTCCAAAATGGGGTCATTTGGGGGGGTTTTGTGCCATCTGGGCATTTTATGGCCTTCAAAACTGTGATAGGTAGTAAGGAGTGAAATAAAAAATTTACGCCCTTAGAAATCCTGAAGGTGGTGATTGGTTTTCGGGGCCCCGTATGCGTCTAGGCTCACAAAAAGTCCCACACATGTGGTATTCCCCTACTCAGGAGAAGCAGCTAAATGTATTTTGGGGTGCAATTCCACATATGCCCATGGCCTGTGTGAGCAATATATCATTTAGTGACAACTTTTTGTAATTTTTTTTTTTTTTTGTCATTACTCAATCACTTGGGACAAAAAAAATTAATATTCAATGGGCTCAATATGCCTCTCAGCAATTTCCTTGGGGTATCTACTTTCCAAAATGGGGTCATGGGGGGGGGGGGGGGGTTGTACTGCCCTGCCATTTTAGCACCTCAAGAAATGACATAGGCAGTCATAAACTAAAAGCTGTGCAAATTCCAGAAAATGTACCCTAGTTTGTAGACGCTATAACTTTTGCGCTAATCAATAAATATACGCTTATTGACTTTTTTTACCAAAGACATGTGGCCGAATACATTTTGGCCTAAATGTATGACTAAAATTGAGTTTATTGGATTTTTTTTTATAACAAAAAGTAGAAAATATCATTTTTTTTCAAAATTTTCGGTCTTTTTCCGTTTATAGCACAAAAAATAAAAACCGCAGAGGTGATCAAATACCATCAAAAGAAAGCTCTATTTGTGGGAAGAATAGGACCCAAATTTCGTTTGGGTACAGCATTGCATGACCGCGCAATTAGCAGTTAAAGCGATGCAGTGCCAAATTGTAAAAAGTGCTCTGGTCAGGAAGGGGGTAAATCCTTCCAGGGCTGAAGTGGTTAATGTACACACAGCACCCCATATTGACAGAAAAACACAGAATTGTTGACATTTTTGTAGATTTATTAAAAAAGAAAAACTGAAATATCACATGGTCCTAAGTATTCAGACCCTTTGCTGTGACACTCATATATTTAAAGGTGCTGTCCATTTCTTCTGATTATCCTTGAGATGGTTCTACACCTTCATTTGAGTCCAGCTGTGTTTGATTATACTGATTGGACTTGATTAGGAAAACCACACACCTGTCTATATAAGACCTTACAGCTCACAGTGCATGTCAGAGCAAATGAGAATAATGAGGTCAAAGGATCTGCCTGAAGAGCTCAGAGACAGAATTGTGGCAAGGCACAGATCTGGCCAAGGTTACAAAAAAAATTCTGCTGCACTTAAGGTTCCTAAGAGGTCTAGATATATGTGGAAAGAGGCCAGCACCAAAAAGAAAACATATAATACAAATGTAAAAACATCCCTGAAAAATGGTAAAGAAAGAATCTATTGGGAATGGGACTTTGAGGGTACTTCATATATGTACAGAAAACCAATTACTTAAATAAGAGTATAAATCGTTTATTCAAAGACAAATAGACACATTAAATAACATAATAAAAATATATGCAACTGCAGTTACAATCATGGTCCTGGGTGTGCACACCTATCTAAACCCTGATCTAATGAGAAAAACTGGAGTTCCATGTACATAGTTCCTGCATCCTAAAGTTTCAACATGTTTCGCCGGATTGGCTTCATCAGGAAAAGGACAAAGGTATTCAGGTGCTACATATTAAAACCAATGATTTGTATAGAGCCTTAGGTGTATAAACAGAAAACAAGATTAAAATGAATTAACTTATAACAATACACAGACAAAATTCATTGTTTATTTTCAATGGACTCAATATGATATGGTAAATGCATGGTTCACTTTTGACAAAAAAAAACAAAAAACACCCCAACCCAGCCACAATTGCCACACACACCCCAGAACCCTGACCCCATACCTTGGTGGATCCCGGGGTAAGCAAAGCTGTGGGGGGGGGGAAGAGTCACACGTCCCCGGCGCCTGGACCCCAAACCAGTTCCTAAAGTGTCAGACTTCCCGTAGAGGGGGATGTAATTTTCAAATGAATCGAACAGGTAAGCAGTGCAGCAGTATCTGCAACAAATTATACATTAAAATAAAGATAGATACATAGAACAGCTCGAGAGTAAGGGAGGCACCAGTCCATAACCCATGTAAATGAACCGTATGGTTACCACACTCTCATATCTCTATAGATAAATCAGTGTACATGCCCGAAGCTCATGCAGACAGGGCAAACATTAACAGCATCAGTGAGTTCACTCCTTATAATCAACTTCAGGTCATCCACACAGCTAATGAGGCATAAACACGTCTATCAGACATTATCTTCTACAGAAGGCGCCCAACCCCCATCTCATGATATCAAGGGGTATATATAGAAAAATAATTTTCTCACCTCAAAATGACTGATGCTTTAGTTAATCCCTTCTTTAATAAATGCATGAATTAAGAAAATGCATGGGGGATGGCAGGAAGGCATAAAGCCACATTGCCAAAAGGGGAAAGAAGGCTGAGGGCAGTCTCTGTAACATAGAAAATATGTCTAAGTCAATATAAAGTCTCTCAGACTTCAAAGTAAAGACCATAAGCAGTTCCAGTGCCAGAATGAAGTGGTTACCTTACAAAAACCCCTGCCTTGGAATGTCATGAGCTCCCGGGCCGTGTCCACATATATTTGCACAATCTGAGGTTTAAATATCCCCCCCGTGGCGCCAAAGCCGGCGCATAACGTCACGCTGCACTGACGCCCCGCGGACGCAAAGGGGAGGTGCAAGCAGCATGGACTAACACCTGGAAACAGGGAATGATGACCACATCCAGTTTCCGTTAAGCAGGGCGGAAATACAAACCCTGCAGACAGTGTGGGACAAGAGAGCTGTCCTGCAGATGTAATTGGCAACCGGGACGCTGTGAAAGACAGAGCACCTCAGGGCAGGCATGCATCGGGACAGCATCACCCCTAGCGGTACATTACTGCTCCCAATGCACACCCTTGGGCGTCCGTACGGGAGTCAAAAGACAAGAACAGGGCAAGACCCAGGCAGAGGAGCAGTGCGACAAAAAAAAAAATGGGAAAAGGGAAGGAACAACCCCACAACAAAATAACCAAAACCTAGTGCATATACATGCCACTTATCAGTGCTCAATTCATATGAACAAATAATCAGAAAGTATGTAAATCATATCACATATATTCTTTAATTTAGATTTCATCTGCTACCAAATGGGTAGACAGCCAGTGACACCATCTCATAGGTGACAGCTAGGCCAGTATCAGGGCACACGCACATGGGGCCAACAAAGGTACTGAAAAAGATGGCATGGAGAATACCATAAAGAATGGACTTGGAGAAACTGTGGTCAGCAGGGCTCAAGGTGCAAAAAGATTACTGGTAAAGGAAGTCTACCTCATATTGAGGGGACACCACTCATAAGAAAGGCTTATAGCTGATCCCCTCGTCCAGGCCTGGAAATTAGGTGGCCTGTAGCGTGTAGATCCATCTAGTCTCCAGCTGGAGAAGCTTATTGTCTATGTCCCCCCCACGTTCATGTTGAGGTAGATGTTCAAGGCTAAAGAAGCCAATGGACTTAAGATTGTAATTATGGTATAATCCCACATGGCCGCTTATGGGTGTCTCCATTTTGTGTTTGGAGATCAGGGATACATGGTCTCTAATTCTACAGAAAAGTGGGCGCTTCGTTTTTCCCACGTAAAACGCTCCACAACAACATTTCATTACATACACAGAGCCAACTGATTGGCAGTTGGTTCTGTGTCTAGGGGTCCATGTGTTCCCATTAGGGAGCTCAATGCTTCTTCCCATAATGATAAATCGACAAAAATTACATTTGGCGCATGGATAAGTTCCAGGGGACTTGTTTTTGATCATATTCATGCTACTGTATTGACTGGTGACCAGAGTGTCTCTAAGTGAACGGGATCTCTTATAGGTTATCGCTGCATGGGTTTTAATAAATTTGCAGACTTTTTGATCAGGGGTTAAAAGATACCAGTATTTGTTGTAAATACTGTGTAGCTTAGCATGTTGTCGGTTGTATTTGGTAATAATGCGCTTTGATGTGGAGGATTTATCTTGCCTGGGTTTATACAGCAGCAATTGTCTACTGAGGTTCCTAAGAGCACAGTGGCCTCCATAATCCATAAATGGAAGACGTTTGGGATGACCAGAACCCTTCCTAGAGCTGGCCGTCCGGTCAAACTGAGCTATCGGGGAAGAAGAGCCTTGGTGAGAGAGGTAAAGAAGAACCCAAAGATCACTGTGGCTGATCTCCAGAGATGCAGTTGGGAGATGGGAGAAAGTTGTAGAAAGTCATCCATCACTGCAGCTCTCCACCAGTCGGGGCTTTATGGCAGAGTGGCCTGACGGAAGCCTCTCCTCAGTGCAAGACACATGAAAGCCTGCATGGAGTTTGCTAAAAAACACCTGAAGGACTCCAAGATGGTGAGAAATAAGATTCTCTGGTCTGATGAGACCAAGATAGAACTTTTTGGCCTTAATTCTAAGCGGAATGTGTGGAGAAAACCAGGCACTGCTCATCACCTATCCAATACAGTCCCAACAGTGAAGCATGGTGGTGGCAGCATCATGCTGTTGGGGTGTTTTTCAGCTGCAGGAACAGGACGACTGGTTGCAATCGAGGGAAAGATGAATGCGACCAAGTACAGGGATATCCTGGACGAAAACCTTCTCCAGAGTGCTCAGGACCTCAGACTGGGCCGAAGGTTTACCTTCCAACAAGACAATGACCCTAAGCACACAGCTAAAATAACGAAGGAGTGGCTTCACAACAACTCCGTGACTGTTCTTGAATGGCCCAGCCAGAGCCCTGACTTAAACCCAATTGAGCATCTCTGGAGAGACCTAAAAATGCCTGTCCACCAACGTTACCATCCAACCTGACAGAACTGGAGAGGATATGCAAGGAGGAATGGCAGAGGATCCCCAAATCCAGGTGTGAATAACTTGTTGCATCTCTCCCAAAAAGACTCATGGCTGTATTAGATCAAAAGGGTGCTTCTACTAAATAATGAGCAAAGGGTCTGAATACTTAGGACCATGTGATATTTCAGTTTTTCTTTTTGTAAAAATCTGCAAAAATGTCAACAATTCTGTGTTTTTCTGTCAATATGGGGTACTGTGTGTACATTAATGAGGAAAAAAATTAACTTAAATGATTTTAGCAAATGGCTGCAATATAACAAAGAGTGAAAAATTTAAGTGGGTCTGAATACTTTCCGTCCCCACTGTGTATATATATATATATATATATATATATATATATATATATATATATTATACTTTGTTTCTTTGTTTTCTTTTTTTATCTCCCGGTTATATCATATGTTACTGCTTATTGATGATGCATTCAGACTTTCTACTGTATCTATTACTGTTTATTATGAGAGCATTTAGACTGAATCAGTCTACTAGTACTACTAGTAGTTTTTTGTTTAGAGTTCCTGCCACAGGGCCACCTTTGCTGTAACTATAACAACAACCCTCAAACTAACCCTTTCTGTAATCCCTCACAGCATCCTTCCTGTAATCTTCGTGCTATCTGTAACTCCAACCCTAACATTAACTCTCCTTAGGCTGCTTTTACACTGGGGCGGGCATTGACGGTAAAACGCCGCCGATTTAGCAGTGCTTACCTGTTGTTTTAGCAGCGCCGTTAGCAGTGTGCTTTTAACCCCCGCTAGCACCCGAATAAAGGGTTAAATGTGCCCGTGTAGCGCTGTGTGATGCTCATTAATTTCAATGGGCAGGAGCGGTGGAGAAGCAGTGTATACACTGCTCCTTCACCGCCCCAAAGATGCTGCTTGCAGGACTCTTTTTAGGCTACTTTCACACTGAGGCGCTTTAGAGGCGCTATAGCGCTAAAAATAGCGTCTGCAAAGCGCCTGTAAAGCACCTCTCCTGTCACTCCAGTGTGAAAGACCGAGGGCTTTCACACTGGAGCGGTGCGCTGGCAGGATGCTAAGAAAAGTCCTGCAAGCAGCATCTTTGCAGCGCTGTAGGAGCAGTGTATACACCACTCCTAAAGCGCCCCTGCCCATTGAAATCAATAGGCAATGTTGGCAAAGCGCGGCAGCAGTGGCGCTTTGCCGGCAGTTTTAAACCTTTTTCGGGCCACTAGCGGGGGTTAAAAAAACTCGGGCTTTCACACTGGGACTGCAGGGGAGGCATTATTCAGACGCTTTACAGGAGCTAAATGTGAATACAACCACTTGTTTACATACTATTCCAGGATCCTCAGCACCAAGGACACTTGTGCTGTAATGTACTGTTCCAATTTAGCTACCCATTAAGCCTCTTGCACATGGAATTGTTTAGCTGCATTAAAAAGGAAAAAACAGGTGCGTTTATCCTTTTAAATAAATAAGGTGTCTGTTCCTTTAAGAACTCATTTAACCAACAAAGTATAACTCATATACATAATATCTCAACATAAAAGTGTGCAAACATTATATCAAAAATTATTTTAAAAAATCCATCTACATTTACATTTTTGCGTTTGTTTGATTTTCACCATTTTGCAAAAAGGTGCAATGTAAAAATGTAAACTTTTTGTTATTTATTAACTCCATACAGATTAGGCTTTTATATTTAGTAGGGATTTAGTAGAAATTTTTTAAAATTAGCTGTGTTTTTATCTGCTAATAATGGTTCTAGTGTATTTTTTGTAAATATATTGGATTGATAAACATTTGCAGAAATACCGCGGAGTCTAAAAAATCAGTAGCACCTTCTTTTTATTCTAGAGGTCATATGCTTTCAGAAAATATATGGTTTTTGGGGGTCTTTCACAAATTCTGAAAGCTGTATGGGAAAAATGAAAACCTTCAGATTATTTGTGAAATTTGGATATTAACATTTTTGCGTACGTTCGATTTTCACCGTTTTGCAAAGAGGCGCAATTTCAAAATTAAAACTTTTTGTTATTAACTCCATACAGGTTAAGCTTTTATATTTAGTAGGGATTTAGTAGAAATTTTTTAAAATTAGCTGTGTTTTTATCTGCTAATAATGGTTCTAGTGTATTTTTTGTAAATATATTGGATTGATAAACATTTGCAGAAATACCGCGGAGTCTAAAAAATCAGTAGCACCTTCTTTTTATTCTAGAGGTCATATGCTTTCAGAAAATATATGGTTTTTGGGGGTCTTTCACAAATTCTGAAAGCTGTATGGGAAAAATGAAAACCTTCAGATTATTTGTGAAATTTGGATATTAACATTTTTGCGTACGTTCGATTTTCACCGTTTTGCAAAGAGGCGCAATTTCAAAATTAAAACTTTTTGTTACTAACTCCATACAGGTTAAGCTTTTATATTTAGTAGGGATTTAGCAGGAATTTTGTAAATTTAGCTGTGTTTTTATCTGCTAATAATGGTTTTAGTGTATTTTTTGCCAATATATTGGTTCGATAAACATTTGCGCAAATACCGCGTTGTCTAAAAAATCAGTAGCACCTTCTTTTTATTTTACTGATCATGTGCTTTCAGAAAATATATGATTTGAGGGTCTTTCACAAATTCTGAAAGCTATAAGTGAAAAATAAAAAACAAAGGGAAAATTGCAAAAATGGTCTGGCCACCTGGGTGTACAAAATGGAGCACAGGGCCTAGCAGCGAAAGGTTTAAATTCTGAGATATTATGTATATGAGTTTATACTTTGTTGGCTCTATGAGTTCATAAAGTGATAGACATACTATTTAATTTAAAAGGATAAGTGCACCTGTTTTTTTCCTTTTTGACCTACTTGTTGGGTTTTGTATTCTAGTTCACACCAGATGCAGTTCTGTGTGTTTTTTATCTGCACTAAAAATACATGCAGTGTTTTCCATGCATTCCAGTGGCTCTAGTTCACACCAGTGCAGTCAGTTTCTGGTCAGTTTTCCCTACAGAAAAAAAAGTAGAGCGTGCGGCATGCACAGAACTGTATTGGAACCTAGGAAATTGTATCAAAAAACGCACTGGAACTGCGTGTGGTGTGAACTGTAAGCAAAAACGGATCCAAAAACTGACCCAGCCTTAATGTGTTTATTTGGCTCAGGTAATATACTGTATATTAGTGCAGACCCATTTCTTTATAACATGTGTTTATGCAAAACCCCTTACATATCCTGTATATTATACAGTAGTTTGTAAAAGACAAATTTTAACACATTATTCAGCCTTAGTCAGAAATACTAGTTTTGAGGGTATGAATATCCCGAGGACTATATTAAAATAAACCTGAAATCATTTGTTGCTCTCACAGCATTTAGCAGTCTTAATCCGTCTCATTAGTGGGCCAACCTTTGTGGCAAATCAAATAAAAGGATGGGCCAACACAAACAGTGAAGCAGGCCCTTTTCTTAAGACCTTACAGTTTAAGGTTAGTTTAGACAGATTGTTATAGTGTAGTGAGACACAATGGGCAGTGATGAAAGTTCTCCACACTGATCCTGTATGTGTGGTCCAATTTGATTTGTGGGATTTTATGTTTTCAATGACATAGCAAAGGCAGTGGATGGTTTAATTAATATTCAGAGTGAGGATTTCTTCTATAACTCTACTGGTGGGATGGCTTTCCAATGATCTCCTCTAAGTCTTTTTTGAATAGTTTCTTTAACTTCCTCTGAACACTGGAACACAGACAAGCTGGAACACAAGGGAATTATTATGATTTTTCTCAAAAGAAGCCTTTGGAGTGAACATTAGGTAGTTTGTTTGACTTAATTCTCCAGGGTATCTAAAAATACCACAGCGGGAATTGCTGAGGGATAATGAAGTCTCTTACTCAACAGCTTCGGAAGGGTTGTGAGAAATAAATAGAAGCAGTGGAATGGTAATACTAAAAGAACATGAGAGAGTACACTAAATTCATGCAACGTTAAACAGAAATTAATATTTTTAATTTCTTAAATGTATCAGTATGTATTACATTGTGAAAGAGGGATTCAAATGTTGTGTTGAACTGGTGAATCTTACACTGTCATGGACATTCTTTAAAAGAGTGACATGAAAGTGTTTGCAAAAATCAAACTTAGCATTTAAACTTTGATAATGCAAGTGGGAAAAATTATTCTGGTTCGCTATCATTATCTGTCAGTGGATTTCTAAAGATAGTAGTGTCACGCTTTACTTCCTGTGTAGATAATGTCTAACAAGCACTATATATAGTATAAGTATATTTCAGGTTAAAAACAACACAGGCATCATGCTTTGTTTATGTTAAAAGTACAAATCACAAAGTACTGCCATACTCTAGTATGTTTTGAAAAGAAAAAGCCTATAATTTTAGCATACTATGGTGAGTGTTAGTTAGCACTACATTTGATGTGCATACATAATGAACGTGCCGATTTAAGGAACAAATGGACCTGGATTACCTGCTTGTGGCATTATGGTTCCCTGGGCGGAGGGTTGTAATTCCAGTGTCCACCAGCAGGTGTCTCCCATTGGATAGCAGACCTCAGTAATCAGTTTCCACCTGATGCTGGCTGCTGGGAGGGTATTTAGGTCCTCCCCTACTAAGTGCTTCTCACTCCGGTGTTTTGCTGCTGCCAGATTCTGTTTGCCTGGATCATGCTCTTGCTTTCTGTCCTGTACCATGTACCCGTTCCCTTTTGCCTTATTCCAGTTTTGTTTCCCCCTTCCCATCTGCTTACTGCACCTTCAGTGTTCCCCTGCTTTTTAGTGTTCCCCATTTTGTATATATTGTACATAGTTAGTTAGGCTTTCTGTTTGTCAGTTATTAGCCAGGTATTCTGTTGCTGGGTTGTTTGTTTCACTTATATTTCCATGTTTGCTGTGTGCTGGTGTTTGGGACTAGACAGTGTATGCTTTAAGTGAGATTTATTTATAGTGAAACAAAATATTTCCAGTTTCCTGAGTGTAGCCACTCAGATCTGGCCATCCTTGCTGCTGATTCCTGACACTTTCTCAACCTGGGTTCGTGGAACTGTAAGTCTCCAGAGCTTGCTATGGGATTCTTGAGCCATGAGGAAGTTATCACAACACCAATGATCTTTTCAGCTATCTGTAATTGGGAATCCTTCCCAATGACCACTAATGTAAGGAACCGTCTTTCCATTGACCACCAATGTAAGGAGCATTCTTCCCAATGACCTCTAGTGTAAGGGTGTCCCACTATGAATATCTCCCCTCTCTTCCTGTTCTGTGTGACCCCATCAAATTAAGAGAACATAAGGTAAAATATCCCCAACAAAGCCACAGAAAACAGTACAAATTCATTAGAAGATTTAATCTTTCTTCAGCCTTTCCAAAACTGAAAAAACCTTTTGGCTACTATTGGGCCTTTATGAAGACTTATGAAATATCTTTCAAGCCATCTTGGAATGTTCTTTTCTTATAGATAGAATACTTACTGTAGATATAAGCAAGTCTTTTGCGTGTAAATTATCTGTTATTGTAAAGCATATGAACACTGTACAAAGAAACATTAAAGTCCTAGTGTGAGAAAGTCTCACCAAAAATTAAAGCTTCCCCTGCGTCTTAGGTCCTATTTATTAAACTGTAGCACTACCCCCGTAGGAGTTGGAGATAAAGGGGATCCCCCACTCCTGCATAGCCAGGCACAGCGAATTTTCACAAGCACCAGAGTCAGAAAACAGTCCGTAGCTTTGTTTTTGTCATTTATTAGGGGGTTAACAACTTGATAAGAATGGGAAGTTATGAGACGCCCACTTGACTTCAGCACTCTTCAGGGACAACTTCCTATATACATCTATATACAGTCTCCCTCACTTTTCTCAAAGCACAAACGCTTGCTCCAGCTGAATCACTCTTGAGATGATCTGACAGGCTCCCAGTCAGATTTAGCAACAGCCCATTACAAGCAGGAACTCGCAGCACCTTTGTGTGTAGCTCACATATAGTGAAACAGCATGTAACTTCTCCTCTGTGGCCACTGATCCCAGCACCACCTCTTCAAGCACTGCCAACCCACCTGGCTGCAGCTGACCCTTTCACCAGCCCTCCTGGCTGCGTCTCCACATCAGCCCACCCGATTGACTTTTCACCAGCCCACCCGGCTGACATTTCACCAGCCCACCTGGTTGACATTTCACCAACCCACCCAGTTGACTTTTCACCAGCCCACCCTGCTGACTCATAGGAGAGCTCTCAGGGAGGATTGAAGACTTAAGGCCACCGCTGTCTTCAAGGGAGACTGCATGTGGCAGTCTCGCCCCTTTTTTAGTCCCCAACAGTGTTGCACTACTCACGATGTCCTCTCTTGCTCCCATGCCTTCAGGAAAACCTCCTCCTATGTGTTTTAGCAGGATTCTTCCAGCACCCGAGCCCAGGCCCAAGGCAGGCCACCCCTCCCCCCAGACTAGGGCGCACCCCTCAGGGCCCTTGACAGCTTCCTCAGCACTGTATCTCAATCTTCCCCCCGACTCCCCCTGCTGGCATGACTTACCAATATTTAAAGGCTCTCAGGCTGCCTGCCAGGCCCACTCCTGGGGATTGGCCAGGGACCTCCAAATATGATGAGCAGTCCCTCCTAGTCTCCACCCACTATCTTTCAGAATGTTCTCCAACACTCTGGAAACAGGGGGAGGCATGAGAGAGTTGCTGAGATGAGTCATCCAGGGCTTACCTCTAATAAACCCTGACCCAAACAAGACTCAGCAGCTTGAGTCAGAGTATGGTTTGCTACACTAACTTCTAGCACACACTAGAGCAGGGGTCTCCAAACTATAGCCCAGTTGTTCAGGAACTACAAAATCCATCATGCCTAGTCATGTCTGTGAATGTCAGATTTTACAATGCCTCATGGGATAACACCTGAAGGGCCATATTTTGGAGATCCCCGCACTAGAGGGTGCTACAAAAGAAAGAACGTGACATTGTGACATTTTGCCTGGGATATTTTGATTTTAAACACTTTGCACATTTATAACACTTCTTGGCAATTTTACCTCCCATGTTCACTATACATCAACAAAAGTGAAAAGTAACAAACAATATACAGTGGGGCAAAAAAGTATTTAGTCAGCCACCAATTGTGCAAGTTCTCCCACTTAAAAAGATGAGAGGCCTGTAATTGTCATCATAGGTATACCTCAACTATGAGAGACAAAATGTGGAAACAAATCCAGACAATCACATTGTCTGATTTTTTAAAGAATTTATTTGCAAATTATGGTGGAAAATAAGTATTTGGTCAATATCAAAAGTTCATCTCAATACTTTGTTATATATCCTTTGTTGGCAATGACAGAGGTCAAACGTTTTCTGTAAGTCTTCACAAGGTTGTCACATACTGTTGCTGGTATGTTGGCCCATTCCTCCATGCAGATCTCCTCTAGAGCAGTGATGTTTTGGGGCTGTCGCTGGGCAACACAGACTTTCAACTCCCTCCAAAGGTTTTCTATGGGGTTGAGATCTGGAGACTGGCTAGGCCACTCCAGGACCTTGAAATGCTTCTTACAATGCCACTCCTTCATTGCCCGGGCAGTGTGTTTAGGATCATTGTCATGCTGAAAGACCCAGCCACGTTTCATCTTCAATGCCCTTGCTGATGGAAGGAGGTTTGCACTCAAAATCTCACGATACGTGACCCCATTCATTCTTTAATGTACACGGATCAGTCGTCCTGTTCCCTTTGCAGAGAAACAGCCCCAAAGCATGATGTTGCCACCCCCATGCTTCACAGTAGGTATGGTGTTCTTTGGTTGCAACTCAGCATTCTCTCTCCTCCAAACACGACGAGTTGTGTTTGTACCATTCTCTTGGACATTCTCCCAATCCTCTTCTGGATCATCCAAATGCTCTCTAACAAACCTCAGACAGGCCCGGACATGTACTGGCTTAAAGTGGAGTTCCACCCACTTTTACAACTCTTCAGCATCCCTCACTAAACTGTGCACTGTAAACGAATTGAATATTTTTTTATTTTTTTTCTCAGCACCTACTGTAAATCTGCTGTATTCATTTTTCACTTCCTCCTCCCTGGCCGTGGCCCATCGCATCATTTCCTGTTTGCAATGCCTTCTGGGAAGGGGCGGCAACCTCCTCTGACACTGCCATTGCTATGGAAACCTGACCTGAAACCTATTACACTGCTTGTGCTGCACTGAGCATGTGCGAGATCTGCAAAGATGAGATCCAGGAAGAAATACAGTCTGGCTTCAGATGCCCACACATAAGATGGCCACAGCCTGCTGTAAGTTTATAAAATAACAAACTACTGCTATAAACTAACAAAACAGACCTTAGTTTACAGACTAACTTTACTAGAATACATTAAGCTTGTGTATTATAGGGGTATTTTTATGTAAAAATATAATTTCGTCCGGAACACCACTTTAAGCAGGGGGACACGTCTGGCACTGCAGGATCTGAGTCCCTGGTGGCGTAGTGTGTTACTGATGGTAGCCTTTGTTACGTTGGTCCCAGCTCTCTGCAGGTCATTCACTAGGTCCCCCGTGTGGTTCTGGGATTTTTGCTCACTGTTCTTGTGATCATTTTGACCCCATGGGGTGAGATCTTGCATGGAGCCCCAGATCGAGGGAGATTATCAGTGGTCTTGTATGTCTTCCATTTTCTAATTATTATTCCCACAGTTAATTTCTTCACACCAAGCTGCTTGCCTATTGCAGATTCAGTCTTCCCAGCCTGGTGCAGGTCTACAATTTTGTTTCTGGTGTCCTTCGACAGCTCTTTGGTCTTCACCATAGTGGAGTTTGGCGTGTGACTGTTTGAGGTTGTTGACAGGTGTCTTTTATACTGATAACAAGTTCAAACAGGTGCCATTAATACAGGCAATGAGTAGAGGACAGATGAGCCTTTTAAAGAAGAAGATACAGGTCTGTGAGAGCCAGAAATCTTGCTTGTTTGTAGGTGACCAAATACTTATTTTCCACCATAATTTGCAAATAAATTATTTCAAAAATCAGACAATGTGATTGTCTGGATTTGTTTCCACATTTTGTCTCTCATAGTTGAGGTATACCTATGATGACAATTACAGGCCTCTCTCATCTTTTTAAGTGGGAGAACTTGCACAATTGGTGGCTGACTAAATACTTTTTTGCCTCACTGTATGTTTTGGTGATAGATTTTTTATCAACTACGGTATGTAATTTGTAAAGCACTGGTTTTGAAAGATTGTGGATGGTGTGTATGTATCACCTAGGTTTCTCACATATACATGGTGGTAATATGGGTTGTGTCTAATATGGAGAAAACAATCTATTTCTTAATAGGTTCTCGTCTGGGGTCCTGGAGCATGCGGAGTGTAGGATAAAGCCTCCATTCCTAGGTCAATGTCTTTCCTGTTAGCCAGGTCTCATTATTTGGCCTTAGCTGTACATAGGTCTTTGTTCATGTAAAATGACTGATGTTGGGGAAAAAAGTTTGACTGCTGACACAACACTAAAAAGGTACCTGAAATGCCTGTTTGTTTTAGTGAACCCACTGTGGGGCACTTTGTCAGTTGGGAACTGCTTCAAATTTTGTTAATGTCTCAAGTGAGCAATTTATGTTGTTTGTTTTATGCTATGGACTTTATGTGCAAAGCCTTCCTGCAGTGAAACTGGTTTATCACTGCTACTACAACCGGCCCCCTTTACCTACAGTACTATAAACCCTTTCCACCTACTTTTTTGCTGAACCTTTTTCATATAACTCACACCATGATAATCTGGCAAAATCCAATATTTGCACTGGAGGGATAGAAAAGCTGGTGACATGTTCCTTAAGGTGGCGTCATTGTTTTTGTTTGATTATCAATATGTTTTGCTGTTTTGTTTGTTCGGTTTGTCTGCTCTTTACCAGATTTATTTTTCAAACATGTATAAGCTAGGCAAAACGCTGCAATAAGGGTATTACATTCTTGTGTTTTTTTTATCCTAACATATTGAGCAACCTAAAATTAACATTTCCCAGTAAACTATTTGTTCAAAGTTTTACCCAAGCTCTTGCAGTTTACAAGTTTCAATGTTGCTGGCTTCCAATCTCTCAGTGCTGCTTCCCTAAACTTCTGGTCTTCACACAAATAGTTAACAGTGGGCAGTGAAGTCTCCAGTCACTATATTAGCTTGGAGGGGGTCAGAGGAGTGTCTTGCAATTCCAGGCTACAGGGCTATGTGTTTTCTATTGATGCACACAGTATGGGGAGACACAACTCTAGTCCCTACATTCAAGGGTGGCTCCATAGGACATTGCAAGAGAAAGGAGCCACCCTGAAACACCCTGAAACCTGGGTCAGCAGTCATGGCACCAACCTAAACAGGAACATAGGTAAGGATTAAATGATGATGAAGCTGCATACCCATTAAATGATTAAATCAGCTGCTGTAAAAAAAACTGAGGGTATATTATTACTTTAAATTCAGTGAAATGAAAATGCTATTATTTTGTTGGCTTTGGTAAACAGGCCCCCATGTGAAATAAAATGACCGGTGATCTTTAAACATACAAGTTGTTGTCAGTCAGTAACAAGGGCTCCTATTATTTTAAGCATTTTTGAGATGAAAAATGAACACTAACTTGACCTGACATTGTCTTACTTTGTACAAAGTATACCTGATTTACAGTTCACAGTGACAATTGAGGTGGCCCAAAGTATTCTATGGTCAGTGCCAGATTAGTACAAGCATCAAAATGATGCTCTAAACCTGTGGTCTCCAAATTGTGGCCTTTTGCTTGCCTTTATCCAGCTCTTCGGGCACTGTTCCTTCCACTGCTATGAGGCACTATTTCTCACACTGATACAAGGAACTATTCTTCCCACTGACACAAATGATAAGGCACCATTCCTTACACTGACACCAACAGTGGGGCACTATTCCTTCCACTGACACCAACAGTGGAGCACTGTTCCTTCCACTGACACCAACAGTGGAGCACTGTTTCTTCCACTGACACCAACAGTAGAGCATTTCACACAACACAGCAATGATGTGACATAATTCCTCCCATTGATATAAATGATTGGGCTCTATTCCTTACACTCACTCCAATAATAGGGCACTACTCTTTTCATTGACACCAACAGTGGGGCACTATTCCTCCCACTGACATCAACACTGACATCAACAGTGGGCCACTATTCCTTCCATCGAAATCAACGATGCGGCACTATTCCTTCCACTAAAACCAATAAAGGCACATAATTCCTCCCACCGATATAAACAATGGGGTATTACTCCTCTAATTAACCTCAACAATGGAACACTATTCCTCCCATTGACACCAATGATGAGGCACTATTCCACCACTGACACGAATCATGAGGCATTATGCCTAAGACATTTTCTACTCCTACTGGTGCAGGGGCAGTTTCTACATCTGTTGGCCACAGTCTGGCTCCAACTAAAGTCCAAAGGACAGGAAACAGCCCTTTGTTTAGAAAGTTTGGAGACTGTTTCTCTAAACCAGGGGTGTTCTCAATTGTGGTTGCCCTCTACAATATAAGACTAGATGTCTAGAGAATCCCATGTCAAGACTCCCCCGCTGTCCCTTACATCACAGTGCAACCCCCCAACTTGTGCTGCTGCCAGGAAGAGCTTGAAGCTCCTGGTGGTGGAGATGGATTTTGCTGCGTGTTAGTACCCAGTCACGGTCCTCATACTCACCCCACCAGGAGGTGAGCAAGCTGGGGTCCAGCAGCGGATAAACAGGTTAGGATCTGATAAGAAATATGTAAAGAATTACAAGTGATATCAACATTTGCCTTGTTCCTTATATGCTTTTTTCTAGCTAAAATGGCGCTGACTTGTTTATGCAACCTGCTTTTTTCCGAATAACGCCTTAAACCATACTTAAAAGAACTAGCAAAAGTTTACCATATTAGGGCATATTGTGAAAGGACACTGTTTTTTTGACAATAAAGCTGACGATGCACCATGAGTCACCAGTGTGCCTTAGCCAATGGCAGCTTGCCAAATACTATAAAAATGACGTGTGTAAAAGGGTTCCTGTGTGACTCTGCTGGAACTCCTTGCTGTGTACAGAGTTCACCCCTATGTATCGATACATTTGTAATAAATCTGTCTTCTAATCAACATGATCGGAGTTGACTGATCAGTGAGAGAATGGAATTTTACTGACATCATGGTCCTTTCGAGCCGGAAGTAAGGATTAGGTGGTGGATCGAATGGATCCATCCAAAATATTGGTGAGTATCAGACTACCTCTCGCTGAGACCTAGGTCCTCCCACTCAAGTTAAGTGGTAAAAAGAGGCTGGTCGGTTCCGGGATCCACACCTGACTTCTACTCCTGGACTTCTGATCCAGTCCTCCGGGTCTGTGAAAGGTAAGACAGATTTTTTCTTTTCTCTTCTTTTCTCTTCTACTCGAGGTGATTTGGGTTTTTATTGAGTATGCCAGCACTGTCGTTGATTATAAAAGATCTAGGTGACACAGGGGCCAAAGACAGAGGCACTTGGGGACGTTGCCTATGTTAAATAAACGTAGCCCGCTGTCCGAGACAGATTACAAAAAATTTAAGGTAGATGATAGATGATAGATGATTGTTAATTGTTGTGAATAGTGACTACAAGTAATCTGGATAGATTACAGAGTTGGGACAAACAGGAAGTGAATGTAAGAGCAGGAATCAATCTAACTTGATCAGAAACACTTCCCCCATAGATCGATTGTTTTTCTCTTTTTCTCTCGAGAGCAATATTTCCTGCACTGTTCCTTTTGCTGCATTTGTTAAATCATGAGACTAACTCTCACTCTTTCCTCTTAATGTTTAATATAACTTTATGTGTGGGGAGTTTTGATATTTTTGCTTTTCTGTGATCCAAGGGTTGCTAGTCTGGTGGTTTACAGGTTGATAAAAGGCCTGCTTTATGATCTGTCTGGCTGCAAACTTGTGGTTAAAAAAAAAAAAAAAAAATTGACTCACTCACCCCCCTCCCCCACGGACACCTAAGTGCACTTCCTTTTTTGTGTGTGAAAAGAAAAAAAAAATGATCAGAACGCTAAGAATACTGTTTGTTTTGACCAACTGTACTTTGTAGTAAATAAGGTAAAGGTATAAGTTGTTTTATATGTATGTATGTATGTGTATGTATGTGTGAATGTGTATATATATATATATATATATATATATATATATTTATATATTTATTTATTTCCTGTTTGGAGAGTTTGGACTTTGTTTGCTGTTTTATATAGACTTTGGCAAAGTTCGAGAGTAGTATTACCAGTCTTGTATTCTAAACTCAAGGAAAAAAAGTATGGATTAGAAATTGCGGAATACTGGTTTGAGCACGCTAGAATTTCAGTAGAAGGGAGGAGAACAAAAGAGAAATGCCAAGCCCAACTGCCCCTAGTGGACAAAGAGGCAGACAAAACGGTCAGCCAAAGGTTAATAATGAGTGGTAGCAGGCTACCGAGCATATTAAATATCTTAAGTTTGGGGCCCCAAACCAAATCATTGAAAATATGGAAGGTCTGAGGAACAGTTATAGGCTAAACAGTTATAGGCTAAACGGGGTCGAAGTGGAAAGGGCCTTAAGGAGGGTTCTAGGATCAGATTGGGCATCAGTAAAGGGAAATTGGGACCCCTGTGTAGCCACATTGCCCCCTCAACAAAAAGGGGAACCACTGGCCCTTGATAGCCAAGATTTGACAGACAGATTGACTGCCTCCTATCAGAGATGCAATCTCCGATGGGTATAACGAACTGACTGGCAAAAGATTAATATGACTGTAAAGGAAGACAAGGAAAGTGTCAGTAATTATCTAAATAAACTACGAGAAGTTTTTAAAGTGTTCTCTGGGCTCCCCGAAGCTGAGAATGTGAATAGTGCATATCAACAACAGCTAAAGATAGCTTTTGTTAATGGATTAAAACAGGATCATAAGTAGTACATTGTTAAAAACATGGTTACTTACCGAACTGCATCAGTTTTAGATGTTTTGCAATATGTTAAGCATTCTGATTTGAAAGTGATGGGAAAAAAAAAATGTGAAAGTAAAGTTTTTTGTGCAAGGTGATGAAGGAGATAACCCCTTAAGAAGGAAGCAGAGGAGAGTATAGCCCCTGCAATAACCCTCTTTTTCCTGTTCAGAAGGCTCCACCTTCCACAGGCTGGAGAATGGTACAGGATTTACAAGCTATTAACCAGGCAGTTATACCAAGGGCATAAGGTAAATACAACTAAACTCCAGTTGTGGCAACAGCAGGTCAAATACTTAGGGTATAATATCTCAAAAGAAGGTTGACACCTGGATGAGGAGAGAATTTGAGCCCTCCACCAGGTGCCGAAGCCAGAAACATAGAAACACATGATGTCTTTTTTGGGCATGACAAATTTTTGTAGAGCTTGGATTTCTAGGTATTCAATACTGACCGCGCCCCATTGGTCCATACATTTGAGCCCAGCACGACACCTTTACTGTATGACAATACTTTTGACACAACCTCACTTAACAATACAGAGATGTACTACATTAAACCCATCCACACTAATACCACTTCCTACTGATGGTCATAAACATGCCTGTACTGCTGCCATCGCTGAAAAGGTACTGCCATGAAGTGATTGGAAAGATGTACCTTTATCTAACCCTGACATGACACTTTTTGTTGATGGCTCCAGTATGAAAAATCCAGATGGCACAAGTGTAACTGGATATGCAGAAGTGACACATGACAGAACAGAAAATCATAGTTATAGATCATACAGTCCTTACTGATATACAGCAGAATGTATCCCCTGGGGAGAATCAATATCTGAAAACAAAAGGTTGCACAATAATAGATAACATCTACACATCACCTGAAGGAAAGCTGGTATTGCCAAAATCCTTATTTAGGTATGCAGCAGTATTGACACATGGAGTAACTCATGTGTCAAACAGGGGGATGACTGAGATGTTAAATAAGGTATGTACAGCCTATGGCTTCACAAACTACTAAAAAACTTTTTGTTCTCAATGCATTATATGTGCAAGACACAATGCTCAGGGAGGCATAAGACCACGGAAAGGGAAGTTGCCCACACCTCAATATCCATTCCAACACATTTGAATGGATTTTATTGAATTAGACAAATGTGAAAAGGAAGAAATATTGTTTGGAAATCATTGATGTATTGACCACATGGGTAGAGATATTCCCCACAGGAAGTGCTGACGCCTTAACAGTATCCAAAGCCTTACTAAAAGATATCTTTTTTCAATTTGGGATACCAGAGAAGATTTATAGTGATAATGGTTCACATTTTGGAAATCAGACCATAAAACACCTAACAGAAGTGATGGGTATAGAAGTAAAGAATCACTGAGCATATCACCCTCAGTCAGCAGGACAAGTAGAAAAACATAATGGGATTTTGAAGAGCAAGCTAAAAAAGGCTATGGAAGAGACAGGGAAAAAATTGGATGTACTGTCTCCCACTAGCTATTTTTAGCATGCACATCACGCCCACTAAGGAGGGGCTGAGTCCATTTGAAATGATGTATGGTAGACCTTATAAAATACCTTTATTACCAAATGAAACCCACACAGAGGAAGGGGAGAGAACCTTAGCAGAATACATGTCAAGGTTATTAAAACAGAAACAAATTAACCAAGAGTGTTCCATTCCAGAAGGAGAGCCCATAGGAGAAGACAAAGTACAAATCGGGTGCTCATCAAGGTGATCAAAAAGAAGCATTGGCACTCCCCTAAGTGGGACGGGCCATATCAAGTACTCCTTACTACTCCCACTGCAGTAAGAATTGCTGAAAGGACTATCTGGATTCACCAATCCCACTGTAAAAAGCTAAATATAGGCAGAGTAGGGACAGAAAGACTGAAGGAGGGGGAAAGTCCAAATACAAAGGGAGGCAGATAAAAGGTCTGCTTGTCTCAACCTTGGTGAAGAAAAGGCCCTATCTAGGCCCCCCTCACTTCAGATAGGATGGTAGGGATTTTGTTCCTCGTGGGAGTATTGGTGACTCTAGGAGAGGCCTCTATACGGGGAGGTAGGAGACATGGGAGGATAGTGGAACCAATCAATTGGGAAGAGACAGGAAGAGCATTGAACCTCACCTTTGTTGAAAAAACCACCAGTACTATACAGGTGGATTTCTGCCAGATGACAGATTGTGGAGATAAGGTAGAAGCAAGCAAGTTGACCTGGGCAGACAAATACGTGTGTTACCTGGCTGGAACTACCGGGTGTACTGATTGGGATTCAGTCATGTGGACAACTGCAGCCCAGGATTGGGGATATGAGATCTCAGCAGCAGGAGATTTAAAGAATAGATTAATCATAACTAAAAGCAGCCCACTTTCCCTGTACAGAACCAAAGAGTTGCAATATATTATTGATTTCTCTGAAGGACCCCAAACTAGAAGATCAGAGGTTATACTGTGTAGGCGCTTGGATATCAGGAACTGACCCTTTTGGAAAATTCTTCCTTGAAGTCAAACCAAAGAATGAGACAAACAAGAAGAAAGAATTAGATAATGAGGACCGACTTACAGTAGAGGTATTAGGACCCACAGTGAGATTCACCAATCTCACAGTGGAAGAAGCTATAACATTAGAAACAGGATACCAGGATAAGAATGAATGGCTTGAATGGTTAATATATACTGCTAACACCCTTAAAAAAGAGAACTGCTTGGTCTGTGCAGGGGCCAGACCCCAGCTGGCTACAGTGCCTTTTCCCTTAAATAACAATATAGATCCAGATGGTTTAGGGTGTATGCTAAAGCTATATCAAGAAACATACAAACCTGACACCAACACTCCCTGTCACACGTTAAGTTTGTTGTTTCCCCAGGTTCAGAGACCTCAGATACCCCCTGCTGTCACGGCATACCCTGACAACTTTACTTGTTTTGCACTTCCGGGGAATGAGAGTGGCAAAGATTTGGGGTCTTTACCGGATGACTACTGCATGGAGAGGATTAACAAAATTGCAGAGGGAGAGGGTGACAACTGGATTGAGCACGACACCCAGAGGGTGGACGTCTGGTGGTTATGCGGAGACAAGAGGCTCAGAGCGAGCATCCCAGACAATTCCCGAGGGGATTGTGCACGGGTACAGCTGGCAATGCCTCTGCGCTTACTGTCAGAGTCCCCTTGGAAGAAGGGTCACCAGAGGAGCAGAAGGGACACCTCTCCTGCGGGGTCTTTTGACCCCCAGATCTATATAGATGAGATTGGGGTTCCATGTGGAGTGCCGAGCGAGTTCACAGCTAGGAATCAAGTGGCAGCTGGATTTGAGTCTCTTCTCTGGTGGGTGACAGTAAACAAAAATGTTGACTGGATTAACTATATATACTATAACCAACAAAGGTTTGTAAACTACACCAGGGATGCAGTTAAGGGATTGGCAGAGCAATTAGCCCCTACCTCTCTGACGGCATGGCAGAATAAGATGGCATTAGATATGGTCCTAGCAGAAAGAGGAGGGGTCTGTAAAATGTTTGGTGGTATGTGTTGCACCTTTATTTCTAACATTACAGCTCCTGGAGGAACCGTGACTCGAGCCCTCGAAGGATTGACAGCTTTATCGAATGAATTAGCAGAAAACTCGGGTATTGATGATCCATTCACAAATTGGCTTGAAGGTTGGTTTGGGAAATGGACTGGACTTGCCAAGGTCAAGGACTTGCTAAGGTCTGAAAACCCAGTTGTGGAACAGACCTGCACCGAAGTAATAAATTGAGGAAGCAAATATCGATATCAGAGGAGGGAATGACAAGAAATATGTAAAGAATCACAAGTGATATCAACATTTGCCTTGTTCCTTATATGCTTTTTTCTAGCTAAAATGGCGCTGACTTGTTGTTTATGCAACCTGCTTATTTCCGACTAACGCCTTAAACCATACTTAAAAGAACTAGGAAAAGTTTACCATATTAGGGCATATTGTAAAAGGACACTGTTTTTTTTTACAATAAAGCTGACGATGCACCATGAGTCACCAGTGTGCCTTAGCCAATGGCAGCTTGCCAAATACTGCTATAAAATGACGTGTGTAAAAGAGTTCCTGTGTGACTCTGCTAGAACTCCTTGCTGTGTACAGAGTTCACCCCTATGTATCGATACATTTGTAATAAATCTGTCTTCTAATCAACATGACCGGAGTTGACTGATCAGTGAGAGAATGGAATTTTACTGACAGGATCAAACAGCAGTAAACAGTAAACAAGCCAAAAGGTCAGTAACGAGTAGTTGCAGATTGGAATCAGGCAGAAGCATAGTTGAGGAACAAGCCAAAGGTTAATAATGAGTGGTAGCAAACTATGGACACCAGCAGGGAAGACAAGAGCGATATATTGGTTGAAGAGAGCACAATTATCTGGCAAACAGGAAGTTCAGATACATGGCTTAAATCGGGAAGTTCATGGGAGGAGCAAAGAGTTCAAGGTTCAGCACGAGAAGAGCCATTGCCAGACATAGCAGAGGTCCCAGGTTCGAGTCCAGGCCCCGATAGGTGCTGTCACCATTACTGTTTTGACAAAATGTTTTCTGCTTCTTTTTTTAAAATAAAAAAAAAAAAAAAAAATCTCCTTTCAGGGAAGAAATCTGCTAGAGCCCTAGCAATAAAAAAAAGCAGAAAGTGTTTCAAACAGTTACTAAATGAACAACAAGCATACGAGGAATCATACATATACAGTACATGAACAATAATCTCCTTGGCAAACAGATATCTAGCTACTTCTGCTCCTCATTAAATGTGTGAAAAGAATGCTATCCCAGGCTTTGGGCAACTCCAATTAATAGATCTTCTCTTCAACTCCCTTTGCATATTTGAAACATTAAATAATAAAATGTTTCTTATACGTAGCAGGCTGACAACAGAATACAATTTTTAACACATTCAGACAGTGACATTACTGTCAAGGTAAGGGCCCCATTGCAAACATTGTCCCACCTACTTCCTTTTGTGCCCTGCTGTGAGGTTACCCTAATGCAGTGCACAGCAAAGACCCTGATTTGATGTCATATGGCCAAGTTTAGAAAATGCATGCGAAAAGTGTATTCATTTGGAATAGAAAGAAAAGTAAGCCTCGCCCAGGTCTGTCTGACAGCATGAGGGGGGCCCAGCACCCATATGACCCAAGTCTATTTTAACCAGGCCCCTGCTTCAGATATCTGAATCTTGAAGAAAAAGAACCATGTCGTCCGTGTATATAGTAGTTTTCTCTTCAAGGCTACTAACCTGAATGCCACAGACCTCAGTGGATGTATATAAAGCAAGACCCATGAGCTGCATCATGAGGGCGAATAGGCGCCGGAGACAAGAGACGACCCTAACGGTGCCCCTGGAAACCAGGAAAATGTTTGACGCCTCACCACTAAACTTGATGGCAGCCAGAGGACATTTGTACAACAACTCAATCCTCTGCAGGAAAACAGGGCCAAAGCCCATCCTGTCCAGAACTACTTTCATATACTGTATGTCCGGTCGACTGAATCAAAGGCGTTTTCCAGGTCTGTAAACACTAAACTGCCTCCACTATAATCCAGTTGAGTATGGGAAAAAACCCGCCTGAGGTTCATATCTTTAGCCTTGTTGCGCATGAAGCCTGTTTGGTCCAAGGAGATAACCAAGTGAAGAATGAACATAAGTCTAGTGGTTAAAAGTTTGGTAAGGGTTTTAAAATCCATATTTAAAAGGATATGGGCCTTTACACAGCACAGTGCTTGTGCTGTGTAATTTGGCCCTCTGCAACACCTAAAAAACATGGCTGATCCTGCCTGGCTATGTCCTTCCCTCTGTAAACTAACCATGGTATATCATGGCTGCTGAGCCCACACACTGTAGTCAGTTTATGTGCCTCTGTCATCCGCAGCCCTCCTGTGCTCCTCTGTCCTCTCTCCCCCCTCACTCCCTGCCTGTCTGCTCCTGTGTCAGTGCCTGTCCCCCTCCCCTCTTGCTGCTGAAGTTTCATTTAAACTTTATGCCATCCTGTCTGTTTAATAATCCTATGTGCCCCTGTGTCTGTGTTTTATAAAAATAAGCTGTTCTTTACTAGTTTTCAGAGCGCCGATCGCCACTTACGTGACCTGCCACCTCTCTCCTCCTTTCCTCCTTCCCTCTCGACTGACTTCAGTGGGGAATCTTCGGCCCTGCCTTTTGCAGCTGTCAGACAGGGAGAAGAGAGAGCTAGCGGGTCAGGTGAGCGGCAATCGATGCTCTGAAAACTGCTAAAGAACATTTTATTTTTATAAAACACAGACACAGGGGCACATAGGATTATTAAACAGACAAAATGGTATAAAGTGTATTAAGTGGCTTAACAGCCACTTTAAGTAATGTTCCCTAAATCTCAGGTCAAGTTGGACTATAATATTCTTAACCTCGTTAGTAATGGGAAATGGTATAAGAGCTATGCTTGTGTGCTCATCTTCTCTTCCTCAGCCTTTCTCTCCTTAGTGTGCCCCCATGCCCACCACCCCAGGGAATCCAATGACTGGGGCTGTTATATGCCTGTGTGAGTTCCAATTTTCCATTATAGCTAGCATATATAATTATAGCACGTATATCATAATATTGTTATACATACAGTATCTCACAAAGGTGAGTACACCCTTCATAATTTTGTAAATATTTTATTCTATCTTTTGATCCGACAACACTGAAGAAATGACACTTTGCTACAATGTAAAGTAATGAGTGTACAGCTTGTATAACAGTGTAAATTTGCTGTCCCCTCAAAATAGCTCAACACACAGCCATTCATTTCTAAACCGTCTATAGTGCTATACAGTAACTACTTTACATCGTAGCAAAGTGTCATTTCTTCAGTGTTGTCACATGAAAAGATAGAATAAAATTTTTACAAAAATGTGAGGGGTGTACTCACTTTTGTGAGATACTGTATGTTCATGTATATAATCTATGATTATGCAAATTCTCATGAATGAACTTTTGTTTGAATTCTAGATATACAGTATATTAAATTGTTATTTTAACATTAAAATAGGAATAATTTAAGTTGACAAGGGTACACATAGCACAACAGTGACTTTTTCACAGGTTTGCAATTTCTAAAAATTTGAATGACATTAAGATAACTTGAATGAATGTTTTATGCTTACACAGTAAATGCAAATGTCATCCAAATTGTGCAACATCATTGTTGCAACCTTGGAATTATTATTGGGAAAGAATCTGGGGTGATAAAATCTGAAGATCAATGCAATTAAAGGGGTGTTAAACCCAAAACAAAAAATGTAATATATTACAACTTACCGATCCTTAAAGGGGTTGTAAACCCTCGTGTTTTTCCACCTTAATGCATCCTATGCATTAAGGTGAAAAAACACTTGGCTGTCACCGGCTCGCCCTAACCCACCCCGTTTTACTTACCTTTCTATGCAGTGTTGGTTGATTTTTGTGATGAACCAGATGCAATGTCTCGTACATGATCAGTCCAAACATTGGAAAAGTCTCACACATGTGGTATCCCCGTTCTCAGGACGAGTAGCAGAACATGTTTTGTGGTGAAATTAGGAGTATAATGCCCCGTACACACGGTCGGACTTTGTTCGGACATTCCGACAACAAAATCTAGGATTTTTTCCGACGGATGTTGGCTCAAACTTGTCTTGCATACACACGGTCACACAAAGTTGTCGGAAAATCCGATCGTTCTAAACGCGGTGACGTAAAACACGTACGTCGGGACTATAAACGGGGCAGTGGCCAATAGCTTTCATCTCTTTATTTATTCTGAGCATGCGTGGCACTTTGTCCGTCGGATTTGTGTACACACGATCGGAATTTCCGACAACGGATTTTGTTGTCGGAAAATTTTATCTCCTGCTCTCCAACTTTGTGTGTCGGAAAATCCGATGGAAAATGTCCGATGGAGCCCACACACGGTCGGAATTTCCGACAACACGCTCCGATCGGACATTTTCCATCGGAAAATCCGACCGTGTGTACGGGGCATAACAGTGCAAAAAATGGTAATATATGTAGCGCATGATCTACAAACATAATTAATGTATTAATAATGATGAAGGGTATTAAAGTCCATATAACCACAAATCCTTCAAAACAGTGACGGACAAATCAATGTGTGACGAACAAAAAATCTAATAAGCCAAAGGCAAAAGGGTAAGTGATATAGTGTCCGGCTGTGTGTAGACACGAATGCAATCACTCCAGATGATGGATTTCCAAGGGCTGGCAAAGATTGTGTTGGTCCATAGGTAGGAAGAACATCAAACAAGAACAACATCAATGGGTAAGTGATACTCTTACCGGATCCAATGGACTTCCCTGTCAGCGACATGGAGTCCTAAAGGCAGTGTGCCCCACAGGGTGGATAGGGAGATATCCAGGCAGTTGGAACTTCTGAGATGAACTCCACGGAAACTCCAGGGATCACCGAGATAGATGGTCACTACTGGAACTCACGATTGGAATCTTGAAGTTAAGATGTACCACATATGGCAAAAACTGGACATTCACTCCCATCAGGATAATATGTGGAGAAAAAAATTGTGTGGTATTTTTATTTCTAAAACACCAAAAGTATAAAAACGTGATCACAATAAAATCAAGGGCAACATGGAGAATGGTGTAACAGCCAGACGCGTTTCGACCTAAGGGTCTTCTACTGGGGCATAAACAACCTACTCCACGCTGCTGATATTTATAAATAAAATAACAAATACAAGACCAATCAAAAGGGAAGAAAAAAACTGAATATTATTGGACCAGAGCGGTCATCTGACTATCAGATGCCCCACATAGTCAGATGGACCAATGACATACAACATTAGGAAGATCGGCAGGTCGAGCAGCCAATCAGCAGACCGACCAAAAGGTCCGGTCTCTGTGGCTGCTAGCCCGCGTGTCAAACAAAGGGATATGACGTTGCATCCAAAAAGACCGCCAAACGTCAGTCCCTGAAGACGTTCACAAACGAAACGTACGTCGGAGCGGTACGTGGTCACATGTCCAGATTCATCCTACCAACTTCCGGATTATCTGGTTAGCTAGACGCACGGGGTGGAACGCACGCCGCATGTGCGATGTGATGCGAAGGGTTTTGGACACCATTCACCCTGACATGCAAGCAGTCCCAGTGCCGGGTAGGCCCGATCAATGTAAGAGGCCATTTGGCTATTTTATTGTTCTTCTTTTTTACTTATTAAATGATTTTACACTATGGAGATTCCCTTTTGTTTCTCATATTTCCTATCCTGAATGAATGGGACGGGAGGGATCTATGCCTAAAGTACCACCCAGCCTTCCAGCCTTCTTGTGAACAGGCACAATCCTGTACAAGCGCTAATGACTCTCTTTTTAGTTAAAGGAGTCATTGGTATCTGGTAAGCAGATATCTATTATCCTCAGGTGATTTTTCCTCTTTGGTGACGGAACCTTTATATCATCGCAAGATTTGTTGCATCTTTGAAGATTTATGTGTCTGCTGTGATGTTGTTTTTCAACTAACTGTTTGCTCTGATCTCTTCAATGGATTGGGACAATCAACCATTACGAATATATCTATCACACTTGCACTAAGAACCTTTTTGATCTTATTATCACTTTTCACTTTTATTTTTATTTGTATGTTTATTTTTACCATATACTATGTATTTGGTATATTTTCACTTTAGCTTAAGCAGTACTTTATAACTCACTGCGGTTGATGTGGATTGTGTGTGTATCTAGTGACAGACACATATGGTTTCAGGTCTCTAGCGCCCCCTACTGTATATCATTCCTTATTTGATTGTTTTCATTCAAATTAAGGGGAGCAGCTTGCATTTGTATTTTTTAGTTTGTTTTTTTGTTTTTTATATTGATCATTCAAGGGTGATACACTTCTTTGGGTCAGTACAATTACCGATCCTCTATGTATGCCAACCTTTAATTTATCAATTTTTCAATTTTAATTTATAATTCAATTTATTAATTTTTCAATTTTTGTAAGCTCACATTACTACTACCACGGGCGCGAAAGTATTGTTTATCTATCACCTGAAATAGTGTACCTGAAAGATCTTTATTGTGGTACTGCAAATAGTGACGTGGTACTGTGTGTTTGCTTTTCCCACCTTTAATCCCG
Organism: Aquarana catesbeiana; assembly: GCF_042186555.1. NCBI lineage: Eukaryota > Metazoa > Chordata > Amphibia > Anura > Ranidae > Aquarana > Aquarana catesbeiana. Next base: position 165,963,439 of record NC_133332.1, on the reverse strand, counting down.
GCCACATGCTCGTTGACTCGGATAGAAAAAGTCCTAATCGTACGACTAACGTACTGTTTGTGGCAGGGACAGGTGAGCAAATGCACAATATATTGGGAGGAGCAGGTGGTAAATTGTTTCATATAATATATACGGGAAGTAACCGTAGATTTGAATGTAGTGGTTTTATGTCTCCCTCCGACATTGGGAAGACACACATTGCACTTGCGACATGGGTAATAACCCTTACAGTCCTGAAAAAAGGAAACCTTTTTAGGGGGGTCAATTATATTCGGGGAACTTCTCTCTGTTAGCAAGACCTTGTTAATTTCAGTGCCTAGGAGATCAGAGTTATAACCCTTTTCGAGGAATCTGTTCTTAAGCACCTGAGCCTGGGATAAATAGTCAGAGGTTCTTGTACAATTGCGACGCAGCCTGAAAAACTGGCTACGGGGAATTGCTTTCAGCCATGGATCTTCGTGGCAACTATCGACCGGAATATATCCGTTCCGGTTGGTGGGTTTAAAGTATGTTCTAAACTCCAAATGTTGTTCCACTACCAAGATCTCCAGGTCTAAGAAATGAACCGTAGAGGTACTAGCTTCATAGCTTAAAGAGATCCCTCTGTCATTAAGGGACATTGTGGAGACACACATTGCACTTGCGACATGGGTACTAACAATTGCAGTAGAATAAAGAAATTATTCCCGCGCTAACATTAAAAAGGTCTATTAAAGTAATAGGGACAAGCTGCATGCACTTGATACAGGTGCAAACCAAACCTTAAAAGGACATAAAGATTTTAAGTAGTGCTGCGCTAATCCTGAGTGCCCCTGTCAGGGGCCTTAAAGTGGTGATAAATAACTAAAAAAACAACATTAAAGTGTTGGCAGCCGCCATATAAAATCAAATTCATCAATATAAATTCACAGTGCTAAAGCAATTAAAACACGTCAATGTGAAAAATATAGTGCTAAAACTTCACTCATCATAAATAATGCCGTTAGGTGAATACTCAGTCCATATCTGTGATCATGTGCAAAGAGCAATGGTGTCACTTAACATAGTAAGAAGACATATGTGACTCAAATAAAGTGGCAATCAAGGTAACAATTAAGGTGACAGAGTGCAAAGTAAAAATAGAAATATAAACAAGTGTTCACAAAATGTTCAGAACTATAACAGGCGATGGTGCTAAATAGTGTGACTTGGATAATTTGGCATGCACCAGATGTGACAGTGGGGCAAAATCCTTTTTTGTTTAAAATAAAGGTGATAGCGCCCTGACATGCAACGGTCGCTCCGTGGTGCTTGACTTAGATAACACGGTGCTCCACTTCGTGTAACAACACTCCTGTGAGAGATGGCCCCTTACCTTAAGGCAATAGGGCAAAAGCATATAGCCAGGGGTCTTTATACAGGGTCCTCCTTGGAGCAATGGAGCAGGCGTGTATGACCAAGAATCTTTTATGGGGGGGGGGGTTGTCCTCCTGGGATGTAAATCCTTATCCTCACGGTCCCAGTTCCAGGGGGTGGTTCCCTCGGTAGTAGGGGGGATGAAAAACACGGGGAGCCCCAATAGTGTAATAATGCTAAAACCAGTAACTTTATTAAAAGTAAACACAGTACTCACATAAAAAAACAGCAATTTGTTCCTATCTCCGACGAGCGGCGAGCTCGTATTACTGACACAGCGTGTATAGCCTGTCCCGTCCTTACGCGTGACGTCACACCGCACGTGACTTCATCAGAGGATAAGTACAGGCTAAAGTTTTGTCTTTAAATAGTATTATAATGGGCGCTAATGGGCGGCCATTTTCCCGGAGTCCTATGATTGGTATTACGGCGGCCATTTTCCTAGGGATCATAGGGCGCGGCCATGTTTGGGTGTACTAGACGCCTGCCCACCCTATATGTCAGCTGGTCTAGGCGGCCAATTAGGTGGAACCTATCTTTCTCCATCTCCCGCACTGTCAGCAAGGAAGGGCAAAGTGATTAATAAATGACACATAGCCATTAGGAGAGGCATGAACTGGCAGCCACGCGGGAAGGGGAGAAACGGACTGCAGGGGCATAGGTCATGTAAAAAAGATTAGAAAGGAAGGCTGCTAAGGCTGTAATCTAAAAGACTGCAAACCTCTTGAAAACTGGCAATTATTTGCCATTAGCAAAAAAAGGGGAATAAAACGGGTGGATGACACATTCCTAGGTAAAAACGGTAAAAAGGAGAAAAAACCCCGCAGAAGGGACAAGCACTAAACACTGTCATAAATAGAATAAAACACATGATCATAGAGTTAGCATCGATAAAAAGAACTTAAACATATTAAAATCAAAACAATACATAAATATAGGCATCAATTAAGAATCAATAAATAGATACATAATACAGACAAGAGGGCAAGTAGAAAATGGGCTGGTAAGGTAATGGCATATTAATAAATAAACCCAAAGGATATGGGACTAAGACATGATCGGGACTGGGGACTATATAGAAAATCCTGATGATATACCCGAATCGGACCTGACTGGAAAATTTAAAGTCGCATGGGGAAAGTAATGTAGATAGTAAGTGATAGATTTTAAAAATCGCTAAGGAAACAATTGAGGTCGAATTCAATATTTAGGCCACGAGGCGAAAACGTATCGAGAGTAAAAATCCATTGGGATTCGAGTTTACTCAAAGTCCTCACCTTGTGGCCCCCTCGCCAATGTTTGATGTAAGGTGTTATACCCCAGAACTTAAGGTGGGTGGGGTCCCTATTATGGTGCATCAGAAAATGTTTGGAAACGCTGTGTTTGTCATAACCGTTTAAGATATTTTAGTGCGTTTTCTTCACCGTCCCATAGTATAAAGATGTCATCGATATATCTTTTATATATCGCTAGTTCCCTCGGGCGATTATTGAAGACGTTTTCCTCCTCCCATTTTGCCATAAAGAGGCCAGCTATACTTGGGGCAAACCTTGCTCCCATGGCAACTCCCGTTTGTTGATGGTAATAGGCCTTGTTGTACCAGAAATAGTTGTTCTTAAGACTAAATTCAAGAGATTTTATCAAGAACTTTCTCTGGATACATGGGAGATCCGTAAACTTCCTGAGGCCCCATTCAAAATCTAAAAGACTGCAAACCTCTTGAAAACTGGCAATTATTTGCCATTAGCAAAAAAAGGGGAATAAAACGGGTGGATGACACATTCCTAGGTAAAAACGGTAAAAAGGAGAAAAAACCCCGCAGAAGGGACAAGCACTAAACACTGTCACTGACATCTTTATACTATGGGACGGTGAAGAAAACGCACTAACTGAATTCCTGAAAAAACTCAATGTCAACGACAGGAATATTGAACTAACCTGGGACATCAGTAATAACAAAATTAACTTCCTTGACCTCGAGATCACACTAGAGAAATCTATACTCTGCACGAAAACGCACTTTAAAAGCATAGATAGGAATAGCTACCTCCCAACGAAGAGTTGCCACCACAAAAACTGGATTTTTAATATCCCGAAGGGCCAACTAATGCGGATCAAAAGAAATTGTACCAAGATTGAGACGTTTTTCGAACAAGCTGAAAAGATGGGAGAGAGGTTTATCTCAAAAGGCTACGATCGTCGATTCATTAAGTCTAAAATTACCGAAATTGCAATGATGGATCGGAAAGAACTGATTAAAGATAAGGAGATACAAAGTAACCCATTGGAAGGAATACCGCTAGTTTTGGACTTCAATATGCAACATAAAAGAATAGAAAGGATTGTCAAACGCCACTGGCATATCTTATTGGCAGATAGACAGCTTTGTGAGATTCTTTCCAGAAATCCAAAATTTGTGTACAAAAGGGCACCCACAATCAGAGATCTAGTAGTTAAAAATGTTGTTGACCCACCAAAGAAACCTTTTTCATTTTTTACCGGTAACGTTTTTTTTCCGTGTAAAACATGTTTCGCGTGCTTAAACACTAAACGCCCAAATGAAAAGGTTTTTAATTTTATCTCCACGAGCACGGGGGATACCCATAAGGTAAAGGATTTTATCTGCTGTAACACAGAAGGAGCGGTATACGCCCTTGAATGCAGTTGCGGCCTTCAATATGTTGGCCGAACAAAAAGACCCCTGAGGGTCCGCATTAAAGAACATGTTAAAAATATCTTAAACGGTTATGACAAACACAGCGTTTCCAAACATTTTCTGATGCACCATAATAGGGACCCCACCCACCTTAAGTTCTGGGGTATAACACCTTACATCAAACATTGGCGAGGGGGCCACAAGGTGAGGACTTTGAGTAAACTCGAATCCCAATGGATTTTTACTCTCGATACGTTTTCGCCTCGTGGCCTAAATATTGAATTCGACCTCAATTGTTTCCTTAGCGATTTTTAAAATCTATCACTTACTATCTACATTACTTTCCCCATGCGACTTTAAATTTTCCAGTCAGGTCCGATTCGGGTATATCATCAGGATTTTCTATATAGTCCCCAGTCCCGATCATGTCTTAGTCCCATATCCTTTGGGTTTATTTATTAATATGCCATTACCTTACCAGCCCATTTTCTACTTGCCCTCTTGTCTGTATTATGTATCTATTTATTGATTCTTAATTGATGCCTATATTTATGTATTGTTTTGATTTTAATATGTTTAAGTTCTTTTTATCGATGCTAACTCTATGATCATGTGTTTTATTCTATTTATGACAGTGTTTAGTGCTTGTCCCTTCTGCGGGGTTTTTTCTCCTTTTTACCGTTTTTACCTAGGAATGTGTCATCCACCCGTTTTATTCCCCTTTTTTTGCTAATGGCAAATAATTGCCAGTTTTCAAGAGGTTTGCAGTCTTTTAGATTTTGAATGGGGCCTCAGGAAGTTTACGGATCTCCCATGTATCCAGAGAAAGTTCTTGATAAAATCTCTTGAATTTAGTCTTAAGAACAACTATTTCTGGTACAACAAGGCCTAAAGTGCCACGCATGCTCAGAAGAAATTCCGAGACGGAACAGCTCGGTCTGGTAAACTTAGCGTTCGCAATGGATACAGCACTTTCGTCACACTGCAATGTTAAAAATGGTTTAATACAGCGCACTCTCTTCTTCTTTATAATGTGAGAAGAATGAAGTAGTTTTGCTGCTCATATTCACACAGACTTCTCACACACTTATTTCTTTACTATTTATCGGGATTCCCTCAATATATTTTGATTTGTCACATCTGACAACGTTATTTTTGTGTTGGATTTTTTTTTTTTGGTTTTAAGGCAGATTTTTTTTTTTTGGTTTGCCTTTTTTTCAAGGCTGATCTTTGTTTTATTGTATTTTTATTGTTACTCCAGAATATTTTTGTGTGTGTTTTTTGTGTCAAGTTACCACAACACCATTGATATGTTGTTCTATTTAATCTATAGGAGATTGTTTGGTGTTGTTGTCTCTTGTTAATTTCACATTGTACTTTCGAAATGTACCTGAATCCTCACCAACAAACTGTCCTTTTTGGCTGAAAACACACATAGGAGAGTATAATTTTCCCAAAAAAATCATTTATTAAGGGCTCACAACTAAACAAAGAGGGAGGCAACGCTGGAGAAACAGTAGAAATGGGTGAAGCCTTGGACTCCCAGGGCACACATCAACTATTTTCAAGCAAAATTGGTGGCCTGAGGAGTCCTTATCTAAGGGAGTGCAGTCTGGTCCAGAAGTCCCAGAGATCCGGAAAGCAGCAGATGACATCTGTGTCCCCAGGCTGTGGTCATACAAGAGACTGCAGCTTTTGTCAGACCAGACTGAACCCAGGGCCATCACTCTCTGGTCTTTCTTCCGCGCTTCCTTTCACACTGTGGCTCTGGTGGTGGAGTTGTGGCAGCAGGAGGAGGAGGAGGATGGTCCAACTCAATCACGTCGGTCTTGGGTGTGATTTCGCCACTCACCCCCTTAGTTAGGACTTTATAAATAAGTTGCTCACACATGAGGCGTTGACCCTCCTGCATGCCCTGCAGTTTTGTGGCAGCCATGCAGGCAAAGGCCTCTTCAGGAGTGGGTAAGGCTCTGAGGGACGCAGAAGCCTCCTGAATAAGCCTGAGTGCAGAATCCTGAACGTGACTCCCCTTCCTGGGTCTTTTGTATGGAAGGCGGAGGGGAGGAACCTGCGATTCCGTCAGGCTGCGACTGGTCCCAGGCTTCTCCTGGCTGCCATTAACCCCCGCCTCCTCCTGGCTGACACTAATCCCCGCCTCCTCCTGGCTGCCACATTCCACAGCCTCCTCCTGGCTGAGGTCTTCCTGTGTATGAAAAAGGGACATAGTTTTAGTTTTTTAGTCATCATTCACACACAATTTTCACCTCCTGACTGTTGCAAATTGAATGTTAACAAATATAACAGACTATCATTCTGAGCCCAGCATTTTTCATTCTTGTCCCAATTTTGGGTGCCCACTACTGTCTATTGATATGTAAAACACTTTTTTCAATCAGCAATTAGTGATCAATAATAACATCTAGTAAAGATCATTTCTTTATTGACAAGAAATCTGTAGAAGAATGCTATACCTGACTCCAGCTGGGCTCCTCCACTTCTTCCTGGCTGGAAGGCCCAGGTTGGACATTGGAAGCCTCAGCTGGGGTGGAAGGAAGAGTGGAAGGAAGAGTGGAGAGGGATTCCCTGACTTCAGTGTGGTCTGACAGAAATCGCAGTCTCTCATAGTACCACAGCCTGGGGACATAAATGTCATCTGCTGCAGCTCCGGACCTCTGGGAATCTGTGACCTTCTTGCGCTCCCTAAGATAAGTGCTCCTCAGGCCACCAATTTTGGCTTTTAAATAGGGGATGGTTGCTGTGGGGACCACCGGCTTCACCAACTCCAGCAGTTTCTCCAGCGCTGCCTGCCTCTTTTGTTTATTATTGTAATGGGGATGTCTCACCTGCCACAGACAGGGCAGCTCCCTGTAGTTGTCTATGAACAGGGGGAGGAAGTTGTGGTCATTGAAGCCATCCATTTTTTCTGCAAGACACAACACAAGACAAACCCTAAGGTCAGGCCAAACTCTCCTAATCTTGTTACAATATAGGGTTCAATTTTGAAGCAGTATAGGCCCAAGTTTAGATCTTACCTTCGTTATCACGGTCGGTGCCTCCGATGCTCCTTCCTCCGCTCACAGATCGTACATAATACGCACGTGTGTTATACACACTGCGCATGCGTGTAACTCCGCCCGCCCCTGACGTTCTTTCTAGTCTATTCCCCGCCCCTTTTCGTTCTGCGCAGTGGGGGAAGAGCACATGGCGGATACACAGCAGGTGCGTGCTAATTACTGGAACGAGGAGGAGGAAAGCCCGGATCCGGAGACGTCCCGATCCAGAAGGAGATTTAAGGCCTCAAATATGTCCTTTGGGGAGATGTTGGAGATGGTGGACATCCTGAAGAAGGCCGACTATGATGGAAAGTATGGACCTTACCCCAACCCCAATGTCAGAAAGGCCAAGATCATGGTGAAAGTGGTCAAAAGTCTGCACCGGAATTTCGGGGTACGTCGATCGAAAGATCAGCTCAGGAAACGGTGGTTGGACCTCAAATTACGAGAACACGAGCAGTACAGAAAGATCCGGAGAGTGCTGCAAAAAAGTAAGTAGTTGTGCTGTGTTCCTATTCTTTTTGTGTTTATTACGTTCGTGCTGCTCCATGTGCTTTTCTTAAAAGTGTACATTTTAAAATGGCAACTTTCATGTTCATGGGCACATTATTCTTCGTATCAAACATTTTTCTTTTGGCCTATAAAACACCATTGTTTTGGCCATATGCATTTGGCCACATTTTTTACGCCCTGCTTGTATGAAACTAATTTGGTTGTGTAGATGTGTTTGTTACTAGAATGAGATGAAAACTAGATTCTGTGTAAGGAGAGACACTGAGCAGCTGTTTTCACATCTGGACACTGAAGCACTAGTGTGGGACCCCAGAACACCATTTTTATTAGGGGGGCCACACAGGTGCTCCAGTGTATACTATAGGGGTGACTCCATCTGTGAAGCTTGTACCAAACAGGTAAAGTATTGCAGCTTGACAAAGGACACTGAAAATGCTACATTTTGGAACTCTGCCAAAATAGAAAATTGTACCCCACTTCCAAGCAATGTTTCCTATTTATAGTTCTGCCATCAAATATCTGTGTGCTAAGTATACCATTTTTGTTTTACATAGGGGAGAAAAGACTTGGAGGACACCCCTCATCCGAGGAGACCACAGACCCCCCACCTCTGGAAGAAGGGGAAATACCCCCAACCCAAGAAGAGCAGGAGGAAGAAGATGTGGTGGAAATTGTCACCACAACAGGTGAGTGTCTGCGACCACAGGCTCAGGTAAGAGATGGATGCCGGCATAATTTTGATACCTGTTTTTGTTTGGTTTCTCTCTTTTTAGGTGATCGTGATGTTGTGGATCCAGATCCTTTCATATCAGAAAGTGCCCAGATCCTGATCGGGGAGATCATGGGGTGTAATTTAGAATTGGAAAACCTCAAGAAAAAAATCAATGATGTTATTCAAAAAAATAAAAACATCATTGATGTTTTGGGGCGAGTTTAAAACTCCTCCAAATCCTTTTGTTGTTTTGTGTGCTACAATGTTAAAAATGTTTTAGCGATTTTTAGAAATGCCAAATTTGGAGGATGCACACAGTGTGCCAACATGTGCTATCTGCCATCACGGGAGATCAATGTAGGCGTTTTGGGGGTGCAACCCCTTCCTCAATAATAAAGTAGCTGAGAGGAAGGGGTTTCTCCCCCAAAGCACGTCCTTTGATCCCCCGTGATGGCAGCTAGCACATGTTGACATTGGCAAATTTGTGTGCATCTTCCAAATTTGGCTTTTCCTGGGGTGACTTCACCCCATCTGAACGCAATATCAAACACAGTTCCTAAATACTCATGTCTGATATTGCCTTCAAGTTCTACCAAATGTGAACTTTGTAAGTTCAAGATTTGTGTCTTTCTTGTTGGTTTTACACATGCCTGTTTTATCTTAAATGGACATTTCTATTTTTGATAATGCCACCCCAAAAATTGTTGTACAACAAACATGTTGGTTTGTTTTAAAAACCTTTTCTAAATGCACATGTGATTGTGCAGGTATTAAAAAGATTGTTAATCAAGAATGTGTGGATTATTGTCTCAACGCTACAACACTTTTGTGGTGATGTAATTGCTGCTTTCTGTGAAAATGGGGGTTATTTCCTAAGGGCAAATCATCTTTGCACTACAAGTGCAGTTTCAGTGCATTTTCAAGTGCACTTGTAGTGCACCCAACAGTACTTTGTATAAGGTTACACAATCATGCCATTTTCAGGACTCCCCACATTTCTGTCAGGGTCAGCTAAAACAAACACAAGCAGTAAATGTCACCAAAGATTTGCTTTTTTTATTTTATTTGATAAAGGCTTCACAAATTGTCTGGCATATTGATGGCCCCCGCTACCTGCAAAGAACTCAAGGTATCTTAACCGGACATCACGGGCACTCAGGGAGGGCAAGCCAGGATGGCCACTTTCAAGCGCCGTCAGGTTTGTTTCATTTAGCATTCCGGCCTCAGGCCCAACTGAGCCAGCATAGTTGGCAGAATGTTGGCGTAAAAAGTTATGTAGAACACAGCACGCCAGGATTATATGATTAAGTTTATACTCCGCCATATGGATGGCTGTCAGAAATAGGCGGAACCGGCTGGCCATGATTCCAAATGTGTTCTCCACCACTCTTCTGGCTCTGGCCAGCTGGTAATTAAAAACCCTCTGTTCCGGGGTGAGGGTCCTCATCGGGAATGGCCGCATAAGATGGTCCCCCAGCGCATATGCTTCATCCGCAACGAAGACGAATGGGAGTCCTTCCACATTCTCTTCTGGAGGTGGCAAGTCCAAGCTGCCATTCTGGAGACGCCTGTAAAACTCTGTCTGGGCGATGACTCCACCATAGGACATTCGGCCATTCTTCCCCACGTCCACATACAGGAAGTCGTAAATAGCCAACACCAACGCCAACATCACAATACTATTGAACCCCTTGTAATTATAATAGTACGACCCCGAGTTGGGTGGTGGGACGATGTGGACGTGTTTCCCATCAATTGCCCTTCCGCAGTTAGGAAAGTCCCACCGCTGGGCAAAGTGGGAGGCCACAGTCTGTCATTCCTGTGGCGTGGAAGGAAACTGTCGAGGAAAACAAAAAAAACTTAGTATTTCTGCGCATAAAAATGGAAAGCAGATTAGACACAAACATTCTTGGCCAACATCCAGATAATATTTATTAAGGGGAATTTTACAACACCAAAGTATAAGGTATACCTATCATATCCCCCCCTTCTCATGGGCCATTTCTAACATTATGGGGGGGGGGAATCTTGGACAGGTAACCCTCTTCACTTCATTGAGAGATGAATGCCTAAATACAGGGTATTACTTGGAACAGCCCCTCCTTAGTTACAGTATTGGCAGCCCACTGGACAGGTAAGAAGTGTCATAATACAAAGATATAAATACACACTGTACACATTTGAGCACATTTGGACATTCTGCTATTACCTACCAAGATAATAATAGGATACAAAAACTTTCAACAGTACCATTTGAAAGTATACAGGCAGGCCCTTGCACTACATGCTTTGGGGAATTCATCCATACATCTGACCACAAAAGAGGTGGGTATAGTGTGTATGGGTTTGGCAAAGTCAGCAGATAGATGATTGAGGATAGATAGAGAATTGGTATCAGCTGACTTAGCAGTTGTGGGGAGGGAGGGTTGATAAAAATGATTTGGGGACACTACAAAAAAAAGCCTCTGGCACTCTGCCTGAATTTAAAGCACAAATCAGATTTCTAAACATTTTAGGGGGTGTTTGGGGTAAAGCACTACTATGGAGCTGATAAAATACATTGTTAAGTGACTACATGAGGTGAATATAGGGCCAGGAGAACATGCTGGGGAGGTTAGTGAAGGCAAATATGTATGAAGGACTAAAAAAATAATTACATAAAAATCCAGCATGCATGAGAACAAAGGGGACATTCACAGCATATTACAATCATGGTAATTAGGGAATGAGGAAAGAAATACAATATATTAGCAAACATTCAATACAATAAAATGTGATATTAAAGGATAAAAATCTTACCTTCATATACTCCTTCTGCAGGACCTGGATGATGGCAGAACAGGTCTCTGGGATAATGATCCCCAGAGCCTGGGGGGAGATGCCTGTCGAGAACTTGAGGTCCTGCAGGCTTCTCCCTGTCGCCAAGTACCGCAGGGTAGCGACGAGCCTCTGCTCCGGAGTGGTAGCTTGCCTCATGCAGGTATCCTGCCTGCTGATATAGGGGGTGAGCGAAGCCAACAAACGGTGAAATACGGGGTCCGTCATCCTGAGAAAGTTCCTGAAATCATCAGGATTATTCTCACGGATCTCACTGAGCAAAGGCATATGAGAGAACTAGTCACGCTGAAGCAACCAATTCTTGGTCCATGAACTCCTCCCCACCTTGTTCATGGACTGGACTTGTGTCAAGGTCAGAACCCCAACACCAAGCCCCCACACAGCACGAACTCTACGAGGAGTACGTATACGCAACATGGCTAGAAAACGGTCGGCTGCTCAGAACGAAGTAACAGAACGCACTGAAGAACAGCAAGGCCTGTGAAAAGCAACCTGAAAAACAGTAACGAATGAACAAGAACACAATGACAAAGTCATGCGTAGTTTGCTTGCACGCACTGAAGAGCAGATACAAACCCGCAAGCACAAACTGAACCGCAGAAAACGATCTGAAAGCCACGAGTCTGAAAAAGCGCGAATCGTCTCTCACCAAACTTTTACTAACACGAGATTAGCAAAAGGAGCCCAAAGGGTGCCGCGCTTGGTTCTTTTTTTTTTTTTTTTGCCACCTCAGTGATTATAATTGGAGACCTGATCCACTTTGTCAGTGTCATCTATGTCTCTCCTTTTTTTTCACATCATTTATAGCTTTCTTTACAGGTGTACATAACTTTTATTTACTTTAACAAATACAAAATTCAGCATGCGTTTTTTTCCCCAAAAAGAACCCCAACCCATAACCCTCTCCCCTACCCCTACCCCTCTCCCTCCCCCCCACCTCTTGTGTACATTAGTTGATTTCTCTATTTTTAATCGGTTCTAGATCTCAAACCTTCAGTAATGCTCCATAATTTTTTAAAGTCCTTCCAGTTTTGCCAGTTATTCCCCCCCTCTGCTGATTCGGCTTCCCTTTCAGGTCCTCCTTCCTCCATATATCGAATCCCTTCTACTACATCAACCCACTCCCAAATTGATGGGCCCTCTACCTTCTGCCACTTTTTTGCGATGGTCTTTTTCGCCGCATTCAGCAGGTGTGGTACTAGGGTGTTTTTATATTTTTTTACCTCCCCTCCTATTCCATGATGTAACACTGTCCAGGGGTCTGTTTTAACTTCTATCTTAGTTATTTCCTTAATGTGCCCCAAGATTTTTACCCAGTAACGTTTAATTTCAGGGCAGTCCCACCATATATGGGCCATGTTTCCTATGCCTTTACACCCCCTCCAACACTCCGATGTTTTGTCTTTTTGGTATTTACATGCCTTATCCGGGGTGATATACCAACCTGTTAAGATTTTGTAGTTCATTTCAGCAACACTGGTGTCAATTGACGAACTGTGGGTCAGTTCCAGTATTTTCTTTAATCTATTACTATCTAACTGCAATCCTAATTCTTTTCCCCATTTGGTGATAAATGGTGGTACCTCACTACTACTCTTCGCCAGACCCAATTTATAGATTTTAGATATTATACCTTTAGTATTGTTCAACAAACATATCTTTTCCAACTCTGATAGCTCCTCCCCTGACCTTATTGGATGTGGTAGGCGACTGACAAAATGGCTTAGCTGCAGGTATCTCCAGCGATCTAGCACCCATGTATCTGTTTTGTGCTTTAATTCCTGAAACGTGACAATCTTCCCCTCTTTAATAATATCCCTCAGTTGTACCTTTCCCTTTTTAATCCAACTCCCCCCAATTTCCTTTTTCCCAGGTGCAAAATAGTCACTTTCTGAAAGTGAAATTAAAGGAGAATTATATGTGTTATTTACTTGTTTATATACTATGTCCCAAACTCTAAAGACCACCTTTGTCAGTGAATGTGTGTTGATATCTAGTACTCTATAGTGTGGAGGGTTCCAAATCAAGTGTCCTAAGTGTGCCTTACTCAAACTATTCTCTATATTCACCCATCTTTTCTGTGTATTCTCTCTATACCACTCTATCGCTCTTGACACCAGTGTTGCCCTGTAATAACCCTGAATATCAGGCATCGCCAAACCCCCTTTCCTTTTTTCCTGTTTTAGTATGTCGAAAGACACTCTAGCCCTTCTGTTTTTCCAGACAGCTCTCATGATAATTGATTTCAGTTTTCTAAAATAATACTGTGGGATATTCAATGGGAGCATCTGTAGTTTATAGGTGATTTTAGGTAGTAATATCATCTTTATGGCGTTGATACGTCCAACCCATGAAAATGGTTTAGTTGTTATCCTTTTGCTCTCAGCTTTTATTTCGTCTAATAGTGGAATAAAGTTTAATTTATAGATCTTCCCTAATGAATTAGCCAGTTTTATACCCAAGTAATCTATTTCTTTTTTCCATATAAATTTAAATTGCTTTTTCAACTTACTTTCCTCCCTCTTACCCAAGTTGATATTCAGGATTTCCGATTTTGCCGAGTTTATTTTGAAGTTTGATACTTCTCCATACTGACTCAGGACTCTAAGAATGTTTGGCATTGTAATTCTGGGGTTAGCTATGAAAAGCAGAACATCGTCGGCGAAGGCTGCGATCCTATGCTCTTCATCCCCAACCCTGAAACCCCAAATATCCAGATCTGCCCTAATCACTGACAACAGTGGCTCCAAGGAAAGGACAAAAAGCAGGGGGGACAAGGGACACCCCTGTCTCGTTCCATTCTCCATTTCAAAAACCTCTGAAGGGGAACCGTTAATTCTTATCGAGGCCGTAGGGTGGTTATACAAAGCACGTATCCTATTAATCATTTTCGGGCCCAATCCCATAAATTTCAGAGTTTGGAACATGAACCCCCAGTCTACTCTGTCAAACGCTTTCTCCACGTCTATAGACAAGAGTAGACCTGGGGGTCCATTGTCCTTAATATGCTGCAGCAAGAGGAGTGCCCGCACGCCATTGTCTCGCCCTTCTCTTTTCGGGATGAACCCCACTTGATCTGGATGTATCAAGTCACTGAGTATCTCTTTTAACCGATTTGCTAAGACTCTGGCATATAGTTTTACATCGGTGTTGATCAGCGATATTGGCCTATAGCTAGAGCATATTGTAGGATTTTTCCCCTCTTTTGGGATAACCGTGATCTCCGCTCTAGGCGCTTCTCTACTCAGTTCAAAGTCCCTGCCCAGCCCATTCATATATTCACAGAGTCTAGGGGTTAGTATTTCTTAAAATTTTTTATAATACGTATTGGTGAATCCATCAGGTCCCGGGCTTTTGCCTGGAGCTGATTCGGATAGCGCTCTATTGATCTCTTCTATCGGCTTTCTAAGATGTCTTTGTCGTTCTCATTAATCTTTGGGAGGTTGGCTTTATTCAAGAATTCTACTATTTTCCTGTCCTTTACTCCTTCTTGCCTTGTATTTTTGGCCACTGAGTATAACTCACTATAATATTCCCTGAAGGATTCCCCTATTTCTTTTGTTGTATGGAGCATTACTCCTTTACTGTTTTGGATTTTTTCTATGTAGTTTCTGGCTTTTTTCCTTCTTATTATTTTGGCTAGTAGTCTACTGCTCTTGTTTAGACTCTGATAGCTTTCTTTTGCCACCTTATAAAATACCTTTTTTGTTTCTAGATCTATGTAATCCTTTAGTTCCTCTCTTTTTTGAACCAATTTTTGATCAACCCTCCTCCCTTGGCCCAAACCTTTCTTGTGTTCTTGCTCCAAATGATATATTTCTTCAGTTAGTTTTTTAATTTGCTCCTTTGTTTCCCTTTTCCTCATTGCCCCTATCTATATTATTATCCCCCTTATGTAGGCCTTGTGGGCCTCCCACAAGGATGACCCGGCGATCTCTGCTGTATCATTTATTAAAAAATATTGTTTTAGTTCCTGTTCTATTTTCTTTACATTTGATACTTCTTGTAAAAGATCTTCATCTAATCTCCAGGTTACTGGGGTTCTCTGATTTTCTGAAACATACAATCCCATACTAACTGGGGCGTGGTCTGACAAGGTAGTAACCTCTATCTTAGACTCCACAACTCTGTCCAACAATGAATGTTCAGTCAGTATATAATCAATCCTAGAGTATGTCCCGTGCGCTGAGGAGTAGAACGAGAAATCCTTCTTATTTGGGTTCATAATCCTCCATACATCCACCAGTTGACATGAGTGAAGCTTCTGTTTTAACTTCTTCAATTTCTCGTTCATTGTCCCCAGCGCATGCGACGTACTGTCTACCTCTGGAGCCATACACACATTGAAATCTCCCATCATAATCAGACCACCTTCTTTAAACTCCATTAGTTTTTCTAAAATTTTCCCTAGAAAACCACTCGGCTCTTTATTCGGTGCATAAATATTTGCCAGCGTACACCTCCATCCCTCCAGGGAACCCTTCAGGAATATATATCTCCCTCCCTGATCCGTTAGCCTCTCTTCAGCCTTAAAATTGACCCCTCTTGCTATTCCAATTGCCACTCCTCTTGCCCTTGATGTTATTGAGTCCCCATAAAACCAGGTTGGATACGTTTTTGACCATATCTTGCTCTTAGAATAACATGTTAGATGGGTTTCTTGGAGGAACACAACCTCAGCTTTGTATCTCTCCAATTCCCTTAATATCTTATGTCTCTTTGTGGGCTCGTTAAGACCCTTTACATTGTAGGTCATAAAATTTAACTTCCTCATCCCCTCACCTGTTTTTTAATTTTTGTTGGACCTGCATTACTGAACTAATCCAAATTTTCTCTTTATTTTCTTCTTTCCTTCCCCTTCCTTTTTCCCTTTTACTTCCTTGTACACAGAGTTCCCCCTTCCCCTCCCCCACCCCCTGCCCCCCCTCCCTACCCCCCAGCCACCACCTGGCTCCCCATTCGCCAAGCGCCATGGATACCATGAAGCCTAACGAATCACCTGTTTGAGGTGGGAGCCCGAGTGTGTCCCTTACCCCCCCCTGCATGGTGTTTTAAGCAAAGAGGGGTAATCCAGATACCACAGAAACCCCTCCTCCCTCCCGCCGCCCCCCTACTCTATTCCTTTATCCCTCCTCACCTCCCTCCATCCCCTATTACAGACCCCAAGTCACCCCTCCACCCAACCCGGCAGATCCGGTTCTTTCATGTCAAGTCTATCACAGAAGTCCTTTAACTCTTCAGGGAACCTCAATCTTGCTGATCTTCCGTCTCTAAAGCCCATTAAGCACGCCGGGAACCCACAACTATATTTTATGTTTAGTTCTCTCATCTGGTCTAATAAGGGCTTCAAAAGCCTTCTCCTTGCGAGGGTTTCGGGAGCGAGGTCTGTATATATTTAGATCTCTGACCCTTCAAATTTTAGCGGGGGTTTGCCTCTCATTTTAGATATAATTGCAGCTTTGTCTTCATAGTATCTGAACCTGATTATTATATCTCTCGGCCTCTGGTGGTCTGAGTTGAATAATCTTCCTACACGGTGAGTCCTTTCTATTTTAGGGAATTCCGTAACCTCCTCTTCTAACAGAGGACCCAATATTTGGGGGATCACCCTTCTCAAGTCTTCTCCTTTATTTTCTGGGACAAAGCGGAGTCTTATATTTTGTCTTCTATCTCGGTTTTCCTGATCCTCGATCTTATATAGGGTTATCTTCTGATTTTGTCTAGAAGTTTTAATTTGTTCTTTGAGGTTCATTATCTCCTTTTCTAGTTCCTCTGTTTTTTTCTCCGTTGTTTCTACTCTTTCTAACAGGCTTCCCAGGTCTGCTCTCACCAGGCCTATTTCTAGTTTTATTGAGATCTCAAGGTTTTTGAGCATGTCCCCCATTTCCTCTTTTGAGAGCATTAGGGCACTTGTTCTTCTTTCTTCCACCCGACTTATATCCCCTTCACTTTCCATTATTGAATTCTCCTTTGACTGGGCCATTTTATCCCCCGCTTTATTTGGGGTTCCCCCTCTTCCTTCTGTCCTTAATCCTCCTTGGGCCCCTTGCTCCCCTCCTTTTGGGCTCACCCCTTGGGACATGAACTGTTTTATTGAGCTTCCAGTTGTCCTATCCTTCGGCGTTTTAGGTGCTCCCCCTTTTTTAGTTGCCGCTTTATTCATTGCTCCCTTCTTTCTCTGACCTCCTGTTGGTTTCCCCAGGATTGACTGAGCTTCCTCCCTCCTCCTGTAGGGTGAGGATCCTTCAGGAGTGTTAGCCCAGATGATTATTATTCTGAGTCCTGCTTCAGGCTGCTTTCCTCCTTTGTATTTTAGCTCGTCCAATCAAGAGGGGGTAACACCTCTTTGGACAGGACCCAGGCCCTCCACACACCCGTACCTCAGAGATGCCTCGGTCCTACCTGTCCCCACCCTGCGATCTTCTCTTTGCCTGTTAGATCAATATAGGTTTACAGTCCTCGATCTTTGTTTCTGTAAAACAGGTCCCCCCTTTTTTTTTTTTTCCCTTTTATATCTTTATCTTTTATTATTTAGTTAGTATGTTTCTTTAAGCTCATTATTTTAAACTCACAAGATCAAAGCCGAGTTTTCTTGCTTTGTGTATTCACCCCCCCTTCTTCCCCCTCTCTCGTTTATTCCAGATGAACTTTCTTATTTGCCTTGAGACCCTTTTACAAGTTCAAAACAGGCTTCATTGCCCACCAAGGCTGAGGAACTCAAACATAACAATAACTTCAGCTAGCATCCTCATTCATTGACTTCTGTCACCGTTATATCAGGCAGTGTAGCAGAGTATTACTTATGACATCCAAGCTGAGAAATTCAAACATAACAATAACTTCAGCTAGCATCCTCATTCATTGACTTCTGTCACCGTTATATCAGGCAGTGTAGCAGAGTATTACTTATGACATCCAAGCTGAGAAATTCAAACATAACAATAACTTCAGCTACCGTCCTCATTCATTGACTTCTGTCACCGTTATATCAGGCAGTGTAGCAGAGTATTACTTATAGCATCAAGGCTGAGGAATTCAAGCAAAACAATAACTTCAGCTACCATCCTCATTCATTAACTTCTGTCATCGTTATATCAGGCAGTGTAGCAGAGTATCACTAATACATAGAGAGGGAGAGTAAAGACAGTGCTGTTCCTACATTACCGATACCGGACTCAGCGGAGATCCAAGGAGGTCTCACGTTGTCTGATGAGGGACTGCAGAGGGGGAGCCGTGGGGGGGGGGGGGGCGGACGCCATCAAATCCTCCCTTACACTCCGTCTGCTTTAACTCAGCAGCCGCCTTCCGTGTCCCGGCAGCGGCGCATGGAGCTTCTACTCCTCTTCCCCTGTTGGAGTCTGGGGTCCAAAAGCCGCAGCGCTCGTGATGGCGTTCGGGGATCTTCCTCTCCCCTCTATCATGCAGGCATGTTCCTTCCTTCCTGTGTAGTGGCTGGATAGGGCGCGCTTCGGGATCCTAGGAGAGTCCGCTTCTCTGGCTGACACTCTCACCTCCCTCCCTCCGTGATGCGCTCTACGTCATCACGTCTGTTCGCCGCGCTTGGTTCTGAACTGGCCTTTTCTAGTCTCGTCCTACGTGGTTGACGTCACCGCGTTGTTGGGGATCGGAAATTCCGACAACTTTGTGCGACCGTGTGTACGCAAAACAAGTTTGAGCCAACATCCATCGTAAAAAATCGTTGTCGGAATGTCCGATCAATGTCCGACCGTGTGTACGGGGCATTAGATTGGAACTTCTCTCTGTTAGCAAGACCTTGTTAATTTCAGTGTCTGGGAGATCTAAGTTATAACCCTTTTCGAGGAATCTGTTCTTAAGCACCTGAGCCTGGGATAAATAGTCAGAGGTTCTTGTACAATTGCGACGCAGCCTGAAAAACTGGCTACGGGGAATTGCTTTTAGCCATGGATCTTCATGGCAACTATCGACCGGAATATATCCGTTCTGGTCGGTGGGTTAAAAGTATGTTCTAAACTCCAAATGTTGTTCCACCACCAAGATCTCCAGGTCTAAGAAATGAACTGTAGAGGTACTAGCTTCATAGCTTAAAGAGATCCCTCTGTCATTAAGGTTAAGTGTAGCAATGAAGTTGTCC
The DNA here is from genome assembly GCF_042186555.1 of Aquarana catesbeiana. NCBI lineage: Eukaryota > Metazoa > Chordata > Amphibia > Anura > Ranidae > Aquarana > Aquarana catesbeiana. The sequence continues at coordinate 165,944,159 of NC_133332.1, read as the reverse complement.
AAGGATACGCGATCCCCATCCCATAGGAGGAGGATGTCATCTATGTACCTAGCCCAGAGAACTAACTCAGGTCTCCAGGCGGCATAGACGAAATCCTTCTCCCACTGGGCTATGAAGAGGTTGGCGAGACTGGGGGCAAACTTTGTCCCCATAGCCACGCCCCTCTTCTGCAGATAGAACTGGTTTTGGAACCAGAAATAATTATTCCGGGTGACAAATTTCAAAAGTTGCATAATGAAGTTCTTTTGTAGGGAAGGAAGTCTAGCGTCTCTTGATAGATGGTTTTCAACCGCATCAAAACCTAGATTGTGAGGTATGCACGTATAAGAAAAAGAATCATCCCTTCCTGGAATTGGACTGACTCAAGTAATTTAATGGTATCTCTAGTATCTTTTAGATATGAAGGGGTAGAGCGGACCAAGGGTTGTAGATAAAAATCCACGTATTTCCCGATCCGGGCCGTAATCAATCCTGCTGACTATAGGTCGGCCAGGGGGATTGACAGAGTCTTTGTGGACCTTAGGGAGATAGTAAATGGCAGGGATACGCGGAACCCAGGGAACCAAAAAGCTTTTCTCCTTCTTGTTAAGAATCCCCAGTGCATATCCTTCGTCAACTAATTCCAATAAGGCCTTTTTGTAAACGGTAGTGGGATCAGTGGGAAGAGGACTATATGTGTCAGAATCATTCAAGATTCTACTCATTTCCTTTAAGTAATCTACTTTGTCTAAAACAACAATCCCACTACACCATAATCGGCAGGGCGGATTATAAGATTTTTCCTCTCACATAATAATTTTAATCCAACCTTAATGTCAGGTTTAATATAAACCCTTTTCTTACGATCAATTAATTTCTCTAAGTCATCCAAAACCAGATTTTTGAAGACCTGAACAGATGGTGCTATGGCACCAGGAGGGTTAAATAAAGAAGGATTAGATAATCCAGAATGTAAACATTTTTTTCCAGATGAAATAACATCTGAAAGGGTGGGAACCATATCAGTTATAGGGGGCCTAAGCGGTTGAGCTAAAAAGCTTTGGGGCAATTTTCAAGGCAGTCGTGGGCCACAACACCATGACCTTGATCACAACTATCACACTCCGATTCGCTTAAACAATCGATTTACCCCACTTTGAGATAATGTTTCCTATGATGCTCACCAGGAGCCATATTCTCAATATGATAGGGAAGAAGATCTATATAATAGATCCCCATATAATTATAACCAAAGTCATCCGGGTTCCATTCAGCCTTTGGGTTTTCAGAAACCAATGGAAGGATATCCAGGAAATTTAGAAAGAAAAGAGGGACCAGAGGGGGGTGGAGGGTCCAAGGCCAAAAGAAAAAGAAAAAGAAGGGCCGGTATTTTTAACCTGAGCTCTGTCACACTGACAGAGGCAGAGCAATCTGTTTTGGATAAAGGGCTCAAATTTGTCCCCCCAAAACCTCTCAGTAGATTCACCACATTTATTGATGTCTTAAAGTTTACGCGAAAGCTTAGTATACAGAGACACTTTTTAGCTCAACCGCTTAGGCCCCCTATAACTGATACGGTTCCCACCCCTTCAGATGTTATTTCATCTGGAAAAAAATTTTTACATTCTGGATTATCTAATCTTTCTTTATTTAACCCTCCTGGTATCATAGCACTATCTGTTCAGGTCTTCAAAAATCTGGTTTTGGATGACTTAGAGAAATTATCTGATCATAAGAAAAGGGTTTATATTAAACCTGACATTAAGATTGGATTAAAATTATTATGTAAGAGGAAAAATCTTATAATCCGCCCTGCCGATTATGGTGTGGTGGGATTGTTGTTTTAGACAAAGTAGATTACTTAAAGGAAATGAGTAGAATCTTGAATGATTCTGACACATATAGTCCTATTCCCATCGATCCCACTACCGTTTACAAAAAGGCCTTATTGGAATTAGTTGATAAAGAATATGCACTGGGGATTCTTAACAAGAAGGAGAAAAGCTTTTTGGTTCCCCAGGTTCCACGTATCCCTGCCATTTACTATCTCCCTAAGGTCCACAAAGACTCTGTCAATCCCCCTGGCTGACCTATAGTCAGCGGGATTGACTCTGTCACGGCCCGGATCGGGAAATACGTGGATTTTTATCTACAACCCTTGGTCCGCTCTACCCCTTCATATCTAAAAGATACTAGAGATACCATTAAATTACTTGAGTCAGTCCAATTCCAGGAAGGGATGATTCTAGTTACAGCAGACGTGGCTGCACTTTATACGTGCATACCTCACAATCTAGGTTTTGATGCGGTTGAAAACCATCTATAAAGAGACACTAGACTTCCTTCCCTACAACGGAACTTCATTATGCAACTTTTGAAATTTGCCACCCGGCATAATTATTTCTGGTTCCAAAACCAGTTCTATCTGCAGAAGAGGGGCGTGGCTATGGGGGCAAAGTTTGCCCCCAGTCTCGCCAACCTCTTCATGGCCCAGTGGGAGGAGGATGTCGTCTATGCCACCCGGAGACCCGAGTTAGTTCTCTGGGCTAGGTACATAGACGACATCCTCCTCCTATGGGATGGGGAGCGCGTATCCTTGGACAACTTCATGGCTACACTTAACCTTAATGACAGAGGGATCTCTTTAAGCTATGAAGCTAGTACCTCTACGGTTCATTTCTTAGACCTGGAGATCTTGGTAGTGGAACAACATTTGGAGTTTAGAACATACTTTAAACCCACCAACCGGAACGGATATATTCCGGTCGATAGTTGCCACGAAGATCCATGGCTGAAAGCAATTCCCCGTAGCCAGTTTTTCAGGCTGCGTCGCAATTGTACAAGAACCTCTGACTATTTATCCCAGGCTCAGGTGCTTAAGAACAGATTCCTCGAAAAGGGTTATAACTCTGATCTCCTAGGCACTGAAATTAACAAGGTCTTGCTAACAGAGAGAAGTTCCCCGAATATAATTGACCCCCCTAAAAAGGTTTCCTTTTTTCAGGACTGTAAGGGTTATTACCCATGTCGCAAGTGCAATGTGTGTCTTCCCAATGTCGGAGGGAGACATAAAACCACTACATTCAAATCTACGGTTACTTCCCGTATATATTATATGAAACAATTTACCACCTGCTCCTCCCAATATATTGTGTATTTGCTCACCTGTCCCTAACACAAACAGTACGTTGGTCGTACGATTAGGACTTTTTCTATCCGAGTCAACGAGCATGTGGCCGGGATTAAAGGTGGAAAACGCAAACACACAGTACCACGTCACTATTTGCAGTACCACAATAGAGATCCTTCAGGTACACTATTTCAGGTGATTGATAGATTTGTCCCTCATTGGAGGGGCAAGTCGCGTCTTCGTGGCGTGTCTCGCCCCGAAACATATTGGATATATGAGTTGAGGTCCTACTTTCCGTTTGGGTTGAACATTGAGTGGGACCTCAACTCATTCATTAACCAATCTTAGAGATTTTTCCTTTTTATTAGTTCCACTTTTCAGCCATATTGGGTTACAATTTGGATATGGGGCCTATACATTTTTAGGTACCTCCTACTTCCCTGCTTGAACCCCGATTTATGTTTTTCATTATTTATGAGTGCTAATTTTCTGGTTCCATGCTCGGGGTCTCTTTAGTTTGGGTGAGTTTTCATTATTCCCCCACTCTTTGTGAGTCACTAGATCATGGAATCGTTTTTTCTCCCTTATTTTGGTGATTTTTATTTATTGTGTTTTTGTTTCAATATCCACATTTGGGGTATAGCTTTGAATGTCACAGATATCACAATATCCCCCTTCGTTATATATATATATTGAATTTCTCTAGTGACTCATGATTTGCGTCATATAGGTGAAGTGCGGACTTGCGCTGGGACGCACCACGTGACCGCGGTGATTGTTCTTGCCTTAATCGCGAGATCTCCCCAACCTCCCCATGGTCACGCGGTGCCTCCCTCACTTGTCATGTGACTCGGGACTGTTGTTTGGCGGTCTTTTTGGGTGCGACGTCATATCCCTTTGTTTGACACATGGGCCGGCAGCCACAGAGACCGGACTTTTTGGTCGGTCTGCTGATTGGCTACTAGACCCGCCAATCTTCCTAATGTTGTATGTCATTGGTCCATCTGACTATGTGGGCCATCTTATAGTCAGATGACCGCGCTGGTCCAATAATATTCAGTTTTTTTCTTCCCTTTTGATTGGTCTTGTATTTGTTATTTTATTTATAAATATCAGCAGCGTGGAGTAGGTTGTTTATGCCCCAGTAGAACACCCTTAGGTCGAAATGCATCGGGCTGTTACACCATTCTCCATGTTGCCCTTGATTTTATTGTGGAAGCACAATTTTTTTCTCCACATATTATCCTGATGGGAGTGAATGTCCAGTTTTTGCCATATGCGGTACATCTTAACTTCAAGATTCCAATCGTGAGTTCCAGTAATGACCATCTAGCTCGGTGATCCCTGGAGTTTCTGTGGAGTTCATCTCAGAAGTTCCAACTGCCTGGATATCTCCCTATCCGCCCTGTGGGGCTCACTGCCTTTAAGACTCCATGTCGCTGACAGGGGAGTCCATTGGATCCGGTAAGAGTATGCATTTATCACTTACCCATTGATGTTGTTCCTGTTTGATGTTCTTCTTACCTATGGACCAACACAATCTTTGCCAGCCCTTGGAAATCCATCATCTGGAGTGATTGCATTCGTGTCTACACACAGCCGGACACTATATCACTTACCCTTTTGCCTTTGGCTTATTAGATTTTTTGTTCGTCACACAGGATTTGTGGATATATGGACTTTAATACCCTTCATCATTATTAATACATGAATTATGTTTGTACATCATGCGCTACATTTTTTACCATTTTTTGCACTGTTGTTGTCACACTGTATGTAGCTGTTCACCTCTTTTTAGTAGTTAGCGCAGTGTTTTTTGCACATTTCTTCGAAATTATGAGTATGTCCATGCTGTGTGTGAAAAATGTCTTATAAAACTGACAAATTTGTGTAAAAAATACATTTTCATTTTCTTTTGGCATTTTCCAAAAACTTGTGCAAAAAAATTAGTTCTTCAAATTACTGTGTCATTGTCTCTCTTAAAAGATACCTCAGGGTGTTTACTCTCCAATATGTGGGAATTTTGTGGGTGTTTTTACTGTCCTGGTGCTCCAGGAACTCCAAAAAATGTTATAGGTAGTCAGGAAATTAGATTTCCCTAGAAAGTCTTAAGGTGGCCCTGTATGTAAGTAGACTGTGAAAAAGTCTCATTCATGTAGTAGAAATACCCTTTTAATTGACAACTTTGTGTAAAAAAAAATTTTTTTTCCTCGTTTTCCAAAAACGTGGCAAAAAAATGACATTTTCAAAGAACTAAGAACAAAGAATGACTTATGCCTCTAAGAAAATACCTTGGAGTGTTTGCTTTCCAAAATGTGGTCATTTTGTGAGTATTTCCACTGTTCTGTACCAGGGCCTCTAAAAATGTTATAGGCAGTCAGGAAATTAGATGTGCAGTTTATGCTCCTTAAAAGCCTGAGGATGCTCTCTGGATTTTGGGCCCCTCTATGCAGTTAGGCTGTGAAAAAGTCTCACACATGCCATACTCGGGGGGGGGGAGGGGATAGCCAAATGTTTTTGGGGTGTAATTGTAAGTATGCATATGTTGTTTGTGGAAAAAATAACAGAATGACAACTTTGTAAAAAGAAAAAATATAAAATTAATTCATTTTCTAAAAAATTGTGGTAACATTTTACAACTTTGAAAAATTCAAAGACACGCATGATCAGAATCAAGGAATGACTGGGAAGAGTTTGGTCTTGTAAACTACTGTTCGTAATCTAGAATTAACATTTGCGACACCGCGGCAATTGATGGAATGGCAAAATTCTCATCTTCTTTAACCACTTACGGACTGCCTGCCGTCGTTTTAGTGTAAATATGAGATCTGAGGTCTTTTTGACCCTAGATCTCATATTTATGAGGTCCTGTCATGCTTTTTTTCTGTGTTTACATTCCTTGTAATAGGGATAAAAGTGACATATGAAAACAGTGTTCAAACCACACATGTGAGGTATCGCCATGATCGGTAGAGTGAGAGCAATAATTCTAGCCCTAGACCTCCTCTGTAACGCAAAACATGCCACCTGTAGAATTTTTTAAATGTTGCCTATGGAGATTTTTAAGAGTAAAAGTTTGTCACCATTCCACGAGTGGGCGCAATTTTGATGCGTGACATGTTGGGTATTAACATACTCGGTGTAACATTACCTTTCACAATATAAAAAAAACTGGGCTAACTTTACTGTTGTCTGATTTTTTATTTTTAAAAAAGTGTATTTTTTCCAAAATAAGTGCGGTATAAGCCCGCAAAGTATTGCAATGACTGCCATTTTATTCTCTAGGGTATTAGAAAAAAATACATAATGTTTGGGTGTTGTAAGTAATTTTCTAGTAAAAAAAAAATGTTTTTAACTTGTAAACACCAAATTTCAGAAAGAGGCTCGGTCCTTAAGTGGTTAATGGGATAATAATGAAGCTGCTTCGCACATAGTTATGCCAAACGTATTTTAAAAGGCATTTGTTTTGTACGATCTGAAAATCACGAATCAACGCTCATTAAACTTCTACTAACATGAAATTAGCAGAAAGGGCCCAAAGGGTGAGAAATTAACTTCCTCTTTATACTTTCATAGTACATCACTACGTTCGTGTTTGTCAAACGACAATTTGCGGATAGTTAGTATGCTAGACAAAATCCTGCACATGCCCGTTTGACAAAAATCAGACGCTCGGTGGTCCAACAATCAGACCGTGTGTATGAGGCTTAAGTATCCTGCATCTGCCAAAAACCAAAACATCGGTTTTGGGTGGACTGACTCCTTAAAAAATTCCATGGTTTACTTGTCTTGTATCATGTGAAATGTGAAACATTTCCAAGTTACACGGCACACAAACCATGAATGTTGCTCTGGGCATACTTCACAATTCTGTAACTTCTATGAAATTTTTATGAAGGAAGTTAATTTCCACAACTTTGGCACTCATATACTAACAATCAAGTAAGCCAATTACCTCTAGCATATTGCACTTCCTTCTCCAAGCCTTCCTGCCAATAATGTCTGTTCACAAATTACAGACCATAGAAATCTCTAAGGGAAGCTTTTGATACACAGGCCAAAGGCAGATGAATAAAGATGAATAAAGTAAGGGTGGACTTCTTTGGCTGAACATTCATTACAACCTGCAAACATTTGCAATGCTAGGTTAACACATGATCTTTAACCATCTCTTGATCGCTGACGGTAGATCTACATCATAAAACAGCAGTCAAGCCTCTGGGTATACAGGTAGATCTGAATTGTTTTTCAGTGTATGCTTACAATAATTGCCTTTTAGGCTTGTTATCCTTGCATCTCTAAAGAGCTGTGGCCCTATGGTAAATAGTAGCCAGTCAGAGAAGATCCTGGCAATGTGGTAATTTTGATTACCAATCAAAATAGTTATGGGGGAAAAGCATGTTTTAACTAATTTCTGCTTCTACCCATGCCTTCCCTCCTGTAAAGTCAGTATTATTTATGAAAAAGTGGCTCTTGTTTTACCAGGAAGTAAATGTTACTAATTTATATATTTCTATATTATGCTAATGAAATTGTCTTTTTTTTCATATTAGGCAAAAGGATATCGCATGAGATATTTGGGCCACATGGCACATTTTTTTTTCAAATATTGCATGCGATATTGAAAATGTCAATTTATCAACCCTTAATGCGTCATTTACCTCAAAAAGCAAAAATACTCATTAAATACCACATTAAACAGTAGTAAATTCAATTCACTAACATACATAAATAAATAAATAAATAAACAAATAAATAAATGCGTTAAAAGAAGTAGTAATCCAGGCATGCAATATTTAAGAAATGTATGGTAGGCACTGACATTCCTCTATGGGCAGGGCATGGAGGTATTTAAAAAAAAGGGTGACAATTCATAATTTAATGAGAATTTGGCGAGTCTTCACTGACATTTAGCAGCAGGGCGTAGCTCTGCTCTCAGGTATATCACAAATGGAGCTTTTTGAGACTAATTTGTTTGGATTTCAAGCCATGCAAATATGAGCAAGTAGTATGAGAAGCATGATTATAATGTGTCAATGGTCATTTACACAGCACACATTGCTTGATCATTTCACAGAAGCAGAAGCGCTGAAGAAATTTTGCCTGACCAAAGAGCTAATTTTGGTGCTGTTTTCTTAAGCACACCACACAGTACAGTTATGCTGTTCCACCAATGGCCAAGTTGTTGGCTGTCCTCCACTTTCTTGGAAATGCCTAACTTCAGATGGTTGCTGGAGAGGTGGTTGTAGTACCCCAGGCATCTTTTTCGCTCCTCCTTACTAAGGCCCTGCAAGGTTTCAGGCAAATTGCACCCAAGTATATTTACATGCCCACCACACGCCATGAGTGGGATCAAATTAAACATGATTTATATGGGATATCTGGTATTTCAAATGTCATGGGTGTAATAGATTGCACTCATGTGCCTTTTTTTTTCCATCTGTAAGAAAACAAATATACAGAGAATAACAAAATCCCATTAAGCGGAAATGAAAATATTCCAAAGTAGCGAGCTGTAATGACCACACCGAACTCCAAATGCTGGTCGGCAGATGCGCATGATGACGTAATGGCATTGCCATGCCCAACACATTTCATCATGGAGATGACATTGGTGGATCGGGGTTCTTGCCCATGCATTAATTGCCTTTGTGTGTAATATTAATGCTAGTGCTGCGGCACTTTTGTATTCGTTTTTTAATAAATAGATTTTTACGCATTACACTATGGGCAAACATTTTTTTATCCCCTGACATATCTGCAACATTGGTGGAGTAATCCTGTCTGGTGCTTGGAAGACTCTGTTTAAAGGAATTTAACAAGCATTTTTGACTATTTATTCCAATGGTCCACATCATCTGATAAGAGGCTTCTTAAAGCGCTGTCATTTGGTGGTGGATGCACAGGAAGCTGGAATACGGGGACTTATGAATTATATGGAAGGATTATTCTTCACATTTATATATATGATTTTTTTCACATTTCTGGGGCTTTTATAAAATAAAGTTTCTGTGTATTGAATTTCTTTTTACACATTTGGTTACTTTTCTTTGATTTTTTGCAATTATAAGAATTTATGTCTGCATTAATGGACTTTTCACTTCTATAAGAATCCAATTGTTTGTGGTTTAAAACTCACATGTATCATGTTTTGATTTAGCGCCATTTTTTCTGTTTTTATGTTACTGTTGTTACCCACTCATCATGATATACTATTTATGTATTAATATTGGAAATTTCCATATGTATTTTTTTTTTTTCAAATAGCGAATTTTTTTATTATGAGTTTTGGTGATACAGAATAAAGGAACATGAATAATCACATACATTGTTCAATGCATCCATAAGTAGTTTTAAACATATATCCTGTATGGTTTAGCTGTCTTTAGTTCCTATGGTAAACAAGATAGCAGATGCGAACTTCATTTAGTTACTAAATGGTAGTCCAGTCTTCTTGACTGGAATAGAACTAACAAAAAAGAAAAAAGACATAAAAATAAAACAGATATTTGTAATTGAAAACAAAGTTGCGTAAACCTGTGGTATATAGGGATTAGAAATAGGATAGGAAGGAAAGAAAGAAAGAGGGGGGAAGAGAAGAAGAGCCTTCTAGTTGATTTTATTACCTGGTCATGGTGGGTCCTCCCGGAGGTGCCACAGCTCCCAAACCCTGTTATGTCCCTCTAGTCTATCTTGGATTCTAGCTGTCATTTTCTCCATCAGCTCTACATCTCTGATTCTAGCGTATAGGTCCTCTGCTGAAGGCGGGGTAGTGCGTTTCCAATTTAAGGCTATTAGGCAGCGCGCTGCCGTAAGTATGTGTTGCACTAATTTTTTGTATGGTCTACAAATTTTAAGTGGTGATAGTCCTAATAAGAAGAATTTTGGAGTCGCTTGTACTTCGGTTTCTAAGAGGTGGGCAAGGAGGTGACTAACCGTCTCCCAGTATTGAGCTAGCAGTGGGCAGGTCCAATACACGTGTAAAAGAGTGCCTTTAGCTCCCTGGCAACGCCAGCATTTATCTGAGCTATTTGGGAAGATTGTGTGTAGCACATCTGGGGTCATGTACCAGAAGTAGAGGATTTTATATGTGTTTTCTTTATATAGCGTGCACATTGAGCTCTTCGCTGCCTGGTTCCATATTGTCTGCCACTGTGCTAATGTGATGTCTTCCCCTAGGATCTGTTCCCACTTGAGCATGTAGTAATGCTTACTTTGTTCCTCTAGGGGGATGGTATTCAAGATTTTATAGATCTCTGATATAAGTCCCTTCTGTGTATTGCCTGCAAGTATAATGGTTTCGAACGGGGATGGGGGTGAAAATTGTAGATCAGGGGCTATGGTTAGTGCATAATGTCTTATTTGTAAATATCCATAGAATGCTTGTTTTGGTATATCATGTTTGGCCTGCAGGTCTGAGAAAGACAAGAGCCTACGGGTTCTAGGATCTACTATACTCCCAAAATGGAACAAACTCCTGGAGGACCAGGGGTGTGACATCTGGCGTGTGAGACTATCTGGCACCTTGGGGTTACACACAAAGGAAGTCAGAGTTGATTTCTCCGAGATTAGTTTACTAGATTTAGCCAATGTGCGCCATGTTCTCTTTAGCATGAGCATGGGGCCCAGCAGGCGTTCCGGGGCTACGTCCGCATCCGCATTCCATAGTAGGTTGTTCGGGTGTATTGGTGCTATCCAAAGCTTTTCTATCTCTGTCCATTTATTATATGATTTTTGCGTAAACCATGATGCCACAGCTCTCAGCTGTGTCGCTTGATAGTATTTGACTATATTCGGGAAAGCAAGACCCCCCTCACCGCGTGACGCCATCAGCACTGTTTTTGAGATCCTATGTCTTTTGTAATTCCACACAAAGTGGAGTAAATCTGTTTGGAGCTTTTTTAGATGTTTGAGTGGTATGGGTATAGGGAGTGTTTGGAAGAGGTATAAAAGTTTCGGGAGAATGGTCATTTTTATTGATGCGATTAGTCCTAATAAGGAGATATGATGTTTTTTCCATTGGAGCAGGAGGGATCTAATGGTAGCATAGAGAGGAGGAAAATTCTCTTGGTACAAGGTATTAAATTTTGGGGTGATATTGATCCCTAAGTATTTCAGGGCTGTTGTTTGCCAATTATAGTTGTAGTTGGATTTCAGGAGTTCCAGTTCTGCTTCAGGGAGGTTAATGGGTAAAGCTTCTGATTTTGAAGCATTAATTTTGTATCCTAAAAGGACGCGGAAATGGTCCAGTTCCACGTGTAGATTCGGGAGGGAGATGTGGGGTTGGGTCAGGGTGAATATTATGTCATCAGCAAAGAGGGAGATCTTAAACTCCCTGTCTCTGACCGTTATTCCTCGTATGTTAAAATTATTCCTAATAGAGGCCGCTAGGGGTTCTACACATAGTGCGAACAATAGGGGTGAAAGCGGGCATCCCTGCCTTGTGCCGTTTGATACTGTGAATGATGTTGAAAGGGCAAAGGGAGTCCTGACCTGTGAGGAGGGGTTAGAATATAGGTGTTTTATTGCCCGCAGAAAGGGGCCCCGGAAGCCCATATGGGTCAGCGTGGCAAACAGGAACGGCCACCCCAGCCGATCAAATGCTTTTTCAGCGTCTAGACTTAGTAGTATAGAGGGGGTGCCATCCCTGTTCGCCACTTCCACCAGGTCTATCACTTTTCTAGTATTATCCCCCGCTTGCCGCATTGGTACAAATCCCACCTGGTCCTTATGGATTAGTGATGGTAAAATCATATTCAGGCGATTGGATAGAAGTTTGGTAAAAATTTTTAAGTCAGAATTTAGCAACGCAATGGGTCTGTAGTTTGCGCATATAGCTGGATCTTTACCTGGTTTGGGGATTAAGGTGATAAAGGATTTCTGCATCTCCAGGGGGATTTGGGTATCTTGAAGGAAGGCATTGAACAGTCTACTGAGATAGGGGAGTAATATAGGAAGAAACGCTTTATAGTATTCGTACGGAAAGCCGTCCGGGCCTGGGGCCTTATGGGACGGCAAATTTTTAATGGTAAGCTCTATTTCCTCATCTGTGATCTGGGCATTAAGTGCTATCAGGTCGGTTGGTTGGAGATGGGGGATTCCACTCTGTTCTAAATATTGTTTCATCGTGTGGGTCAGGTCCGTGGAGGGAGGATTAGTGGGTATGTCCGGGTTGTTGTATAGTTTTTGGTAGAAGTCCGCAAATGTGTGTGCAATGTCTTCAGGGTGTGATAGCAGCTGTCCCATTTTATTTTTAATTTGGTTCGGGGATTGCATATGGGATCTCTCCCGTAGTTTGTTGGCTAAAAGAGAGTGTGCCTTGTTCCCCTTGTCATAGAACCTCTGTTTTAGTCTCGTCAGAGCTTTCTCTACCTGTCCCATAGCTAGGTCACGAAGAGTTGTGCGGAGATTAGTTATTTTCCTTAAGTTGGAGATTGTAGGGTTTGTCTGGAGCTGGATTTCGAGTGTTCTGAGTTCCCGTTCTGCTTTTACTTTGGCCGCTATGGCGTCTTTTTTTAATGCTGATGACGTTGCTATGCATTTACCTCTAAGGACCGCCTTATGGGCCTCCCAAAGTATAGGAGGTGAAACTTCCTGATTGAAGTTTTCTAGAAAATAATGTTTGAGCGTAGAGGTTAATTCTGCTAGGGTTGGTTGGTGTTGGAGAAGGAATGTGTTCAGTCTCCAATTATAGGGTCTACGGATTGGGCTATCTAGATCCAATGTGATTAAGATGGGTGCATGGTCCGACCATGATATGGGGCATATTTGTGCTTTGCGTGTCAGTTTTAGTGTGTAGTTATTAACAAAGAAATAGTCAATGCGGGTGTGTGTACGATGGGGTGCCAAGTAGAACGTGTACTGTCGGCCTTGTGGGCAGAGAGCCCTCCATGCATCAAAGAGTGCGTATCTTCTGGTAATTTGTCTGAATAGTCTCGAGTCTCTATGGGACCTAGGTGAAGGAGCATGGGGGGGTTATGGCCTGGCGGTCCGCAGTAGTCGACTGAATGAGGTTAAAATCACCTCCCAGAATAAGGACCTTGGGGGTGGACTTAAAAATTCGTGAAAGTACCTTGGATAGGAATCTATGCTGATTAACATTGGGGGCGTATATTGCACACAACGTCAGTTCTTGTGTTTGCCAGAGACCCTTCAAAATTATGAAGTGGCCGTTTGGGTCTCTATATTGGGTCACGCAGGTGAAGGGGGCCCCCCGTTTAAAAAGTATGGCTACTCCAGCTTTTTTACGATTACCCGATGCGATGTATATTTGGGAATAATATCTGGATGCGAATGCAAACGAGCCTTCCTTATTATAATGGGTCTCCTGGACCATTACGATATCAGCTCCCGATTGTCTAAACTCCCTCAGCGCCAGATGTCTTTTTCTATCGGAGTTCAATCCATGTACATTTAATGATAGTACCTTGGCCATGGTGTTGGTGGATAGGTGTGTGGGAATGTGCGCTTACCCGGCGATGGGTTGTTAACCTTCAGGACCCCAGGTTCAGAGTGGGCACCCTCCGGGAGGAGACCGGGAATCTTCACGTACAAATCCATGCACGAGGTAGGATGGCTGGAGAGTTGGAAAAAGAAAGAGAGATGGGGAGAAAAGAGAGGTACATTTAGTGCACAAAAATAACACAGATTCAACCCTATGATCCATCTATAAACAGCCAACAGGCCTGGACTAGAGCGGACCTCCGCGTGAGCCCCCGCCCCCACCCCGGATAGGGCGGGCATAGGGGCACACCCAGGAGCCCGCGTCCCGTCAACTGTAATTTTTCAAACTGTGCGCAGCCTAATACCGCGCACCCGTGTCCAACCAACGGGGGTTAGGGACAATAGAAAGGGGAGGGGGAGTGATGGACAATGGCTTCAGTGCCCGTCCTCTCAGGGCTCTTCTAAAACTAGCCCGTGATAGTAAACTGTAGTTGGGCGTAGGGGTATAATCAGGTAAGATATTCTAGGGGTCTAACAGACCATATGCTAGTTAAACATTTCTATCTACTGAGTCTAGGTACTCAAGTCTCTGAACTGTATGTTGTTGCCGGAAACGCTGTTCAGCGGGCCTTGTGCTTGGCGGGTTTACGCTGAGTGTCAGAATTCCTGGGCCGGTTGGATGCGGGCACTTTTTGCCAGGTTGCGGGCGGCGGTGGGGGAGTAGCAACTATGTCCCACTCCGGTAGCTGTGGAGCTGTTATCTCAAGTGTGTCACAAAATGTGCGAAGATCTTCTGGGTATCGCAGTACTGCGGATTTTCCCTGATGTTTTGCCGTGAGGCTAAAAGGAAAGCCCCATCTGTAGATAATGGCTTCTTTCTGGAGAAGTTGTAGGAGCGGTTGGAGGAGCCTACGTTTTTGCAGGGTTATCCAGGAAAGGTCAGGGTACATTTGTATCTGGGTATCCGCGTAAGTTACTTTACGTGCCAGGCGTGTCTGTCTCTTAATTTCCTCTTTAAGAGGGTAGGAGCTGATTCTGCATATAACATCTCTTGGTTTGGAGGTGGCGCCTTTGGGCCTAAGCGCTCGGTGGGCTCTGTCCATCTCTATATGTTTAGAGGGGGGGTCCCCAGTAAGATTGTTGAAGATAGACTGCAGGATTGCTTGCAGATCTTCTGTGTTTTCTGATTCTGGAATGCCTCGCACCCGAATGTTATTGCGGCGCCCCCTGTTGTCCAGGTCTTCCACGTGTCTCTGCATATCTCTCAGCATTGCTCTGTGGTCTGCTCCCTGGAGTTGTGTTCTGTGGACCGCTAGCTTCGTTTCTTGTATTTCTTCTTCTGCCATTTCCACTCTGTCTGCCAGATGTTTAAGGCCCGTTTGGAGTACTTGAATTTCCGTGCGACACGTGGATTTCACGTCTTCGATTAGTTGTCTGAAGTCCTCCTTAGTAGGCATGGCTTGCAGATAGGTTTGCCATTGTTGGGGCATGTGTGGGGGTAAGTAAGGATCCTGTGCAGGACTGTAGTAGTGGAGAGAAGGGGATGACACAGGTGGTGGGGAATGCGGTGATAAAGCATCTGCTCCCTGATTAAACTGCATTCCAGTTGCTGAGGGGTCCCATGAATCCATGCATGCCCTTGTATGCTGCTGGTGTGGAAGGGGTCTGGTGTTAAAGTCCTCTGCTGGGGGGGAGAGTGAGGTACTGGTCTTCTGTGCATAGGATGGGGCTGTGGTTTTATGCTGCTGTGGTAGACTGGGATCCCTGGAGCGGGACAGTCTCTGCGTTTTGGGAGGGGGGATGTAATAACCCCTGCCCAGGCTCCCTCGTGTAGGCCATCAGGGAGGCTGTGGGTTCCAGCTTGCGGGTCTGCGGGACTCGGCAGGGGGGGGAAGTCCCGGGAAAGGTCCGAGGAGTCTGTGGACACTGATTCCATAGTCTGTGAGGGCGGTTCCGGAGCCGTCCTCAGAAGCCTCGGGAAGGCCGCCGAGCACTGAGTGTAGTGCGTGGGGGAGACGGGCGGCGTGGCGGGCCGTCTCCCCCACGCACTACACTCAGTGCTCGGCGGCGATCCGTGTGCCTGCTCCATGGGGATATCTGGGAGCTGTTGGGGACTCACCCTTCCCATGCTGGCAGCCGTACCTTGGGGAGTCTCTTTGCCTCGCTGCAAGTCTTCTGGGAGCCGCTTCTCTGTGTACGCCGGCTGTGAGGGCTGGGCGGGATTCCTCTGCATGCGGTCCGGAGTGTCCGGCGCCATATTGGCTTCCTCGTCCTGGGACATTCCGGGCTGAGAGAAGTAGGAGCGGAGGTCCGTGGAGGTCCCCGGAGGGGGCAGGGATGATCCCCTAGGTCTGGAGGATCGAGTGGTCCTAGATTTGCCCATGTGGGTGCAGTAGAAATACCCAAAAAGTCGCCTTTAGTGCTGTGGGCTTAGGGAGCTGAGAGCTCAGGCTGCCATCAGGTTCGGCTTCCGGTCACGCCCCTCCATATGTATTTTAGGTGATTCTGGATATGCTTGTCTGCCATTGCTGTTAACACACCTGTTGAATCTCAGTACAATGACTAAGACAAGGGATATCATTGAACATACATTTGTTGTCCTTCAAAGCGGGTTCTGCTGTATCTCACTATCTGGTGGTTTTCTGCGGTATTGCCTGGAAAAAAATGATGACGTTTTTGGCGCGCTATGTCCTTCATAATTTGACCCATTATGCTGGTTTGCTTATTGATTGTGATCAAGACCTTGATGAGGACCCTATTCTACCAATCCCTGAAGTCTATCACATTGAGCGTGGTCATGAAGTCCCACAGCGCTTTATACAAAACTAATTTGAAGGGTATCCATCAACTCTTATTCAAAACATCCTACCATGTTGTTTACTCAGTTTTTTTCTTAAAATGCTGGTGTTGTTAGAAATGAATAGGGGAATTGGCCCCATTTCAAATGGTGTTTAACCCTTTCACTTCAACACAAGCAGATCGTTTAAGCTGCTTCTGTCGTATGTTCCAGCTGGAAAAACAGCAATCGATCAGCACATTACACAGGTCTGCTACTCTGATCCATGTAGTATGACAGAGAGGAAAGTCCACAATGTACAAATATAATGGACAATTTAGTATAGTCTCTACCTCTTTGGATCAGTAATACATAGAAACCAAAATATGGATAAAACCACAGAAATTTTACATTTGGTAAAATAGATTTATTTTCTCTAGTCATTTTGTCAGATTTTAGGAGATTTTCTTGTGTTTATGCAAGCAGATACATCATTTGCTGCATAAACCTCCAATCACTCCAATCATACAATGTACATGCATATGACAGTGGTCTAATCCCTTGTTAGAACATATGTCATATGTAGTAGGAATACTTAGATTTTTCATAAATATCTTTGGAGATATCTTTGACAAAAAGACAGAAACATTATCATATGTTCTATTGCAAAACCCTTAAAAAATGACCAAACACCAATTTTCTCCAGCCATTTTAGTAGGACAAGCGTTGTTAGACCTGAAATGCAGATCATCTGTATTTACAGGTCTTGAGCCATTTACAAAAGTAACATAGGTGTCACATCACAGTTTGACGCACACCCCTAAACATCTTATTATCTTAATGATGAGGAGATGCTTAGGATCAACTATATCTTGGACATATCTGAATGATGTATCCTCACTACCAACATAGAAAATGTTTTTAATAGCGCTTGCTTTGGTATAAAGCAAAATATTAGCGACCACCAATTAAATAAACACATTTTTGTAATCAAACCAACAAAGCAAAACGATCAGAATATAATGCAATCCAGTGATTCAAGTAATAAATAACAAGTAATAGTGTACACATATTAAATTAATAAAAGTCCAAAAGTATAATGCCCATCATAACTCATCACAGATGTCTTCAAAAAAATGCTTTGTACAGTAATTGACAATTAATTCTTTTGAGGGCTTTTTTGCTTGGTCTAACACCTTATTTGTGGTGCAGTTCATTAATTATTTATAGAAAATGTTTTTGTTGTTGTAGTCTTAAAGTGCAAAATGTAGGATTTTCTTGTTCTTTCACTTCGAATGATAAGAAGAAACAGAGGGTGAATCTCCCTAATGGAGGCACAGACAACAATAAAAACTGACAGGTGTTCAAATCCCTCTCCACTTTATCCAAAACAAAAAGTAAAAAATACATTTCACACTTTAATGTAGTGCAATACAGTAACATATCAAAAATATACATTCTACATAAAACTGGTGGATATAATTTAACGCAATGAAAAGAAAACAGCAGAGGAGGAAGAATCAGGTGGCGGATTAATGCCTGAAGACTTGTTAAGCCACTAAGTAAATCAAGTTCCCTTTATTGATACTCTATTGTACTTGTAAAGGAGAACTTTATACATTTAATTTCACCTTCAATGGCCTTTAACCTCCCTGGCGGTATGATTCTTTCTGATTTTAGGTGCTGAAAGCGGTACAATTATTTTGCATGGAAATTTGGCGTTTTATATTGTAGGTCTGTTATTCTTAGCAATAACACACTTAAATCTGTCCAAACAAGAGTCTAGTAGATATCCCGGGTATGATAAAGTTTGAAACACAAAAACATAAATTATAATATAATAAATAAAAATAAATAATTAAAAAATAAAAATAAAAAAATAATAAAATAAATTTCCCCACGATTCACTATCGCTCAATTCTGCAAGTGTTCTAATTTACTATTGCTGTTTTATAGCTAGTCTAAAGCCACTTTTGACGTAAAGGGACACTTTTTGGTTGCTATGGACAATCTCAAGTTTCCAGGCAGAAAGAACAGTATATATAATATAAAACTGCATGCAGGGCATGGGCCAAAGCACTGGGGACAAAAGGGATGTGAAATCATTTCATACAGTACTGTAATCTGTAAGATTACAGTACTGTATGTGTTATGATTTTTACAATTTTTTGAATTTGCCGCCAGGCTCCGTCCCCGTGCATCACGACGCTCGCAAGGAACGGAGCCTGGCAAGGAGAGGCTTCGGGGGAGGACAGAGCCCACGGACACTGTGGCTCGGGGTTACTGCTAATGGTCCTGAATTTTAACCCCGAGCCACACTCGGGAAAACCGCCAGGGAGGCTACATGACCCTCTAACATTTCACAATGTTCTATTTGAGCTGGTGGAATCTGTCAATCTGCTTCTGGTCAAATATAAGTGTTCTCAATTTAAGAATAAGTGTGTACTTTTTCCACAGCAGGAACGCCATTCTCGTTAGCAACCGTGTCCTGCAGGGCTGGTCTCAAGTATACAAGCTGTGGCAGGCAGTGTGGCTGTGCGGGAAGGGGAGGGAGTCTGTGCCAACAGGGGGGCGGTCATTCCCGGGTGCCACACATTGGGGGGGTGTCATCCCAGCGCACCTGTCCTCCTCTCCCTTGGTTTTTCTCCTCCAGCGGCCGCTGTAACAAAGTCCCGCCTCCAGTGATAGGCAGAACACTGATCCAATGCCTGCAAATTGAATCAGTGTGACGTGTATTATAGGAGCTGGTCTAAGAGGCAGGACCTTGTTACAACAACCGCTGGAGGAGGAGGACCGAGGGAGGATCGGGATATTCAAATCCAAGATTCAGACACTGATGAGGCTACATTGCTGGGTACTGGTAAGACTGCAATGCTGGGCACTGGTAAGGCTGCATTGCTGGGCACTGGTAAGGCTGCAATGCTGGGCACTGGTAAGGCTGCTGGGCACTGAGGAGGCCGCATTGATGGGCACTGATAAGGCTGCATTGATGGGCACTGGTAAGGCTGCTTGGCCCTGAGGAGGCTGCATTTGCTGAGCACTGGTAAGGCTGTATTGATGGGCACTGGTAAGGCTGTATTTGATGGGCACTGGTAAGGCTGCATTTGATGGGCACAGAACAGGCTGCAATGCTGGGCATTGGTAAGGCTGCATTGCTGGGCACTGATCAGGCTGCATTGCTGGGCACTGGTGAGGCTGCATTGCTGGGCACTGATCATGCTGCATTGCTGGGCACTGGTAAGGCTGCATTGATGGAACTGGTAAGGCTGCATTGATGGGCACTAGTAAGGCTGCATTGATGGACACTGGTAAGGCTGCATTGATGGGCACTGGTAAGGCCGCATTCCTCGACACGGGTAAGGCTGAATTTGATGGGCACTGGTAAGGCTGCATTTGATGGGCGCCGATCAGGCGGCATTTGATGGGCACTGGCAAGGCTGCATTTGATGGGCACTGGCAAGGCTGCATTTGATGGGCACTAATCAAGTTGCATTTGATGGGCACTGATCAGGCTATTTGATGGGCACTGATGAGGCTGCATTGATGGCCACTGATCAGGCTGCATTGATGGCCACTGATCTTGCTGCATTTGATGGGCACTGAGGAGTGAGCGGCCCGGGGCCTGGGCTCCACTTTGCACAATCAATACAGGCAGCCTGAGAAGAGGGGCCCCGAGCCGGCACACTCAGTCCTCACTCCCCTGCATAGACCAACATATGTGTGCGGACACCTTCGGCAGGAGGGACCCCACATATCGGAGCCTGCATAGAAACATAGTGCAGGAGGGGCCCCCAGACCTCAGAAAGACGCTGCATAGAGACATAGTTTAGAAGGGGTCCCCAGTCATTGCAATTTTTTTAGAAAACTCCCTTCGAGCGAACCATTATCACATTTTTTTTATGTTAGTATAGCAAACAGGTTAAATTATCTTGTTGTCACATCTGTACATCTGCATTTATTTGTTTAATACATGTGAATTTTTGTGGTGTCCTTGTAAACTGGCACTTTACAATAAATGTTGTACTTTATTTGTTAAAAAAGGAGTATGTTTTATATATATATATATATATATATATATATATATATATATATATATACACATATATACACACAGTATACACACACCCTTTTTTTTATTTTTGAGGGGGGGGGGGGTCTTGAGTTCCCACACTTTTTTTCACATGACTTGACCCCTGATTGTAAGTCAGCTGGTGGAGTGTGAGAAGTTGTCATTCACAACTGCTGTACTTGTTTATAAGTTGGCATCAGTTGGTTTAGAACTTGATGATGATGGCAAAAGGTTGACTCTTCTGGAGAATGCCTGAAGTTGTCCTCATTCTTTTCAGATGGAGTGAAAGCAATAACAGGAACATGTGCTGGTTTGGAAAACAGTAGGAGGGTACCTTGATATTTCAGGTTATCTGCAATATATCAGGCACAAGTTGGTCCATCTCCTCCACTTCTTGAAAACTCATCTAAGTCCTCATTCAATTCAGCACTGTGCCAGAGTTAAGCTTCACTTTACAAAGAAAAAACAATCACAAGCAAGGAAAACTACAAACTAAATATTTATCATTAAACACAACTGGATGATGTAAATCAGCAGAGCTTCTCCTCATTCACTAAACTCTGGAACAACTGCACTTGTAAAGTTCACAGTCCACTTGCCTTTAGAAAATCAACACACATGTATTCTGACTTGCCAGCACTATCACCATGAATTAATCTTGTCTGTCCATAATTCAATGCACAGAAAAGGGTAAGTTAGCATTGAATGGACAGTAAAGCACCACAGGACAAGTGGTTGTGGCAATGTCACCTAGGCAAAAATGAAGACAAGTTAACCCTTTCATGACTAAGCCTATTTTTGAAATTTGGTGTTTACAAGGTAAAATCAGTATTTTTGGCTAGAAAATTACTTAGAGTTCCCAAACATTATATATATTTTTTTGGCAGAGAATCTAGAGAATAAAATGGCGATTGTTGCAATATTTTTTATCACACGGTATTTGTGCAGCGGTGTTTTAAACGCAAATTTTTGGAAAAGGGACACTTTCATGAATTTTAAAAAATCCAAACAGTAAAGTTACCCCAATTTTTTTGTATAATGTGAAAGATGATGTTACGCCGAGTAAATAGATACCAAACATGTCACCCTTTATAATTGCACGCACTCGTGGAATGGCGACAAACTACGGTACCTATGAATTTCCATAGGCGACGCTTTAAAATTTTTTTACGGTTACCAGGTTTGAGTTACAGAGGAGGTCTAGGGCTAGAATTATTGATCTTGCTCTGACGATCGCGGCGATACCTCACATGTGTGATTTGAACACCGTTTACTTATGCGGGCGCGACTTCCGTATGCGTTTTCTTCGCTGCGCGAGCTCACGGGGACAGGGGCACTTTAAACATTTTTTTTTTAATTTATTTTATTTATTTTTTTACTTTATAAATTGTGTTTTAAAAAAAAATTTTTTTTTTTACTTTTATTGCTGTCACAAGGAATGTAAACATCCCTTGTGACAGTAATAGGTGGTGACAGGTACTCTTTATGGAGGGATGGGGGGTCTAAAAGACCCCCCATCCCTCCTTTACACTTCAAAGTATTCAGATCGCCGAAAACGGCGATTCTGAATACTGTGTACTTTTTTAAATTCGGCGCCATTGGCAGCCGAGTAAACGGGAAGTGACGTCATGACGTCGCTTCCGCGTTTACAACGAGAAGGCTGGAACGAAGCCACCCACAGCTTCGTTCCAGCCTGCCCCCAGCCGCCGAAGGCACAGGATCAGACACCGGGCCTCCCGATCGCATGGGAGGCCCGGTAACAGCGGCGGGAGGCGGCGGGAGGGGGGATGTCCCCTCCCGCTCCTCCGGTATAACAACCGAGCGGCTTTTAGCTGCATCGGTTGTTATACTCTGGTAGCCGATCGCCCGCTGTAAACAACGGTACCGGGATGATGCCTGCAGCTGCGGGCATCATCCCGGTATAACCCCCGAAAGCCGAGTACGCATATCTGCGTACGGTCAGCGGGAAGGGGTTCATATAAGATGTACATTACATATATAAACACTAAAGTGACATTTACTTGACAGAAAATCAAGACATTTTTATTATTGCTTTTGTAGCACACTCCTAGATAGGTTGTTAGGATGTTAAGTAATATAGTTGTTTTGGGCTCCTCTGTAATCATTTGAGCAGCTGTTGCTTGTTGTTTTGGGTCTCACATACTGCAGGTTTCAATATTTCTCCTTGCATTCTAGATGTTTCTAGAACATAGTCGGCTGGAAAGTCGAAAAAGCAGCCTGAATATTTATTGTGCTTCAACAAATCCCTGGGGAGGTGTGCTCAGCAGGTGGCTGGAGAGGCATTTAAATACTCTGGGTTTTAGAACTGCAGGGTCTTCCTGTTGGAAGGATTCCACCCATCTGGGTGGGGGTGACTATTCCCCTCAGAAGTTTTACCTATTCAAACTGATGTTCATTGAGGTCCTAGCTGTGGCATAGGTGGCTCCTTTTGGAGCTAAGGATCTGTTCTGGAGAACTTACTGGAGTGCCCGGTGGAAGCTGAAGCGTACATAGCTATCCTGTGGCTTTGTGGGCACTAACCTCTCCCTCACTAAAGAGTGTCTGGTGGATACTGGAAGGAGTCAATCGGCTGTCCTATGACATTATGAGTATGGACCTTACCTCCAGGCCCTAGTGACTGAGTGCTGTGTCCTTAGGGTGAGAGTGCCAGTGCCGATTCTAGCTAAGACAGCCCCTCACAAGGTCTCAGTTCTGGTTATCTTACTTACTTTTGGCATGAAGAATGTTCAGAGAAATTTAACACCGCATAGTGTGTCCTACTGTTCTTATGTAGCGTTTCTGGGCTATCCCTGCCTAAACCCTCTCCAATTTTTAACAGCAATAAATACAGAAAAAAAAAAAGACAACCCCTGTTTATTGAGCCAAAGCGAATTGACTGTTGCTGTGTGCCTGGATGCTTCTGCTCTGCTTAGGGAAAGATACCATTAAACTGCAGTGGCTCCTACAGAGGTAGATGAAGGAGGAGAAAGAGTTAACATGACTAAAACTTTAAAATAGCTGACAGAGGTATATCTTTATTTTAGGGTCTTGTTTGTCACGATGACCACAGGATAGATAAGGTCTGGTAAGAACTGGTTTTGAAATTATGTCTTCAGACAAATTCACAACGTCAGCATTAAATAGTTTAAATTATATTTTTAGATAATATCAACCATCAGCTAAAATACTAGTTTAGACTATGTCTGAGATGCTATATGTTTGTATAGGAATTATGTGTCATGTGATGAACTCTGGCCTCCCTCTCTCCTTTCTCTTTAAGTTGTGCAATATACTTTGTCCATAATTTGTATAAAAATACGATCCTTACCATTAAAACTAAGCATTCTTTGAACGACTCTCCTGTCTGCATTGGATGCTTCCGGAGCTCCAAAAGAATTCCACTGATTGTCCAGGTGGTGACAGTCAGGAGGGGTAGAGGGGGAAGTGCCAGGGAGGCCGATCCAGGACTGGAGCATCCCAATAAGTACGCTCCATTGAGTGACATTGGTGTAACCAGTCAGGGACCAGCACTGCTGGAGATGAGGGACTCTCCTAGCTGCCAGGGGAAGAACTCCTCCAGTGAGAGTGGGGGGGCAGCAAAGGGAAAGGAAAGACAGATTCTGGTGGTAGGGGACTCAATTCTTAGAAGGACAGAGAGGGCAATCTGTAACCAAGACCTGAAGCGCCGAACAGTATGTTGTCTACCGGGCGCTCGGGTTCGGCACATCACGGATCTTGTGGACAGATTACTGGGAGGGGCTGGGGAAGACCCGGCTGTCATGGTGCACGTTGGCACCAATGACAAAGTCAGAGGCAGATGGAGTGTCCTAAAGAACGATTTTAGGGACTTAGGAGCTAAATTGAGGAAAAGGACCTCCAAGGTAGTGTTCTCAGGAATACTACCGGTACATCGAGCCACACCAGAGAGGCAGAGGGAGATTAGGGAAGTAAACAAGTGGCTGAAGAGCTGGTGTAGTAAGGAGGGGTTTGGGTTCCTGGAGGACTGGGCCGACTTCTCAGTCGGTAACCGGTACTATAGAAGGGACAGACTGCACCTAAATGAGGAGGGTGCAGATCTGCTGGGAATGAAGATGGCCAAAAAGTTAGAGGGGTTTTTAAACTAGGCGATGGGGGGGAGGGTCCAGAGACAGTGATAGCCAGCGCGGAAGATATTCCAGAGGGTAGTATTGGGGGCATTAGTGGTAGGTTAACCAAAGCACAAAAACACAAGGTGAGTATAGTAGCAAGTCCAAGTTGCAATCTTGAAACACCCAATACGAGGACAATATGCGACCGGTCTAAACTATGTGGCATGTTCACCAATGCCAGGAGCCTGGCGGACAAGATGGGTGAACTAGAGATACTGTTGTACAAGGAGGATTTGGATTTTGTGGGAATTTCAGAGACCTGGTTCAACAGCTCTCATGATTGGCTGGCAAACATTCAAGGGTATACCCTATACCGCAAGGACAGAGAGGGTAAAAAAGGGGGGGGGTATGCCTATATATCAAGAATAATGTACAAGTGAATGTGAGAGATGACATCACTGAGGGGGCTAGGGAGGAGGTGGAATCTTTATGGGTAGAGCTCCAAAGGGATGAAGCTAAGGGGAAAATAATACTGGGAGTATGCTATAGGCCCCCTAACCTGAGGGAGGAAGTGGAGACGGATCTCCTATCACAAATTGGATTAGCAGCAAGGATGGGAAGTGTTATCATAATGGGGGATTTTAATTATCCAGACATAGACTGGGCGGAGGGAACCGCGCATTCATTTAAGGCTCGCCAGTTCCTTAGTGTCTTGCAGGACAATTTTATGGGTCAGATGGTAGACGCACCAACTAGAGATAAAACATTACTAGATCTACTGATTACCAACAATACAGACCTGATAACAGATGTGGAAATACGGGGCAATTTAGGTAACAGCGATCACAGGTCAATTAGTTTCAGTATAAATCACACAAATAGGAGACATGAAGGGAACACAAAGACACTGAATTTCAAAAGAGCCAACTTCCCTAAACTACAAACCTTGCTAAAAGGCATAAATTGGGATAAAATATTAGGAAAAAAGAATACGGAGGAGAGATGGGTTTGCTTTAAGAGCATATTAAATAAGGGCATTAGCCAATGTATCCCATTGGGTAATAAATTTAAAAGAGCGAACAAACATCCTGGATGGCTTAACTCCAATGTAAAAATGCATATAAAAGCAAAGGAGAAGGCCTTCAAAAAATACAAGGTTGAGGGATCATCCACAGCATTCAGAATTTATAAAGAATGCAATAAGAAATGTAAGGGTGCAATTAGGATGGCTAAGATAGAACATGAAAGACACATAGCGGAGGAGAGCAAAAAAAATCCCAAGAAATTCTTTAAGTATGTAAACAGTAAAAAAGGGAGGACAGACCATATTGGCCCCATAAAGAATGAGGAAGGACATCTGGTTACAAAGGATGGGGAGATGGCAAAGGTATTGAATTTATTCTTCTCCTCAGTCTTCACGAGTGAATCGGGGGGCTTCAGTAACCAAAACTGCAGTGTTTAACCTCATGACACAACACAGGAAGCACCTACATGGTTAACAGAGGACGGAATTAAAATTAGACTTGAGAAACTTAACATTAATAAATCACCGGGACCAGATGGCTTGCATCCGAGGGTACTTAGGGAACTCAGTCAGGTGATTGCCAGACCGTTGTTCCTAATTTTTACAGACAGTCTATTGACTGGAATGGTACCAGCTAATTGGAGAAAAGCCAATGTAGCACCAATATTTAAAAAGGGCCCAAAAAACATCCCTGGGAATTACAGACCAGTTAGCCTAACATCAATAGTATGTAAACTCTTGGAGGGGATGATAAGGGACTATATACAAGATTTTAGTAATAAGAATGATATCATTAGCAGTAATCAGCATGGATTCATGAAGAATCGTTCTTGCCAAACCAATCTATTAACCTTCTATGAGGCGGTGAGTTGCCATCTAGATAAAGGAAGGCCCTTAGACGTGGTGTATCTGGATTTTGCAAAAGCATTTGACACAGTTCCCCATAAACGTTTACTGTACAAAATAAGGTGCGTTGGCATGGACCATAGGGTGAGTACATGGATTGAAAACTGGCTACAAGGGCGTGTTCAGAGGGTGGTGATAAATGGGGAGTACTCAGAATGGTCAGGGGTGGGTAGTGGGGTTCCCCAGGGTTCTGTGCTGGGACCAATCCTATTTAATTTGTTCATAAACGACCTGGAGGATGGGATAAACAGTTCAATCTCTGTATTTGCAGACGATACTAAGCTAAGCAGGGCAATAACTTCTCCGCAGGATGTGGAAATCTTGCAAAAAGACCTGAACAAATTAATGGGGTGGGCGACTACATGGCAAATGAGGTTCAATGTAGAAAAATGTAAAATAATGCATTTGGGTGGCAAAAATATGAATGCAATCTATACACTGGGGGGAGAACCTCTGGGGAAATCTAGGATGGAAAAGGACCTGGGAGTCCTAGTGGATGATAGGCTCAGCAATGGCATGCAATGCCAAGCTGCTGCTAATAAAGCAAACAGAATATTGGCATGCATTAAAAGGGGGATCAACTGCAGAGATAAAACGATAATTCTCCCGCTCTACAAGACACCTGGAGTATGCTGTCCAGTTCTGGGCACCAGTCCTCAGGAGGGACGTACTGGAAATGGAGCGAGTACAAAGAAGGGCAACAAAGCTAATAAAGGGTCTGGAGGATCTTAGTTATGAGGAAAGGTTGCGAGCACTGAACTTATTCTCTCTGGAGAAGAGACGCTTGAGAGGGCATATGATTTCAATTTACAAATACTGTACTGGTGACCCCACAATAGGGATAAAACTTTTTCGCAGAAGAGAGTTTAATAAGACTCGTGGCCACTCATTACAATTAGAAGAAAAGAGGTTTAACCTTAAACTACGTAGAGGGTTCTTTACTGTAAGAGCGGCAAGGATGTGGAATTCCCTTCCACAGGCGGTGGTCTCAGTGGGGAGCATTGATAGCTTCAAGAAACTATTAGATAATCACCTGAATGACCGCAATATACAGGGATATGTAATGTAATACTGACACATAATCACACACATAGGTTGGACTTGATGGACTTGTGTCTTTTTTCAACCTCACCTACTATGTAACTATGTAACTATGTAAGCAGATTTAACCTTTACAGTAGATCTACATTTTCTATTGTCATTACACATAATCAGACTAACCTTTCCTTCCTGTCCAATTCCATTTTTTCTTTGATTCCCTTTATGTCTTGATACCTTTTTTTCACATGATCCTTGCTATGGGATGCTACTCCCACTGAATTGATGGCTGGTGTAATTCTCTCTCATTGTTTTCTTTTCCAAGCCTGATCTGTTTTCAGCATCTGGGGACTCAACAACTTCTTGTATACTAGCAACCATTGCTAAGTTCTCAGGATATGTGAACTTGGTCTTGATAGAGGTGTTTTCCTGTAACCTGCACTGCTGTCACTTGACTGCTGATCACCATAGGGCACGTAAGTTTTGTCTGTGGCTATTTCTGTACTGCATTCTATGAATTAATTCAAGTGGAAGTTGAATGATGTTTTCTTCTGTTTTTACTAGTGGTTCTCTCTGAATCTCCTTCTTCATCACTCTTTAACATGGTGAAAGTTTGTGAAATACATATCTGTCCACAAATTTAGATGACATTACTAACATGTTTACTTGTTTGATTTTAAGACTTTCAGAGATTTATACCAACCTTGCTTTTGTTTCTTCTAGATGACCTAGAGTTTGAGGGGGACCTGCTGATTCCAGGATTTGTGTCTTCTTTGACAGCTTTGTCTTTGGGGCACTATAAACAATAAAAATGTATGTTTAAGATGACAAAATTACATCTATTGTTTACTGTAAACTTGGTTTGTTTGATCAGTCCCTTTTTTATGAGAGTGTCTTTTTGAATGCATTCTTCAATTACAATAGAATAACAAGGTTGAGCACAGTTAAGTCTAGTACACACAGACTGAATGTCGGGCCTCATGGGTCGGTTCAATAGAAACTGTCCGACATTCAGCCCGTGTGTACGGCAGCCAGTCGGACAGTTCAGCCGGCTTCTGTCGAAAGGTCTGCCAACTATGTTTTGGCAGTGGGCTATTCCCCTGTCAGGACACAATAGAACAGCAGGGGAGATCGCTGTACTAACATCGGATTGTTAGAACAGTTGCTCCGACCTGAGTTGGCAGGTTTTTTTTCCGTTGGGTTGAAAAAATTTAGTAACATGGCTTTAGGTTGACAGATGTGTAGTAAGTTTATGTTTACAGGGGTACATACCTTCACAATAATAACTTACTACCTGTACCTTTAGAATTCCCAGTTCTGACGTGATTTTTTTTTCCTTTTCATTTACTAAATTGTTTGGGTGCCTAATAATGAAAAAAATATTGCACAATTATTCAAACATGACGAAAATTACTTCTAAAAACAATATATACACATTTTTAATCCAAACTATTCACATTCTAATTAAGAGACCATTTACTACTTGCCGACTGCAATACGTATATATACCTTGCGATCTGCAAGTGGTTTACCGGGATTATGGCTGAAGATGTCAGCCATAATCCCAGTACCGTTTTTTCAGCAGGTGGCAGGCTTTCTTTATTAATTGTATCCACTAGGCGGCAGTGCTAGGAGAGCACTTAAATAGGCTGCAAATAAACCAATCTTCCCTAGCTTGAGAAAGGAGCGCGCCCCAATGCCCATGCTCTGAAACGCGTTGCTTAACGGCAGTACAGCCCATACCATCGAATTTGCGTTCCAGCCCTCCATTCGACTGCCGGTGGAGGTGCAAGCCTCGTCTTGGATCACGATCGGATCCCGGAAGTCTGCGCCGAACACACAAGCCGGCAACGCAGAAGAACAAGGCTCTATTCCATCTAAGAGTGCAGAAACCACGTATGGCCTCTACTGTAACTTCCCGTGCCGGACTAACAAGTTTTTACATGTGAGTGATTTTAATGGAATTGTATCATTATATAATACTTTCTTACTAAGAGGCGCCTTTGCTGTTTTTTCTTCTCTTACATATTGGAGTGGCTTCACCTCCCGTCATAAGGCTGCCCTGCTAACAGACTGTTTACATCTCACGAAGAGCTTTTTATTGCTCAAAGGACTTTTTTTTTTTGTGCATTGGGGTTTATTGTTTATATTAAAACCTGCGCTGCTCTTTGTTGTTATATTTCTTTTACTTGTTTTTGATGCTAATGTCAAGTGGCTGCAACCGTCAGTGTTTTTAACCCATGCTATTCATTTGTTGTCCACAATCCCAAGTGTATTGCTAAGAGTTATTCCCCCTCCATTTTTTATACCATCCTTAGATTTATTCTTTTTAATCTTTTATCCTTACCCCCATATATTATTGCATATTTTTGAACACACAGTATTTTATCTTACAACGTATTGTTATTCCATTCATATGTATCTGGGCAAGTGAATGGTTATACACCTTCACATGGTCACAGATACATATATACATATTTATTAT
This sequence comes from Aquarana catesbeiana, assembly GCF_042186555.1. NCBI lineage: Eukaryota > Metazoa > Chordata > Amphibia > Anura > Ranidae > Aquarana > Aquarana catesbeiana. The sequence continues at coordinate 165,914,221 of NC_133332.1, read as the reverse complement.
CTACAGTCCTCATTAAAAAATTGAGTCTTCTCTTCCTTAGGGATGGATTTTATTATGGAAATAGAATCTCTAAAATGTAGTATCCTAGACCAATTATATGACTTATTACCTCCGTCCATCTTTAGCCCAGATGTTTCCTTGGATAAAAATGTACGGTACAAGTTATGCGGAAAGTTCAAAAAACTTGAACGCCTTATACATTCCACCAACTCCCAATGGTGGGACAAATATTTCCTCAACCAATATTTAAAAAGTAGAATTTCACCACGAGGTCTCCGCATTCTCAAGAACTGCTCCTTCCTGGAACCAGATGATGCCAAGGAATGGGGTAGTCTGGCAGAATTTTGTACCACCAAGTGGATGACCATATTAGTAAAACATAGGGATCAGAAGTTTGAACAACTCAAAAAAACTGTGCAAACATTATCAACAGAAATAATTAATGTAGGACATAAAATCCCCTCCCCTTGGATAGATATTCTCAAAAATAGCACAAAGAAGCAAGAAAATGATCTAATTTATAGCAAATTAGGGAAATTTAGGCGAGACATCCAAGATTATTCCAATAACAAAGTGTTTACATGGATGAAAAAGCAACACCTATTCCACCACTAATGGAAAACAATACACCTAGCCATCCCGCCACCCAATCACCCCCTTCCCATCCACCACCATTGCTACCCGCCTTATTTGTGAGGCGTAATGCAGTTGGTGGCCTACAGTGTCCCCCCCATACAGGTCACACTACACAACACCAGCATAATGCCAATCTTCCCATTAAGTCACCCAAAGCCAAATTATTGACTAAACTAAATCAATTCTACAACCGTCCACGATCATGTTCTGAGAATAGTATCCAAACTACTATCAATACATCTTCCCAAAAAACGCATAATCAGGTGCAGGTAACAGAAATGGATACTTCTGTTCCAGAAAACCAATTAAACCATAGAAATGATAACACAGTAAACAATATTGCTGTACTAAATGCAGATTTTGCTATATCCTTTTCTTCTGGAGCTATAACACCCATTTGTCCATTACCCAACATCTCTTCTACTTGTTCCACTAGTAAATTGACTCCACAGTCCCTTAAGAATACTACAAATACAATAATTACTTTTGGTTCTGACAGTACCCTAGAAAACTCGTCTTTTTTATCCATAAACCCCTCTCCAGCCACCCAGATAAAAAGAAAGTTCATCGGAGAGGCTGCAGAGGGGAAACGATCAAAATCTTTAATTTCTCCAAACATACTCTATCCCCAGCAGAAGTCTCCCTGTTAAATCATGGCCTTAATTTCTCTCCATCCAATAAACCAGACCCATTTATTTTGTTTAAGGATCTCAATAGATATGTCAGAAATCTAACATTGCATAGATTTTTCCAAATTCAAAATGTGAAAAATACATGCAATATGGATAGCCCCTGTCTAGCAGCTAAGGTGGACTTTCCTTCTGAAGAACATGTATTTGATTTTGATGTATTAACACAATGCACATGCACATATTTTAATTCTGCTCTTCCTTTATATATCCCTTTATTTACGATCTGTAATTTTATCCCCGCATTATTAATTGTATCCACTAGGCGGCAGTGCTAGGAGAGCACTTAAATAGGCTGCAAATAAACCAATATTCCCTAGCTTGAGAAAGGAGCACGCCCCAATGCGCATGCTCTGAAATGCGTTGCTTAACGGCAGTACAGCCCATACCATCGAATCTACGTTCCAGCCCTCCATTCGACTGCCCGGCGGAGGTGCAAGCCTCGTCTTGGATTGCGATTGGATCCCGGAAGACTGCGCTGAACACACAAGGCGGCAGCGCAGAAGAACAAGGCTCTATTCCATCTAAGAGTGCAGAAACCACGTATGGCCTCTACTGTAACTTCCCGTGCCAGACTAACAAGTTTTTACATGTGAGTGATTTTAATGGAATTGTATCATTAAATAATACTATCTTACTAAGAGGCGCCTTTGCTGTTTTTTCTTTTCTCAGGAAACCAGTCTGAGAGGCTCATGAGTCGCTGGAACAGTTTCTGAAGCGTCTCTTCCCGCCGCTCGGGCTTATCATTCGCCCAAGAAACGATATGGCAGTGCGGCCAGCTGCTCCCATAGGCGATCAAAGAGTTAACACTCTTTCAATGACTCTATGGCCTTAGAAGACCGGAGCAACGTCATGACATCACTTGCAGTCCAGGCTGGAAGACATTTTCTTTTTAAAGGGGAAGATCAAAAAAAATGTTTTTGATCATTTTTTAACCCCCAATCTCGACATAAAGAGGACCTTTCACCCTTATTTCTATAACAAGGGGTGTTTACATTCCTTGTAAAAGGAATAAAAGTGAAAAAAAAAATTGAAGGGACAGCGTAAAAATAAAAAATAAAAAGTAAAATAATTAATAAAAAAATAAAAATTTACAGCACCCACATCCCTCCATGCATAAGCACGCATATGTAAATGAATTTTCAAACCACACATAAAAGGTATCGCTGCGAACGTTAGAGCGAGAACAATAATTCTGCCACCTCCTCTGTAACTCTAAACTGGTAACCTGTAAAGGCGTTTAAAGCAGCGCCTATGTGGTGATTTTTAAGTACTGTTTGTTGCCATTCCACAAGCATGCTCAATTTTAAAGTGTGACATGTTAGATATTTACTCGACGTAACATCACAAAAATTGCATTTTTTAAAAATTATTTAAAGTGTATTTTTTAAAAAAATACTTTTTTTTAAAACCACTGCACAAATACAGTGTGACATAAAAAATTGCAATGATCTCCATTTTATTCCCTAGGGTCAGGGATGGACTCGCCATCGGGACTACCGGGAGTTTCCCGGTGGGACGATGGCTCAGTGGGCCGGCCTCAGCGGCCGCCTAATCTGCCTATTGCATCTGCGGTGCGCAGCGATCTACCTGTCAATCGCCGACAGCTGGCGCCTGACGGGTAGAACGAGATTTAGCCAGCATGCAGAGTAGTGCAGGAAGCGTCTGTGATAAGTTCTCTCTCATGTCACGCTGCTCCTTATCACAGACGAGAAAGAACTTACTACAGACGCTACTACTCTGCATGCTGGCTAGTAAATGATCCCATAATGTGCCATGTGCCCTGATGTGCCCCATAATGTGCCCTGATGTGCCCCATAATGTGCCATGTGCCCTGATGTGCCCTATAATGTGCCCTGATGTGCCCCATAATGTGCCCTGATGTGCTCCATAATGTGCCATGTGCCCCATCATGTGCCCTGATGTGCCATGTGCCCCATGTGCCATAATGTGCCCTCATGTGCCCCGTGCCCTGATGTGCCCCGTGCCCTGATGTGCCCCGGTGTGCTATGTGCCCCATGCCCTGTGCCCTGATGTGCCATGTGGCCTGATGTGCCCCATACCCTGATGTGCCATGTGCCCTGATGTGCCCCGTGCCCTGATGTGCTATGTACCCTGATGTGCTATGTGCCCTGATGTGCCCCGTGCCCTGATGTGCTATGTACCCTGATGTGCTACGTGCCCTGATATGCCCCGTTGTGCCCTGATGTGCCCCATAATGTGCCATGTGCCCCATGTGCCATAATGTGCCCTGATGTGCCCTGAGCCCTGATGTGCCCCGTGCCCCGATGTGCATGTGCCCCATGCCCCGACGTGCCATGTTCCCCATGCCCGGATGTGGCCCATGCCCTGATGTGCCATGTGCTCTGATGTGCTATGTGCCCCGTGCCCTGATGTGCCATGTGGCCTGATGTGCCCTGATGTGCCCTGTGGCCTGATGTGCTCCGTGCCCTGATGTGCCCCGTGCCCTGATGTACTATGTGCCCTGATGTGCCCCTATGTGCCCTGATGTGCCCCAATGTGTCCTGATGTGCCCTGATGTCCTGTACCCTGATGTGCTGCGTCCTGATGCGCTATACCCTGATGTGCTGTGCCCTGTACCCTGATGTGATGTGCCCTGATGTGCTGTGCCCTGACATGCCCTGATGTGCTGTGTCCTGTACCCTGATGTGTTGTGCCCTGATGTGCCCTGTACGCTGATGTGCTGGGCTCTGTACCCTGATGTGCTGCTGTGCCCTGATGTACTGTGACCTGTGCCCTGATGTCCTGTACCCTGATGTGCTGTACCCTGATGTCCTGTACCCTGATGTGTTGTGCCCTGATGTGCCCTGTACGCTGATGTGCTGGGCTCTATAATCCTGATGTGCTGTGCACTGTACCCTCATGTGTTGTGCCCTGATGTGCCCTGTACGCTGATGTGCTGGGCTCTATATCCTGATGTGCTGTGCACTGTACCCTCATGTGTTGTGCCCTGATGTGCCCTGTACGCTGATGTGCTGGGCTCTATACCCTGATGTGCTATGCCCTGATGTGCTGTGCCCTGTACCCTGATGTGGCCTGGTGTGCTGTACCCTGATGTGCTGTACCCTGATGTGTTGTGCCTTGCGCCCTGATGTGCTGGGCTCTGTACCCTGATGTGCTGTGCCCTGTACCCTAATGTGGCCTGGTGTGCTGTACCCCGATGTGTTGTGCCTTGTGCCCTGATGTGCTGGGCTCTGTACCCTGATGTGCTGTGCCCTGATGTGCTGTGCCCTGTACCCTGATGTAGCCTGATGTGCTGTGCCCTGATGTGCTGTGCCCTGATGTGCTGGGCTCTGTACCGTGAACTAATGTGCACTGTACCCTGATGTGTTGTGCCCTGGGCCGGTCTGGATGAAGTCCAGGGCCACATTTTTGTCCCAGTCCAGCCCTGCCTAGGGTCTCTGCTAAAAAAAATGTGTAATGTTTGGTGGTTATAAGTAATTTTCTAGCAAACAATACTGATTTAGGCCCCTTTCACACGATCGGACCGTTCAGGTCCGCCTGTCAGTTTTGACGGCGGACCTGAATGGGCGCTCCATGTTAGTCTATTGAGCGTCGGATGTCAGCGGAGACATGTCCGCTGACATCCGACCCGGTCCGATCCGCTAAAAGCAGACGTGTGGCTCTACGTCCAGGTCCGTCGATATCGGATCGTGTGAGATCTGATGAAAACGGACATGCTGTCCGTTTTCATCCGATCCCTCCATAGGCGGCAGCGGCGCCTGACAAGCCCCTCCCTGCTCAGTGAGCAGAGAGGGACCTGTCATCTGCCGACTCAGCGGAGATCAACGGACTGATCTCCCGCTGAGCCGGCGGACCGAGGCGGGCTCCGTAGAAACGGAGCCCGCCTCGTGTGAAAGGGGCCTTAAACTTGTCAACTAAATGTGCCAGAAAAAGCCTGGATAGTTAAGTATTTGAAGGAAGCTATTATGACCTACCTCTATAACATTCTTTCTTGTTCCCCTTTCTTGCCCCTGGGAATTTTTTGGATGTGCCATCTGTTGGACACAATAGAATCTTAGTAATAATATGAACATATGCATATGTAGGTATGATTAGAAATACATACTTACATTTGCCCATTAATATTTTAGAGATGCATGTTCTATGTTTTCCTCCTGTTTAAAAAGAAATAATAAAATGCTTATAAGGCATGTGATGTCAGATCTAGAACTGGATGCAAGTTGAAGACAGGACTGGATGGAGTTGTAGCTGTTCGGGAGAGGCTGAGAGACCGTCTCCCTGTGTCAGCGGCTCAGTGAAGGGCAGACGAGGAATCACCCTCTATTATTTAAATGTGTGTAATGGAGTAATGGAGATATCCTTCAGTGTACAGTAAGCTAAACTTCTATTTATTTTTTACATACAGAAAAAAGAGACAAAAAATATAAAATTCAGAGGAGAGAGAGAGATAAATGGAAAGAGAAAAAAAGAGAGATGGGGGAGAGAGAAGGAAAGAGAGAATGAGATAGATGTATTTTCGGAATTTAGGACACAGATTCAGCAGTAGAGAAAGAGAGAGATAGAAGGAAAGAGAGAGAGAGCGAGAGAGAGATAAAAGGAAAGAGAGAGAGAGAGACAATGAGAGAGATATAAGGAAAGAGGGGGATAGAAACAAAGAGAGAGATAGAAAGAAAGAGACAGAGAAAAAGAGAGATAGAAGGAAAGAGAGAAAAAGAGAGATATAAGAAAAGAGAGATATAAGGAAAGAGAGCAATAGAAGGAAAGAGAGATAGAAGGAAAGAGCAAAAAAGAGAGATATAAGGAAAGAGAGATAGAAGGAAAGAGAGAAAACGAGAGATAGAAGGAAAGAGAGATAGAATGGAAGAGAGCAATAGAAGGAAAGAGAGATAGAAGGAGAGAGAGAAAAAGAGAGATAGAAGGAAAGAGATCGATATTAGGAAAGAGAGAAAAAGAGAGATAGAAGGAAAGAGAAATAGAAGGAAAGAGAGAAAAAGAGATAGAAGGAAAGAAAGCAATAGAAGGAAAGAGAGATAGAAGGAAAGAAAGCAATAGAAGGAAAGAGGGATAGAAGGAGAGAGAGAAAACGAGAGATAAAAGGAAAGAGAGATAGAATGGAAGAGAGCAATAGAAGGAAAGAGAGATAAAAGGAGAGAGAGAAAAAGTGGGATAGAAGGAAAGAGAGCGATAGAAGGAAAGAGAGAAAAAGAGAGATAGAAGGAAAGAGAAATAGAATGAAAGAGAGGAAAAGAGATAGAAGGAAAGAGAGCAACAGAAGGAAAGAGAAATAGAAGGAAAGAGAGAAAACGAGAGATAGAAGGGAAGAGAGCAATAGAAGGAAAGAGAGATAGAAGTAGAGAGAGAAAAAGAGGGATAGAAGGAAAGAGAGCAATAGAAGGAAAGAGAGAAAAAAGAGAGATAGAAGAAAAGAGAAAAAGAGAGATGGAAGGAAAGAGAAATAGAAGGAAAGAGAGCGATAGAAGGAAAGAGTGATAGAAGGAAAGAGAGCTACAGAAGGAAAGAGAGATAGAAGGAAAGAGAGAAAAAGATAGATAGAAGGGAAGAGACAAAAAGAGAGATAGAAGGAAAGGGCAATAGAAGAAAAGAGAGTGATAGAAGGAAAGAGAGATAGGCGGAAAGAGAGAAAAAGAGAGATAGAAGGAAAGAAAGAAAAAGAGATAGACGGAAAGAGAGCAATAGAAGGAAAGAGAGAAAAAGCGAGATAGAAGGAAAGAGAGATAGAAGGAAAGAGAGAAAAAGAGAGAAAGAAAGAAAGAGAGATAGAAGGAAAGAGAGAAAAAGAAAGAGAGATAGAAGGAAAGAGAGACGGAAGGAGAGAGAGAAAAAGAGAGAGAGAGAGAAGGAAAGAGAAATAAAAGGAAAGAGAGAAAAAGATAGAAGGAAAGAGAGCAATAGAAGGAAAAAGAGAAAAAGAGACAGCAGGAAAGAGAGCAATAGAAGGAAAAAAGAGAAAAAGAGACAGAAGGAAAGAGAGCAATAGAAGGAAAGGGAAATAGAAGGAAAGAGAGAAAAAGAGAGATAGAAAGAAAGAGAGCTAGAAGGGAAGAGCGCAATAGAAGGAAAGAAAGATAGGAGGAATAAGCAAAAAAGAGAGATAAAAGCAAATAGAGATAGAAGGAAAGAAAACAATAGAAGGAAAGAGAGATAGAAGGAGAGAAAAAAAAAGAGAGATAGAAGGAAAGAGAGTGATAGAAGGAAAGAAAGATAGAAAAGAGAGATTGAAGGAAAGACAGATAGAAGGAAAGAGAGCAATAGAAGGAAAGAGAGATAGAAGGAAAGAGAGAAAAAGACAGAAGGAAAGAGAGAAAAAGAGAGGTAGAAGGAAAGAGAAGGATAGAGGGAAATAGAGATAGAAGGAAAGAGAGAAAAAGAGAGAAGGAAAGAGCGATAGAAGGAGAGAGATTGAAGGAAAGACAGATAGAAGGAAAGAGAGGAATAGAAGGAAAGAGAGATAGAAGGAAAGAAAGAAAAAGATAGATAGAAGGAAAGAGAGATAGAAGGAAAGAGAAAGAGAGATAGAAGGAAAGAGAGAAAGAAGGAAAGAGAGCAATAGAAGAAAGAGAGATAGAAGGAAAGAGAGAAAAAGACAGAAGGAAAGAGAGAAAAAGAGAGATAGAAGGAAAGAGAAGGATAGAGGGAAATAGAGATAGAAGGAAAGAGAGAAAAAGAGAGAAGGAAAGAGCGATAGAAGGAGAGAGAGAGAGAAAGAGAGATAGAAGGAAAGAGAGCAATAGAAGGAAAGAGAGATAGAAGGAAAGAAAGAAAAAGATAGATAGAAGGAAAGAGAGATAGAAGGAAAGAGAAAGAGAGATAGAAGGAAAGAGAGAAAGAAGGAAAGAAAGCAATAGAAGAAAGAGATAGAAGGAAAGAGAGAAAAACGGAGATAGAAGGAAAGAGAGTAATAGAAGGAAAGAGAGAAAAAGAGAGATTGAAGGAAAGAGAGATAAAAGGAAAGAGAGCAATAGAAGGGAGATAGAAGGAAATAGAGAAAAAGATAGATAGAAGGAAAGAGAGAAAAAGAGAGATAGGAGGAAAGAGAAATAGAAGCAAAGAGAGCGATAGAAGGAAAGAGAGATAGAAGGAAAGAGAGCGATAGAAGGAAATAGAGGTAGAAGGAAAGAGAGAAAAAAAGAGAAGGAAAGAGCGATAGAAGGAAAGAGAGAAAAAGAGAGATAGAAGGAAAGAGAGTAATAGAAGGAAAGAAAGATAGAAGGAAAGAGAGCGATAGAAGGAAAGAGAAATAGAAAGAAAGAGAGAAAAAGAGAGATAGAAGGAAAGAGAGCTAGCAGGAAAGAGAGAAAAAGAGAGAAGGAAAGAGAGATAGAAGGAAAGAGAGCACTAGAAGAAAGAGAGGTACAAGGAAAGAGAGAAAAAAGTAAGATAGAAGGAAAGAGAGTGATAGAAGGAAAGAGGGGTAGAAGGAAAGAGAGGTAGAAGTAAAGAGAGATAGAAGGAAAGAGAGCGGTAGAAGGAAAGAGAAAAAGAGAAAAGAAAAGAGAGATATATGGAAAGAGAGTGATAGAAGGAAAGAGAGATAGAAGGAAAGAGAGAAAAAGAGAGAAGGAAAGAACTCAGCAGATGGTAGTGGAATGTGGGGCCCCAAGGTCAACGTTTGCATCGGGGCCACAAGATTTAAGTTAAAGGGGTTGTAAAGGTAAAAATTTTTTCACCTTAATGCATTCTATGCATTAAGGTGAAAAAACTTTTGACAGTACCGCCGCCCCCAGCCCCCCCGTTTTACTTACCTGACGCCTCGAATCTTCGCTGCTCGTGCTCGTCATCTTCATTGCAGCTCAGCCTGGTCGCTGATTGGCTGCAGTGGATGGATTGAAAGCAGCGCAGCCATTGGCTCGCGCTGCTGTCAATCACATCCGATGACGCGGCGCGCCGGGGGGCGGGGCCGAGTGATACAGCGAGCGGCTATAGCCGCCGGCTGTATCACGGGAGCGCGCCCGCAAGCACTCACCACCGTGCGAGGGAGCTCGCATGAAGGTGGTAAATGCTTGCGGGGAGGAGCTGAAACAGCCGCCGAGGGACCCCAGAAGACCAGGTTCGGGGCCACTCTGTGCAGAACGAGCTGCACAGTGAAGGTAAGTATAACATGTTTGTTATTTAAAAAAAAAAAAAATAAATAACTTTACAACCCCTTTAAACCTCTGCCCTTGTCGCTATATGCTGGGCTGAATACCTGTTATTTGTTTGGATGAAGGCTAAGGCTAAACCCTCCACAGATGATAAAATATCCCTTCTGAGACACACAGGGATGTGTGAAGAGAAAGTTTATTGAAGGTTTTGCATGAGCACCCTGCCTTTGTTTGCTGCCGCTGTCTTTCTGCACTTCCAAATCACTGGGACTATTTATTTTCGTTTAAATGGACTGTTTTTTATTTTATTTTATTTTTTGTGGATGACATATTTATTTCTTTTCTACACTAAAGGATTCTTTTGAAAATTATGATATTATATGTTTTTGTTGATGATTTGTTTGGGATGCGCACCTGGTCACTCTTTTATTAGCCATCTTGAACAGTCAGCAACAATCCCAGAGTGAGTTATCAGCTTCACCAGTGGCTTCATTACAACATTTCCTAGGACGTCCAATAGCAATAGAATTCTTCTACTCTCTCCTCCTTTTGGAGCTTGTTTCAAACTATCTTCACCTATCAGTGTTTCCATTTTCCATTTATTTTCTAAAGTATCTCCTTACAAACAACTCTAGAAGGATTGACTGACCTAACCAAGGTTCACCCCCCTGTGCACCATCAAAGAAGGGCACCTACTTAGCTAGCAAAAAAGATCCCAAGGAAAACAAAAAGAAAAGAAAAAATACAATTTTGGGACAGTGATAAATTATTATAAGGTTATGATTATAGTTAGTATAACCTTGTCTTTGTTGACTCACTTACCTTCAATATACTCAAGGTCATTTTAAACTGGTGTGGTTTATTGTAAAGGGTGTTTCAAAGTAGTGGGGAAATTACACCACTCAAGTCAGTAAATGAAGAATAACTCCAGAGGGATTACCCAACTTTAAGGTCCTGCGGGGGCTGCGCTAACACACATTTGGCACTACCCTGGGTTACTAACATTCAAACTAGCCCTTGGTTCCATCCAACAATAAACTGACTCTTTAAACTTAGGGACTTACACACAGTAGGAACTGATCTATAAACTACAAAAAAGAGTTTTCCTTTTTAAAAAAAAAGGATATCTAGGTGAAGGTCAGTACACAGTTCTATGAGTATTCACCTGTTTCCCTAATCTGCTGACTCTAATGTTGATGCTTCAGCATGTCCCAAGGAGGTTTATTTACTAAAGCTGGAGAGTGCAAAATCAGTCTCACTTCTGCAGAGAAACCAATCAGCTTTTAATCTCAGCTTGTTCAATTAAACTTTGGCAATAACCTGGAAGCTGATTGGTTTCTATGCAGAAGTGAGACTGATCCAGTTTTAGTAAATAAACCACAAGGTGTCTGTAGGCAGGAAGAGGTTACTGCTGTCCCAGCGGGAAGTTAGGGGTCAACTGTATTTCCCGGCCTTTCTTGGCAGGTTTTCTTTGGTCCGACCCTCCGGTACTGCGTGCTATAAAAGGGACAAGGGCCACGAACTGGGACGGGGGGTGGGGGGTTTACACACAAGAGAGAGATATTCTGCCTTATGCTATTACTGGAGTCTGGATGGCCTGTATTCTGCTGAAGCTGGAGCTAGTCTCCAGACATGGACTCAACCAATATTGGACTTTTGCTTGAACAGGTATGCTGGGGCAGCCACAAGCCTGAGTTTGGGGCTAGGTACATACGGAAATGTTTGCACTATCTTGGACTGTCAATTGTCTCTATCATAATGTAAACTTATTCCTCAAGTAAAATGTTTTAAACTTCACCTTTGCCTGGTCTGAAGTTACTAAGAGGTTGCAGTGCAAGTAACCGGCACTTATAATAACAGCTCAGGTCACTAAAGTACATTGTTGTATGAAGATAACGTGTGAAGATATAGTGGTTTACCAAAGGTAGCAAAGTTTTCTTTTAAGCGTGTACATGTGGCAGGTGAGATAGCCTCTTGAAGCAAGGGAGATGTCAGCAATCTATTGGCAGCAATCCGTCTCTCAAAGCAACAGGAGCAGATCTGCACTCTTGGGGGCCCTCACCCTGTGCACAGGGAGATAAAGAGTTAAGAGAGGTGCACGCATGGGTATGGTAGTAACCCTGTACAAAGTGCCTAGCGTAGCCCAGAAGAACCCACCCTGGGGTAAGCTTCTTATGTGACCCTTGCTTGGCGCCCAACGAAGAGGGAAACGTGTAGGACGTGACGACCAGCCTGTCACCTCGACCTGCCCTCACGTCTATGAAATCCCCTTATAAAGGGCTAATATTTAGTACAGGAGATACGCTAGAGCTAGTTGCAGTCTCCTGTCATGAAATACAATAAATGTGTAAGCTGGAACTGGACCCATGGAAAGTACTCGTAATACAATTTACTTATTGCTACCCATTCACTCGTTCCCAAACATTTATTTTTCACAAAAGGTAGATAAGTACGGTAAGTAAGTATATACTGTTGCAGCTCACAAAAAAATTATACATTATGCAAGTTCACTGATGTATACTAACTTTAATCCACATTTCATAAACTAGAATTTCAGTCTTTACATCAAGGCAATCTGGCCTGAAATCAGAAGAAGTCATTCTGTGATCTCCTTTACCATACAGGATTTCTTAAAGTAAAGATTTGGATGCTTAGACTTCAACTACAGCAATCTCAAGGTCATTAGCCTCATTATAGATATCAGTGTGCTTATATGCCTTGTCGATATATATGTTATAAAGTACTATAGCTAAAACGGAGACAATAAGCCTATTTTGTAATAATAAACATAAGCTGGAAAGGTTTAACAACAGTTGAAAATGGTGTCATGGATTTCAGAACAGTTAGTATTTTTAAAGCTTTAGCATCCGGATGCGAACCTGGCACCCAGAACTGTTTCATCTCAGATATATTTAACACTGAGCTCCAAAAACGATGCCAAACCTTGTAAAACATGATGAAAACTAAGCTCTCTTCAGTAGTGGAGATTTTAGTAAGTGTTGAGTTTGCTTCTGACCTTGTCATCGTTTACAGGAACCTGGGGTATATATGAGCTCTGGAACACAAGAAAGTTCAAGTTCTCTTCCGTTAGGAGTCTAATAGATTGAATAATAAAGATCAAACACATTACAAGTGGAAATAGAGAAACCTGATATTCCCTGTTTTATTACCAAACATGCAGGTTTTTAAAGGTCATTATACACTGTTCTTTCAGAAACAGCAGTATCCTTAGATTATATAGTAAGTTGATGTGCAAAAGTATTCACCTTGTAGACTTTTGCACATTTTAAAGTGTACAACATTTAAATAAATTGGATTGCATTAAGATTTTATGTCACCTACAGTATCTACACAGTGGAGTTGATTTACTAAATGCAAATAGACTGTGCACTTTGCAAGCGCAGTTGCATTCATTTTCCCAGAGCTTTGTAAATGTAGTAAAGCTCTGCTGATTTCCACCATTCAATCATGTGCGAGCAAAAATGCTCTTATTTATTTTCCTTTCACTTGATTGGCATTCTTTACGATGTTAACCACTTAACGTGTTATACTTACCTCCTCTGTGCAGTTGGTTTTGTACAGAGCAGCCTGGATCCTCCTTTTCTCTGGTCCCTCTTTGCTGCTCCTAGCCTCTCCCTCCTTTGAGTGCCCCTCAGCCAGCAGCTTGCTACAGGGGTCACCCAAGCCAAGTCAGAGCTTTGTGTATCCATTCAGACACAGAGCCCCGACCTGGCCCCGCCCCGCCCCCTCTCTCCCCTGATTGGCACCGCTGCTCTGTCTCAGCCAATCATGAGGAGTGGACTGGATGGCTGATGAGATCGTGGACATTGCTGGAGAGAGAAGGAGCTCAGGTAAGTACTTGGGGGGTGCTGGGTGGGCTCCTACACACAGAAGGTTTTTTATCTTAATGCATAGAATGCATTAAGATGAAAAACCTTCTGCCTTTACCTATTCTTTAACCACTTCAGCCCATGAAGAATTTACCCCCTTCCTGACCAGAGCACTTTTTGAGATACGGCATTGCATCGCTTTAACTGACAATTGCGCGGTCGTGCGACGTTGCACCCAAACAAAATTGACATCCTTTTTTCCCCACAAATAGAGCTTTCTTTAGGTGGTTTTTGATCACCTCTGGGTTTTTTTTTTAGCGCAGCTGTGCCATTGTGCCGATGTATATCGTTGTGCGCTGGTCGGCAAGCGGTTAAGGACCGAGCCTCGTTTTGAGATTTGATGTTTACAAGTTAAAATTATTATTTTTTGCTAGAAAATTACTTAGAACCCCCAAAAATTATATATATATTTTTCTAAAACCCTAGAGAATCAAATGGAGGTCGTTGCAATACTTTCTGTCACACTGTATTTGTGCAGCGGTCTTACAGGGCACTTCTTTTAAAATCAGTTTTGTTTGCTAGAAAATTACTTAGAACCCCCCAAACATTATATACATTTTTTTCTAACACCCTAGAGAATAAAATGGCAGTCGTTGCAATACTTTCTGTTACACCGTATTTGTGCAGCGGTCTTACAAGCGCACTTTTTTTTTTAATTAAAAAATAAGACAACAGTAAAGTTACGCTTCAAAATTGCGCCCGCTTGTGGAATGGCGACAAAATTTTACCCTTAAAAATCTCCATAGGCAATGTTTCAAAATTTCTACAGGTTACCAGTTTTAAGTTACAGAAGAGGTCTAGGGCTAGAATTATTGCTCTCGCTCTAATGATCATGGCGATACCTCACGTGTGTGGTTTTTTTATTTTGACACTGTCCTTTTAAAAAAAAAAAAAAATTGGGTCACTTTTATTCCTATTACAAGGGATGTAAACATCCCTTGTAATAGAAAAAAAAGCATGACAGGACCTCTTAAATATGAGATCTGGGGTCAGAAACACCTCAGATCTCATATTTACACTGAAGTGCAATAAAAATAAATAAATAAATAAATAAATAAATAAATAAATGTCATTTGAAAAAAAAGAAAAAATTTAAATTTTCCTTTAGGAGCATTGGGCGGAAGTGACATTTGACCGAGACCACTTTTATTTGAAAGCGGACCACCGGCTGAAGAAGAGGATACCGGGGTGATGGCAGCTAGCTGCTGCCATAACAACGATATTCCTCTTCAAAGTGCCGAAGTATATCGTCGTGAGTCGGTCCGGAAGTGGTTAAAAATATTTTACCCCAACATTTCATATTCTTGATATTAGAGATGTGTACAATGGAAACATTTGTTTAATGTCATTTTGGTTTAATGCATTAAGAAAATAATTTAGTTTCATCATATTAATTATGTTAGAGTAATTTGTTTTCAGAACAATTTGTTATTTCGGGAGAGTATATTCTGTTTTTGTTGTTCCGAATTGATTTATATTTTCAGAAGTTCTGTTTTCATTCATTATATTATTAATTGAAATACATTTCCCCATATTAAATACATTTAATTAAATTTCCCCATTCCCAACTGACATTGTTTGTTGGGCCACACACATACAAATTAAACAAATGGTCTCTCAGCCACAATACAAAAATAATCTTATTAGAATATTCACGCTATGCTCACTAGAATAAAAATAAATGGATGCAAATCAATTTGGATCATTTGTTATGTTGTTATGTTATTTTGGATGCTTCAAACATTGAAGTGGAAGTAAAGTCAAAACCTAACTAACTCTAAACCTACTCTCAGCCACATTCTAAGCCTGATCTATCTAGCCCTATAAAGCAAAAATCGCTATAATTACCTATTCTGTAGCCGTTCGGGTCCAGTCTCCAGCGGCAGCGTGCAGGAGAAAACCGTCAATGGCTGTGAAATGCCTGGGAAGTAATGTCACCCATAGAGTTACTATGGGGCTTCTGTTGTCAGCTGCCTCTTCTGCACACTTCCACACATTGAAGCCGCCACTGACAGCTGATGATGGGACCGGACCGAAGTGGCTGCAGAACATGTAAGTATAGCGGTTTATTTCTTTACAGGATTAGATAGATTTGTCTTAGAATATGACTGAAAGTAGGTTTAAATTTAGTTTAGGTTTTAGGTTAGTTAGGTTTTGACTTTACGTCTGCTTTAACAAAAGGCCCAAACTATCTCATCATGTCATCGGAATGAAACAAATTAGTTGTTTTTGTTATAATTTATTTCAGATTAGTTGAAATGCATTACTATTCTGATTTGCATCTTTGAATCATGCAAATTTCATCCAAGTTTCGATTCGTATCGAATCACACGTGTCTACCTGATACAGTATCTCACAAAAGTGAGTACACCCCTCACATTTTTGTAAATATTTTATTATATCTTTTCATGTGACAACACTAAAAAGAAATGACACTTTTCTGCAATGTAAAGTAGTGAATGTACAGCTTGTATAACAGTGTAAATTTGCTATCCCCTAAAAATAACTCAACACACAGCTGTGTACATACTGTATGTGCCTGCTGTACCATCTACTTGTATGAAAAAGTATCCTGTTCTCTTTGTATTGTTTCCTTAGTGTGAAATGCCAGGTGTTCCTGACAGTCCCTCTGCTTTCCTATTAAAAACTAACTAAACTAGGCATGAGAGCACAGCATGGTCAGTTTTCTGGTTGGGCTGGGAACTTAGCCTACTTTCCTCCAATCATCAGACTTGTGCTGACATGCCCCCCCTGCACAGCTATTCACTGAGAAGACCAGTGTTCTGCTGTTCTCCCCTAGCTCTCTGGCCTCCTTATGCAGCTAGGAACATGAGGGTATGTGATCACTGATAAAAAGGGGGGAAATATATTTATAATGCTTTTTATATGTATACACAAATGTTTTGCCTTTAATTTCTGTTTAAATTGAAAAAGTGAGGGTTCACATATACTTTAGGTTCTACCACCATACATTTACTAGATAAAATGAGTGCAACTGCCCTTGCAAAGTGCACAGTCTATGTGCCTTTAGGAAATCGACCCCATTGTGTCCACGTGCGCAAACACTAATACAATGACACATATAGTCAGTCAATATCTATGATATTAACATAGGCATGCGCAGCCTTTTGCATTAGGGTGTGCACCCCAAAGCTCAAACACACATACATGTATATATGTATATATATATTTTTTTTTAACAGAAAAGTTTTTATTTGTCTCCTATCGGAGATGATTCAACATACAAACATATTTACAAAGAACATAATGTTGCTACATTTTTCCAGATATGTACATTAAAATAAGTGCATATTTCCTACTCATACAATCTGAAATCATTTTGTTAATGCTTACGTTGCCGTTATTGCTTTGTATACCCTCCTATCCGGAGGGAAGGATTTGTGCATCATCAATCATACTGAATTATCCATGTTTACCTCTACATCATTGTAAACTTCTTCAGGCAGTCTTTCTGTTATCTAACTGCCAGGGCATTCCCTCAGTAAATTTTGACAGGTCTTCCAATGGGGGAGGGGGGGGAAGAGGGAAAAGGAAAAGAGGAAGGGGAAGCGGAAAGAGGAGGGGTCAGGAGGAGAGGGGGGGGGAAGAGGCCAAAGGCGGGAGGGGGGGGGGAGGGCACCAGAGAGACCAACAACCTGTGTTTGACGGATCATTAATGGGCATTGCTACTGTTTGGTCCAGGCTCCCCAAATCTTGGAGAACTTTTTGGGGCATTTACGGTTGATATACGTGATTTTATAAAGCGGTAAAATGGAATTTATCATATCCTTCCATTGGGCTACCGTGGGGGGGTCGGGTTGTTTCCACCTGAGGAGAATAGCCTTCCTGGCATAGAATGAGGCGTAGAATACAAACAGTCTTTTGTGCATACTAGGTATAATATTGTCACACACCCCGAGCAATAGAATAATCGGGCTTCTTTGTATATTTAGATTACCTACTGTATTAATCACTTCAACCACCTCTGTCCAGAATTTTTGTATAAGCGGGCATTCCCAGACTACATGGATAAAGGTACCCAGCTCCCTCGTACATTTCGGACATCTGTCCGTTTGTGTCGGGTATATTCTAGCTAATCTCTGTGGTGTGTAATACACTCTATGGATAAATTTGAGCTGGACAAATCTATCCCTTGCCGATATCATAAGGGGGATATATTGCTGCAGACCTTCCTCCCAATCATCTGGAGCCAGTTCTGGAACGTCCCTCTTCCATTTGTCGTACAGTCCCATTTCTCCAGTCTGCTCCTCGGTCAGAATTTGATTGTATAGGGAGGATAAAATTCGATCCAAGTGTTTAGAAATGAGAAGCTTCTCTACCCCATGTGACTGCAAAGCAACCCTGCCTGGGTACTGGGCCTGTATCGCATGGCGCAATTGCAGATAGCGAAAGAGCATTTTGGAGGGAAGCTGGAAGTCATTTTTTAGAGTGTCGTACGGGAGAACTCCCTCCCCAGACCACACTTGTTGCATTATTTTAATTCCATATCTTGCCCACAGGGCTGGATCTGGGACTGTTTGGAGATGTTTTAATTTAGGGTTGCCCCACAGCGGTGTGTAAGGAGAGATAGTGTTGGGTCCTGCAATCTTCTTTGACATCTGTTCCCATACCCCAACTGTCGTTCGCATCGGAGTTGTCATATCCTTATGTGCCTTGGCCCCTCTAAAGACCAGATTACTCAAAGCTGAGTATGAACCCAGTATTGCTGCCTCAAGATTAAGTGAGGGGTTAGATTTCGGTTGGGAGAACCACCAACGGACAGTAACTGCTACTGCAGCCCAATAGTATTTTTTGAAGCATGGGAGCGCCAGGCCTCCCAGCGATAAAGGGAGTTGAAGGGTGGTTCGTGCTACTCTGGGGGCAGAGCCCCCCACACAAATGAGCTAACAATCTGATCCAGTTTGTCAAAGAAGGATTTGGGGATAGGGACTGGGGTGTTGCGGAATACGTATAAGAATTTGGGGAGGAACGTCATTTTTAAAAGATTAACCCTACCTACTGGTGATAAGGGGAGGGACCTCCAGGCCTGACAGCGGGTAGTAAGTTGGTGTAAGATTGGGTATACATTGTCTATCAAGTACATGTGTGGCTCTCTCTGAATCTCAATCCCCAGGTATTTAAACTTAGAGACCAAAACTAGAGGGTTTGAAGGGTCCACATCAGGCAATGTCGGAGACAATGAGAATATAATGGATTTAGCCCAGTTGATCCGGATGCCTGAGAAGGATCCATATTGATTAATAACTTTGAGGGCTGCTGTCAGCGATGTTGACGCATCCGGAAGGTACAGCAATGCATCATCAGCATACAATGAAAGCCTCTCATTCAGCGGACCAACCTTTATTCCCCCAACCTCCGGGGACATTCTGAGCAGAATAGCCAGAGGCCCAATGGCTAGAGCGAACAGACCCGGGGACAACGGACACCCCTGTCTGGTCCCTCTCTCCAAAGAAAAAGGGGGAGAAAGCAATCCATTCGTTCGGACTCTTGCTGTGGGATTCGTATAAAGTAATTTTATCCATGAGATGAACCGGGGGCCAAAATTAAAGCGTTGTAGTACTTGCCACAAGAACCTCCACTCTACCGAGTCGAAGGCCTTCTCGGCGTCCAGAGAGGCCACCACTCCCAAGGATTGGGACCTCTCTGCGTGGGAAATATTAGTGTATAATCTACGTAAATTTATGTCCGTGCCTTTACCTGGCATAAAGCCCGTCTGGTCGCCATTTATAATAGATAGGATGACCGAATTAAGTCTATTTGCTAGGATTTTGGTAGTTATTTTGGCATCTACATTTAGAAGTGAGATGGGACGATACGATGAACACGACGTGGGATCTTTGTTGGGTTTAGCTATAACTACAATTACAGCCTCTGACATTGAAGGAGGGAGGGAACCTTCTTTTAGCATTGTGAGGAGCAGTCTGTGAAATATAGGGAGGAGGAGTTCATTGTTTGTCTTATAAAATTCTGCAGGCAGGCCGTCAGGGCCTGGAGTTTTTGCTGACTGAAGAGATGCCACTGCTGTCTGGACCTCTTTAAGAGTAATTGGTTCTTCTAATGTGTTTCTTGCCTCTGTAGTTAATTGGGGGAAATCAATCTGATCTAAGAATTCACACATATCTTCCTCAGTAGAGGTGACCTTAGAGATATATAGCTGTTGATAGTATTGCGTAAATTGCCCATTTATGGCCTTGGGATCAGAGTGAATCACACCCTTTTCATCTTTGATATGGGCTATGTGTACGGAAGAGGAACGTTCCTTGGCCAGCCAAGCTAACATTCTACCTGTCTTCTCTCCCTGTTTGAAGATCCTTTGCGACTGAGCCAGCAGTTGTTTCTTAGTGGTCTCAATCCGCAAAAGAGAGATTTCTCTATGTAAAGACTGCATAGCGTCATATATTAATACGTCTCTAGTGTGTACATACTCGTTTTCCAAAAGGAGTGCCTTTCTCTCAGCTTCCTCTAATGCCAACCGTGTATCCTTCCTAACCCTCCCAATTGCCATTTTGTATTGTCCCCTAGTGTACGCCTTAAAGGCATCCCAAAGCGTAGGTGGAGAAACCGTGCCCTCATTGAGCGTCCAATAGACCCCCAACTCGCCCTCCACCAGGGGGACCACCCTCTCATCCGCAATCCAGAGCCCCGAGAGTCGCCAAAGGGCATTTCCCATAGGAGAGTCTGTTTGCATTTTTAATAGGAGGGGAGCGTGGTCTGAAATACCTCGCGGCAGAATATCCGCCTCAAGTATTCTGGGGAGCAGAGAGTCAGAGGAGTACATCAAATCAATTCTAGAGAAGGATGCATGCGCCGCAGAGTGACATGTGTACTGTCTCTCCCCCGGATGCCTCAATCTCCAGATATCCATAAATCCATAATTGTCAGCCCACTGTGATAAAGGGGTCACCCCTGATGGTCCCACACCCAATCTATCCATGTCTGGGTCTGGGGTCATGTTAAAATCTCCGGCCATAAGTACCCCAGCCGAAGGGTACTGAGCTATTATTGGGGTAATTTTCTTAAGGATCTCCATCGTGGCTGGGGGGGGGATATATGTACCTACTATGAGTAATTCTATCCTGTCGCACATTGCATGAATGGCCACATATCTTCCATCTGGATCCAAATGAAGATCCAACAGTGTAAACCCACCGACTTGTGGACCAAGACACTGACACCCCGGGAGTACGAGGAATAAGTCGAGTGATAATATGCACCGACCCACGGTCTCCGTAGTGCCAACGTCCTGCTCCCCACCAGGTGAGTCTCCTGAAACACACATATATGCGGGTTATATTTTTTCAGGAAATTAAAAACCAAAGATCACTTAATTTTGGAATTCAACCCTCTAACATTCCACGACAGCAGTGTCAGTGGTGGCATTGATTCGCTGTTAAAAATAGGAAACCAGGCTGGCAACCAACCCCTCTCGGGGCCATTTTAAATTTGAGCAGGAGAAAAGAGAGCAAAAATGGCCACATGAATGGCCACATATCTTCCATCTGGATCCAAATGAAGATCCAACAGTGTAAACCCACCGACTTGTGGACCAAGACACTGACACCCCGGGAGTACGAGGAATAAGTCGAGTGATAATATGCACCGACCCACGGTCTCCGTAGTGCCAGCGTCCTGCTCCCCACCAGGTGAGTCTCCTGAAACACACATATATGCGGGTTATATTTTTTCAGGAAATTAAAAACCAAAGATCACTTAATTTTGGAATTCAACCCTCTAACATTCCACGACAGCAGTGTCAGTGGTGGCATTGATTCGCTGTTAAAAATAGGAAACCAGGCTGGCAACCAAACCCTCTCGGGGCCATTTTAAATTTGAGCAGGAGAAAAGAGAGCAAAAATGGCCTACATCCATTACCCTGAGAATCAGATAGCAGACCTCTCATGCCATCCAGTGGACAGAGATCAAAACAGCCCTGTTCTTCAATACAATATACAGTAGCACAGCATGTTAAGCATATGTAGCAGCAAACAAAGAAAAAAAAAGGAAAAAATATCAAAAGTCCCAACTTGGAGCAAAAACTTGTGCTCCCCATCCATCCCCCCCTCCCCCACCCCGCACCACCCCCCAAACTTCGGCGTGCTTCATTCCCAGAAACCTTCATGGCAATTGCCACTTGGGGAGATGAACAAGAAGGGGTCCGAGCGTTACAGTACACACAGTAAGTCTCCCCTTGCAGATGAAGGATAAACATTCCCTGCAGAATAAAAGAATCAACTTCACCCGGGGACATAAACACAGTCCTCCGGGGGCACATAACTTGAACCTGTTTTCTTCTTTAAACCTTTAGGTACATATAATCAGAGGGATTGCTCTGCAGAAAACGAGCATTAGAGATGCTCTGTCTCATATCTTCTCTGGCCGCACGTGCTTAATTTGTACCTGAAGCAGCTCATCAGTGTCTCTGAATGGTTTCCAGCCATTGCGACGCTTCTTCTGGGGAAGTAAAGAAACGCACCCTTTCACCATCCTGGACCCGCAGCCTCGTCCGGGAACAGCATACTATATTTTATTTTCTTGTTGCGTAGGTTTAGTTTCACCTGATCAAATGAACGCCGTTGCTTTTGGGTATCAACTGAAAAATCCGGGAAGATCATTAATTTAGCCCCTTCATATCTCAGCTGTTCAACCTTCCTTGATTCACGGAGGACAAGGTCTCGATCCCTAAAGTTCAATAGTTTCAGGATGAATGTGCGCGGAGGAGCTCCCGGGGGCCCCCGGGCAGCAGGCATTCTATGTGCCCTCTCCACCACAAAGACATCTGAAAATGCCGCTTGAGGTAGCAATTCACGCTGGAGGTTTTCCGTGAATGACGTGGGGTCAGCACCCTCAGCCCCCTCCAGGAGACCCACTATACGGAGGTTGTTCCTCCTATTTCTATTTTCGGCATCCTCTGCACGGGTTTCAAGGGATTTAATTTTTGTCTGCAGCGTGCGGAGCGAGACTGTATGGTCTTGCAACACATCTTCCGTGTCTCCCACGCGGCATTCAGCTTCATTAAGGTGGGTTCTAAATGTGTCCATGTCTCGCCGTATGAGACTGATATCTAGCTGTATTTGCTCGATTTTCCCTGTAAGGGTTGACTGGCAGTTGGTAATTGCCTGCATAAGGGCCTCAAAATTAGATTGTTCCTGTTCTCTTTCTGGAGGAGGCTGCTCCATGTCTTCAGGCTGCTCCGCCATCTTGTGGCCTTTAGCGGGGCGTGGGGTCCGTGCGGGGGTACTCGGGGCACCTTTTTGGGGCTTGCGGGCTGATACAGGTCCCTTCCCCTTGGTCATACCTCCCTCCACTCCTAATTGCAGCTGTGAGGGCCGCGTTTAGACAGCGGACTTTAGTGTAGTAGGAGTTCCGGCCTACAGACAGGCGAAGCTGCAGCAGGACCCAGGGGACCGCTGTGGGGTTCGTGGGGTGGAAATAAATCTCTTCCCCTGTGTCCTACCTTCCTCCGCTGTGGATTGCAGCTTTTCAGGGGCGTTCAGAGCCAGCAGTCTGCAGGGAAACAGGACTTTAAACCGGGAAGCGAGCGGAGCTATCTCACTGCACGTCCGCTCCGGTCGCCATCTTCTCTGTGATATATGTATATATATATATATATATATATATATATATATATATATATATATATATATAGTATCTCACAAAAGTGAGTACACCCCTCACATTTTTGTTAATATTTTATTATATCTTTTCATGTGACAGCACTGAAAAAATGACACTTTGCTGCAATGTAAAGTAGCGAGTGTACAGCTTGTATAACAGTGTAAATTTGCTGTCCCCTCAAAATAACTCAACACGCAGCCATTAATGTTTAAACCGCTGGCAACAAAAGTGAGTACACCCCTAAGGGAAAATGACCAAATTGGGCCCAATTAGCCATTTTCCCTCCCCGGTGTCATGTGACTCGTTAGTGTTACAGGGTCTCAGGTCTGAATGGGGAGCGGGTGTGTTAAATTTGGTGTTATTGCTCTCACTCTCTCACACTGGTCACTGGAAGTTCAACATGGCACCTCATGACAAAGAACTCTCTGAGGATCTGAAAAAAAGAATTGTTGCTCTACATAAAGATTGCCTAGGCTATAAGAAGATTGCCAAGACCCTGAAACTGAGCTGCAGCATGGTGGCCAAAACCATACAGCGGTTTAACAGGACAAGTTCCACTCAAAACAGGCCTCGTCATGGTCGACAAAAGAAGTTGAGTGCACATGCTCAGCGTCATAGACAGAGATTGTCTTTGGGAAATGGACATATGAGTGCTTCCAGCATTGCTGCAGATGTTGAAGGGTTGGGGGGTCAGCTTGTCAGTGCTCAGACCATACGCTGCACACTGCATCAAATTGGTCTACATGGCTCTTCTAAAGATGATGAACAAGAAAGCCCACAAACAGTTTGCTTAAGACAAGCTAGCGATTACTGAAACCATGTCCTGTGGTCTGATGAGACCAAGATAAACTTATTTGGTTCAGATGGTGTCAAGCGTCTGCGGTGGCAACCAGGTGAAGAGTACAAAGACTAGTGTGTCTTGCCTACAGTCAAGCATGGTGGTGGGAGTGTCATGGTCTGGGGCTGCATGAGTGTTGCCGGCACTGGGGAGCTACAATTCATTGAGGGAACCATGAATGCCAACATGTACTGTGACACACTGAAGCAGAGCATGATGCCTTCTTTTTGGAGACTGGGCCGCAGGGCTGTATTCCAACACGATAACGACCCCAAACACACCTCCAAGACGACCACTGCTTTGCTAAAGAAGCTGAGGGTAAAGGTGATGGACTGGCCAAGCATGTCTCCAGACCTAAACCCTATTGAGTATCTGTGGGGCATCCTCAAACGTAAGGTGGGGGAGCGCAAGGTCTCTAACATCCACCAGCTTCGTGATGTCGTCATGGAGGAGTGGAAGAGGACTCCAGTGGCAACCTGTGAAGCTCTGGTGAACTCCATGCCCAGGAGGGTTAAGGCAGTGCTGGAAAATAATGGTGGCCACACAAAATATTAACACTTTGGGCCCAATTTGGACATTTTCACTTAGGGGTGTACTCGCTTTTGTTGCCAGCGGTTTAGACATTAAGGCTGTGTGTTTAGTTATTTTGAGAGGACAGCAAATTTACACTGTTATACAGCTGTTCATTCACTACTTTACATTGTAGCAAAGTGTCATTTCTTCAGTGTTGTCACATGAAAAGATATAATAATTTGGAATTTGTCTTGCATACAAACATCAAGAAATTGTCGGCCAACAAACACAAACGTAGTGACGTACTACGTGGTTTTTCAGCTCTTTAGCGCCACCCTTTGGGCTCCTTCTGCTAATTTCATGTTAGTAGAAGTTTGGTGAGTGTCGATTTGCACTTTTTATTTAGCGCTTTTCAGTTAGCACTTTTCATTACATGCTTTTCAGTTCGGTTCTGAAAGGCCGTTCGTCAACCAGACATGTTGCGGAATCGGAGAAGATAACATGTTATTTATTATTGGCCTTGGAGTTATTGCTTTGACCCAAGTCCAGTCCAGGAACAGGAGGATTTCTTGGACCAAAAATTGGTTGCCTTATTAATTGTGACCAATTATGTCATATGCCTTTGCTGCGGGATCTCCAGGAGAATAATCCAGATGATTTTCGGAATTATCTCCGGATGACGGACCCCTGCTTTCACCAACTCTTGGCATTGTTGACCCCCTATATTAAGAAGCACATGCATGAGGCTTTTATTTTATTTTTGGGTTGAATAATGATTTCATTTGTTTTTTTTTCTATATTTTTGGATGTAACCACTTTTTGGTTAATTTCTATTGGCATGTCTAATTTTATTTTTTAATGCACAATAAAAAAAATATGTAGAATAATACTTGGCTATGTGTTTTACTTCAAATGACAGTTTGTATTTTTTTACATGTAGCTGCCTACTCACAATGTAAAATTGTCAAGGAACACTAACATTGTTGTATCTTTGATCTTAAAAACTACGGGATAATGGTGTTGTGGTACCTTGCCCAAAAAAAAAAAGCATATTAATATTATTCTTGATATCACTAGAAAATAAAAGCCTTTTAAAATAAGTTTGCCATAACTCCATCAGTATCACCAGCAAAGTAGCTTCATTATTAGCCCATTAAATAAAGAAGAAGAGAATGTGCGCTGCATTTCGAGATTTCATAATTTGCCACGTCACAAATGTTAATTCTCCATTACGAATGCTAGTTTACAAGACCGACCGCTTCCAGCTCGTCCTTGCTTCCGAGCATGCGTGTTTGTACTTAGGACTTTTGTCTGACAGACTTGTGTACACACGCTTGGAAAATCCGACAACAGACATTTGTCCGTGGAAAATTTTAAAGCCTGCCATCCAACATTTGTCCATGGAAAATCCGACAACAATTGTCCGATGGAGCATACAAACAGTCGGATTTTCCTCCAACAGCCTGTCATCACACATTTCCCGTCGGAAAATCCGATCGTGTGTACGCGGCTTTTATCTGTAGGGTTCAATATTGAGTTGGCCCACCTTTTGCAGCTATAACAGCTTCAACTCTTCTGGGAAGGCTGTCCACAAGGTTTAGAAGTGTGTCTATGGGAATGTTTGACCATTCTTCCAGAAGCACATTTGTGAGGTCAGGCACTGATGTTGGACGAGAAGGCCTGGCTCGCAGTCTCCGCTCCAATTCATCCCAAATGTCTTCTATTGGGTTGAGGTCAGGACTCTGGTCAAAATCATTTGGTGGAGGGGGGATTATGGTGTGGGGTTGTTTTTCAGGGGTTGGTCCCTTAGCTCCAGTGAAGGGAACTCTTAAGGCGTCAGCATACCAAGACATTTTGGACAATTTTTTATGCTCCCAACTTTGTGGGAACAGTTCGGAGATGGCCTCTTGCTGTTCCAACATGACTGCACAACAGTGCACAAAGCAAGGTCCATAAAGACATGGACTTAGCAGGGGTGGTGAGAAATTATCTTCAAGTGCAATAATTCACATTATAATAGTAACTAAAACATATAAAATTAAGTGTAATAATGTAAAAAAAAATGAATTTCAAAGTGCTAAAATGAAGTAAACCTCCCAACTAAAAAGTTGTTGCACTTGACGATAGTTTGAATTGCAATTATCAATGTAGCACTGACCCCCGAAGGAGCTGCTGATTTATTTGGGCCTGTACTCTGCTTTCTTTCCCCTTTGAATATCTCAGTCCCCTTGACACAGCTGTGGTGTGATAGTGTGCAATCAGAACAAAATCATAAGGCAAGTTTACAATACTCAATATAATATACCTGTCTGTAGTTACCTTACCCTCCTCTTGGCTGGTGATGAAGAGGAAAACAACACTCACACAGTTATACTTGAATAATAACCTTATTTACTGTAATTGTTTTAGAAGGTTTAAACTACAATGGTTGTACTGTCAGACCAACATAGTCTGACAGTCAACTGAACTTTATATTACAAAGATACATTACAAGTATAGAGTGTCTGATAATATAATATAATATATATAATATATGAGTAGTGTAGCAAAGTAAATAGGATAACCGTCAGAGTGAATTTATCTCACTATGAGCACTTTCCTATTTCCTGCGCGCTTTATTACTATATTAAATCAAAGATTAGCTTGATAAAGTGTAATACAACAATTAGAGAGCTCCCTCATTTAATATCACTCTACCCCAATATAGTAAAGGGACACAAGGCCTTGTGTTTTACTAAACAGTCCTTCTTTTCTTCTGCTAGCAAAACAGAGTAGGTTTGTAATCCAAGGGTTAATGAATCCTGATCAAAGTAGACTGAAATGTAGAAGCAAAGTCCTGGTGCAATAGCACTATAACTATCTTTGGTGCCAGTGACTCAGTACTAAACTCTCAATGAGGTGCAGGCCCGAAGCCTAATAATAACTCAGTCTAATCTTCCTGACTTAGCTTGTGGAACTATGGGTCCCAGCAGCTCTGTCTTGTACAGAGGGATGTGTAAAAGTACATCAAGAAGCTTTTGGGCAACAGCTCTCTCACCCAACCAGGACAGTGTTGTCAGAAGACTCCGTTCTGATGTATAAGGTTCTGTCTCCGGCCGGCCGGCACCGCTGCGCTGCTCCGCACCACAGTTCAAGATGCTCCGGAACTCCCAGATGACTCTGACAGGCTCCTCTGGCTCCTTCCCAGTCTTGCCCTGCTGTCAGTTCAGCTCTCTGGTATGTCGCAGTATCGCTGCTCGGATCGCTGCTCCGTGGAGGTAGGCTGCGCTGAGCTGGAGACCTCACACAGATCCTCCCAGGCTGGCCATGCATGTCCAAGTGAGCTAAGATGGCCGCTCCCAGCCTTTTTATAATCTTCCCACAATGCAGTTCTGTTCATTGAGGTTTGTGGGAGTTACTGAGCATTGTGGGTAGGTCAAGTTAATGTCCTCATGTAAACAAACAAAATACTTCCATGTCAACTTCTGAATAATAAAAGAATAAAGATGCAGTCCTTTTATATTTTGGCCGCTAGATGACGCCAGATGATAAGATATAACACACATTAAGTTACATCAAAATTGTGTCCCGCTACATCAGTAGAGGGGTTTCCACCATCCCTGGTAAGTTTCATTTGTTTTGTCTTGTTTTCATTTTGATGTGTATTATATGTGAATTTACAGTACATATCACAGAGACCGGTATTGTAATATTGAAGTTTATTGAGATTTATATACATTAGATGGTTGCAGCATTATTGTTAAGTTATTGATTAGTAAGTTAGCACTGCGCTTTTTTTTCTGGTGTGGGAACACATAACAGTGTTTAGCAGCAAGCCTTTTGCTGACACTTTTTTATTTTACCTCCAGTAGTTTATTTTAAAAAGTAATGTGGTGACTACCTATTATACTAAAGATCGGCATGTGGCATTAAAAAAACATTTAGTTTTCAGTTGTGAACGCCCCCCCCCACCCCCCCCCATGGATAATGTGCCTGGCTGCTGAGTTCATCTCCCCATAGCAGCACTGATGGGCACTGATAGGTGGCACTGATGGGCACTGATTGGCAGCACCGATGGGCACTGATTGGCACTGATAGGTGTCACTGATTGGCAGCAATGATGGGCACTAATAGTTGCCCCCGATTGCCACCACTGACGGGCACTGATAGGCAGCACTGATAGGCACTGATTGGTGGCACTGTTAGGCAGCACTGATTGGCAGTACTGATTGGCAGTACTGATTGGCAGCACTGATAGCCACACTGTTGGGCACTCATAGGTGGCACTGATTGGCAGCACTATTGGGCACTGATTGGCATTGATGGGCACTAATAGGCAGAACTGACTGGCAGCATTGATGGGCACTAATTGGTGGCACTGATAGGTGGCACTGATAGGCAGCACTGGTTGGCACTGATAGGCAGCACTGATTGGCAGCACTGATTGGCACTCATAGGCGGTACTGATAGGCAGGACTGATAGGTGGCACTAATTGTCAGCACTGATTGGCACTGATAGGCGGCACTAATGGGCACTGATAGGGAGCACTAAAGGGCTCTGATTGGCAGCACTTATTGTCACTGATTGGCACTGATAGGCAGCACTGATGGGCTCTGATTGGCAGCACTTATGGGCACTGATTGGCACTGATAGGCATCACTGATGGGCGCTGATTGGCAGCACTGATGGACACTGATTGGCACTTATAGGCAGCACTGATGGGCACTTATTGGCAGCACTGGGCATTGATTGGCACTGATTGCCAGTATTGATTGGCACTGATAGGCAGCATTGATTGCCACTGATAGGTAGCACTGATTGGCAGCATTGATTGGCACTGATTGGCAGCACTGATAGGCAGCATTGATTGGCATTGATTGGCAGCATTGATTGGCACTGATAGGCAGCATTGGTTGGCAGCATTGATTGGCACTGATAGGCAGCACTGATTGGCAGCATTGATTGGCAGTGATAGACGGCATTAGTTGGCACTGATTGGCACTGATAGGTAGCACTGATTGGAAGCATTGATTGGCAGCATTGATTGGCACTGATAGGCAGCACTGGTTGGCACTGATAGGCAGCATTGGTTGGCACTGATAGGCAGCATTGGTTGGCACTGATAGGCAGCTGTTGTATTGAGCAGGGTTAACAATGTCTTTGGCAGTTTGTGTAAAGAAAGTCCCAGATGAAAGTCTCTTGTCCTCTTGGTCATAAGGAAATGCTCAGATGAAAGTCCACTCCAATTCAGCCACCATCAGGAAATCATCCACATCTTCCTCAGGCTCTCTTCAGGTCTGCCTATTCCCATCTAGCATGGTCATCTGCTCACCCTGCTCCACCGCTCGATGCTCAGTACCTGAAAAGAGTTATGCCGCGTACACACAAGTGGAATTTCCATCAGAAAGAGTCCAATGGGAGCTTTTCATCGTATATTCTGACCGTGTGTATGCCCTATCTGACTGTTCCGTTAAAAACTTCAGATGGACTTAAATAAAGAACATGTTCTATATTTTTTCCGATGGAACAAATTACTATCGGAAAAAACGCTCATCTGTATGCTGTTCCAACGCACCAACAACAAAGCATGCTCTGAAGCAAGTACGAGACAGAAGCTATTGGCTACTGGCTATTGAACTTTAATTTTCTAGTCCCGTCGTATGTGTTGTACGTCACCGCGTTCTGGATGGTCGGAATTTGGTGTGACCTTGTGTATGCAAGACAGCTTGAGCAGAATTCCGTCGGAACTCCATCGTAAAAACCTACAGAGTTTATTCTGACGGTAAAACAGGTTGTGTGTACAGGGCATAAGAGACAAAGCAGATTATATGTTCCTTCCAACTGTGCCAAAAACATAGCTCACTGCTTGCGCTAACTGCAAAACTATTGTAGGGTGCCCACTGTTGCCTTAAAACACTTTCACGAAAAGGCATTGACTTCCAACGTAACGAATAAACTTGCATGTCTCTCCGTGCTGTCCTGGGAAGAATACAGGCCTGCCGTTGTCCAGTCTTCACAGCATGGCACATTTTTGCAAAATGTTCCACTTTATGGCAACAGAAACACTTAATGTGACTGAATCTACCATTCCCAACCACTTGTTTCCACTTCTTAAGCAATGCTGGTGTAGGAATCCCATGTATTTCCTCTCTAGGGACCCCCACCTTAAGTAAATCAATCCACATATGTCTCCTGGAGATCATAGGCATTGCCTTCCTTGTATCTGATTCAACTCGGCCATTTGAGCTGATCAAATCCTCAGCTTCCCGCTTATGGGAAGTAATAGTGGCACATGTCCTATTTCTGTTTACAGGCTTCGGGCCTTTGTCCTTTGTTAGGGCATCATTAGACTTGTTTATGAGGGCTACACACTGCTCATTCATATCTTCAGCTCAGCCTACAGGGGTTTGAACACAGTTCGAAGCCACTGCAGGTTTAACTTTGATTACCCTACTTTCTAAATCTTTTGCCTTGATTGCAGTTTCTTTCAAACACTTGGATACTACTGCAAACTGCTCCTTCAGTAAATGTCTTTCTAATTCTCCCTTTTCCCTCTTTTCAGATTCAATATGTAGAGCATGGAGGAAGTGCAAACCAAACACAGCAACTGCCTGCATCTCTCCCTTACTGAACCCAAAACTTTTGAGACTAAAATCCGAGAAAAGATCAGAGACTCCATCCCAAGCTCTGTTCAAAGGAGAAGCATATCTAGCCAGCTGCTTTACAACAGACATCCACTGACTATTTCTGGTCCAGATAGGAAGGGTGCACGCCTTCAAGTCCTCCTGGACACCAGAAACCTTTGCAGCCTTATGCCCTGTACACATGATACGATTTTCCAACAACAAATGTTGGATGTGAGCTTGTTGTTGGAAAGTCAGACCATGTGTATGCTCCATAGAACACTTTTTTATGGAATTTTCACCAACAAATGTTTGAGAGCAGGTTCTCAAATTTTCTGACAACAAAACTTGTTGTCGGAAATTCCGAGCATGTGTACACAATTCCGACGCACAAAAGTCCACGCATGCTCGGAATCAAGCAGAAGAGCCACACTGGTTATTGAACTTCATTTTTCTCGGCTCGTCGTACGTATTGTACTTGATCGCGTTCTTGACGTTCAGAATTTCCGACCAAATTTGTGTGACCGTGTGTATGCAAGACAAGTTTAAGTCAACATCCTTCGGAAAAAAATCCACGGTTTTGTTGTCGGAAAATCCTATTGTGTGTACAGGGCATTACTCTTCCTAAACAGTGTACGCAGCATCTTCCCCCAGCAAAAGCAACAAAACACACCACAAAAAAACAGCTCTGCTTCAGTTGAGATTTTAGCACAAATCCTGGTACGAGCACCCAATGCTATGCTTTGCACCAATCTATTAAAGTTATTGCGGTAAAACCAAGGAAGCTTAGACTTCTGTAGTGTATCAATGCTTTACTAAACAGGAAAGCTGCACATACAAACTGTAGAATACACAATACAACACAATTTATAGCTTGCAAAATATGCCTACAAATATAAACATGTACAATATGTAAGCATTAAGTAAACTAAATAGTTACTCAACTTAGGGTCAAGATGTAATGTCCTTTATGGTTCCTTGCTCAGTCCAACATAAAATGTCTCCAAAGTTTCAAGAGCATCCATGTCTTCCTCTTTGTCCTTCCAAACACATCTGTTGTCCGAACACATGTTTCTTGCAAAAAGCTCCCAAGCCTCTCCCACCAACTTCCTGCATACCAACTTCCTCTGCTCAGCTCCAAAACCTATCCAACTGGTTTATTTACATATCAGAAGGGGGGGGTTGTGCCTGGCTTTTCTGCAGACAATATGCTCTTACTAAACCTAACTCTATATTATTGCTGTCAAGACAATACAAATGGCCATAGCAATACAGCAGCATTGGTTGTCACTGATAGGCAGCATTGGTTGGCACTGGTTGGCACTGACAAGCAGCATTGGTTGGCACTGATAGGCAGCATTGGTTGGCACTGATAGACAGCATTGGTTGGCACTGGTTGGCAGCATTGATTTGCACTGATAGGTTAGGCAGCATTGATTAGCACTGACAGGAGATAGGGGGAGTTTCACACAAAGCAGACCGTGAGGCTTGCCAGAGCTGCTCGGTGTGTGAAACTGTCAGCTAATGTAACTACTTGCAGGGAGAGAAGTCACAACTCAGCTGCGATGTCAGGGATGGACGGGACTAAGCAGCTATCAACACCAGCAAATGATTGGGCTGCTTAAGAAAGGGGGTAGGGCCACATAAATGTAGTGGTCCGCTCAGACCCCATCCTGGTGTTTGATAGCTGTTCAGTTCCGCTCACCCCCGACATCACTGCTAAATTTTGACAGCTGATGTTTCTCTCTGCAAGCAGTGACATTATTTGACAGTTCACACACTCACCGCTTCTGTCAAGCCTCACGATCTGCTGCCTGTGAAACTGTTTCACAGGCAGTGGGGGGTTACACACTCTCTTGGATGCAACATTTTGAGGCAGAATTCGGGAGACAGCACTGGAGATTAGGGTGTGCCCAGGCACACCTGGCACACCCTGTGCATATGCCTGATATTTGTTTTAATGCATCTGTCTGATCCAGAACTTTAAATACCAGTGCGTGAAACAAGTCCTAATGCATTAAAGAACCTAATAGATTTGCTCCAAATTCAGTGACATGAAAGCATAATTGACTAAATGCCTATATTTGTGTGTGGCAGGTAGGGATGAGCCGAACACCCCCCGGTTCGGTTCGCACCAGAACCTGCGAACGGACCGAAAATTTGCACGAACATTAGAACCCCATTGACGTCTATGGGACTTGAACGTTCGAAATCAAAAGTGCTCATTTTAAAGGCTAATTTGCATGGTATTGTCCTAAAAAGGGTTTGGGGTCCCGGGTCCTGCCCCAGGGGACATGTATCAATGCAAAAAAAACTTTTAAAAACGGCCATTTTTTCGGGAGCAGTGATTTTAATGATGCTTAAAGTTAAAAAAAAGTGAAATATTCCTTTAAATATCGTACCTGGGGGGTGTCTATAGTATGCCTGTGAAGTGGCGCGTGTTTCACGTGCTTAGAACAGTCCCTGCACAAAATGTCATTTTTAAAGGAAAAAAGGTCATTTAAAACTGATTGCGGCTTTAATGTAATGTCGGGTCCTGGAAATATGGATAAAAATCAGTGAGACAAACAGCATGGGTACCCCCCAGTCCATTACCAGGCCCTTTGGATCTTGTATGGATATTAAGGGGAACCCCGCACCTAAATTAAAAAAAGGAAAGGCGTGGGGCAACCAGGCCTTATATACTCTGAACAGCAGTATACAGGCGGTGCAAACAAAACAGGGACTGTAGGTTTGTTGTTAAGTAGAATCTGTTTGTAATTTTGAACTGGTACATTTTTAACGTGTTTAGCTCCAGCCAAAAAATCTATTTTAAGTTTTTTGGAAAACATAGGGAAGGGTTATCACCCCTGTGACATTTGTTTTGCTGTCTGTGTTCCTCTTCAGAAGATTTCACCTCACTTTTTGTCCCAATGACAAATGTTTTTTGAAAATTTTTTTTTTTTTGTGAAACAAGGATTGGTGATAAAGCATCAGTGGAAAGGAGAAACGTTTTTCCCATATTAACTCTTACAGGAGAGAATTTCCCTTCCTATGGGGTAGATTTCATCTCACTTCCTGTTGTCTCCTTTCGTTTGCAAGTAGGAGTCGTTTGTAAGTTGGATGTTTGAAAGTAGGGGCCTACCCTATATACTCAGCAGAAATTTGGGCCTTAGGTGTTGTTGTGGCCACAACACTTTAAGCCCTCACAGGGCCCTGCTGTGAAATATTAGATCAAGAATTGTAATTACATGCCCCTGTTAAACAGGGGCAGAAAAATTGGGCCTTTGGTGGTGAAGGTGCTAGTGCCACAACACTGTAAGTCCTCACTCGCTCTTGGTGGGCGCAGAAACGGGCCCTGCTGTGAAATATTAGATCAAGAATTGTAATTACATGCCCCTGTTGAACAGGGGCTGAAAAATTGGGCCTTAGGCACTGGTGCTGGTGCCACAACACTGCAACCCCTCACAGATACTCTAGTTGGAACGCAGATACGAGCCCTGCTGCAAAGTATTGCATCAAAAATTGTAATTACACGCCCCTGTTGAACAGGGGCTGAAAAATTAGGCCTTAGGCACTAGTGCTGGTGCCACAACACTGCAACCCCTCACAGATACTCTAATTGGAACGCAGGAATGAGCCCTGATGCAAAGTATTGCATCAAAAATTGTAATTACACGCCCCTGTTAAACAGGGGCTGAAAAATTGGGCCTTAGGCACTGGTGCTGGTGCCACAACACTGCAACCCCTCACAGATACTCTAGTTGGAACGCAGAAACGAGCCCTGCTGCAAAGTATTGCATCAAAAATTGTAATTACACGCCCCTGTTAAACAGGGGCTGAAAAATTGGGCCTTAGGCACTGGTGGTGGCGCCCAGAACCAAAAATGTTCTTACAAGCTATCAGCGTGATCATTGAGGAGGAAGAGGATAATTACTCAGGATAGTCACTCAGCATCAGTATAGTCAGTCTTTGAAGGGATCTGAGATTTCAAAAAAAATTATTCGGTTACATTAGCATCAGGTGCTTGGTAGCTGGTGGTGATCCAAGACTGATTCATTTTTATGAAGGTCAGTCGATCGACCGAGTCAGTGGACAGACGCACCCTGTGGTCGGTTACAAAGCCTCCAGCAGCACTGAATGTGCGTTCCGAAAGAACGCTGGATGCAGGACAGGCCAGTAGCTCAATTGCATACTGTGCAAGCCCTGGCCAGTGATCCATCCTCAAGACCCAGTAACCCAGAGGATTTTCGGTGGGAAAGGTGTCCAAGTCAGATCTTGCCCCTAGGTATTCCTGCACCATGTAAAACAGACGCTGGCGATGGTTGCTGGAACCGATCATACCTTGGGGCTGCGGACTAACAAATTGTCTGAACGCATCGGTCAGACGGCCACCTTCTCCGCTCCTTCTTTGACTGACCAAAGCCTCAGCAACACGTTGTCCAGAAACAGGAGTTTGTAACCTCCCAGTCTCTGGGAACGCGTTGCACAGACCTTTCTGCAAGGCCTCCCGAAGATGTTTCATCCTCTGCTCCCTCTGCGATGGCAAGATAAGGTCTGCAACCTTACCCTTGTAACGTGGATCGAGGAGGGTTGCCAGCCAGTATTGGTCCTTCTCCTTGATACCACGAATACGAGGATCCTTACGCAGGCTTTGCAGGATCAGGGAGGCCATGCATTTGCTGAGGCATTCGGTCCGGAGTCCTCTGGGTCACTAAGGACGACATGGTCCGCAGCCACCTCCTCCCAGCCATGTACAAGTCCATGTGTTTCTTGGGACTGACCCCTTAAAGACTGCTGCTGATGCTGAGTGCCAGGCTCCACCTCCATACTGACACAATCCTCCTCCTCCTCCTCCTCCTCTTCTTGTGTGATCGGCGGGCACGCAGCAACACTGTCTGGATAAAGGGGGCCTTGAGAGCTAAGGAAGTCCTCCTTGCCTCTGTTCTGCCTCAAGTGCCCTGTCCATTATTCCACGCAGCGTGTGCTCCAACAGGTGGACAAGGGGGACAGTGTCACTGACGCATGCACTGTCACTGCTTACCATCCTCGTGGCCTCCTCAAGTGGTGACAGGACAGTGCATGTATCCCTGATCATGGCCCACTGGTGTGGGGAAAAAAACTAAGCTCCCCTGACCCTGTCCTGGTGCCATAGTCGCACAGGTACTCATTGATGGCCCTCTGCTGCGTGTGCAGCCATTGCAGCATGGCCAACATTGAGTTCCACCTGGTGGGCATGTCACAGATTAGGCGGTTCTTGGGCAGGTTAAACTCCTTTTGGAGGTCTGCCAGCCAAGCACTGGCATTATATGAACGGCGGAAATGCACACAGACTTTCCTGGCCTGCCTCGGGACATCCTGTAAGCCCAGGTACCTGCCCAAGAACCGCTGCACCACCAAGTTAAGGACGTGAGCCAAACAGGGCACATGGGTCATTTGTCCCTGTCGGAGGGCAGAGAGGAGGTTGGTGCCATTGTCGCAAACCACCATTCCTGCCTTAAGTTGGCATGGCATCAACCACCTTTGAACCTGCCCCTGCAGAGCTGACAGAACCTCTGCTCCAGTGTGGCTCCTGTCCCCCAAGCACACCAGCTCAAGCACTGCATGGCATCTTTTGGCCTGCATACTTGCGTAGCCCCTTGAATGGCTACGAAGCACCACTGGTTCCGAGGACAAAGCACAGGAAGAGGCCATGGAGGAAGAGGAAGAGGAGGGGGTGGAGGAGAGAGGTGTGTCACAATAATTAGTAGTGGCATTTTGGAGGCGTGGTGGTGGAAAAACCTCCAACACTACTGCACCTTGTCCTGCATCCTCCCCAGCTGCCAGCAGAGTCACCCAATGCACGGTGAAACTTAGCTAACCTCCCTGTCCATGCCTGCTGGACCATGAGTCAGCGGTAATATGCACCTTACCGCTGACCGCCCTGTCCAGCGAGGCCAAGACATTGCCTTCCACATGCCGTTAGAGAGCCGGAATCGCCTTCCGTGAGAAAAAGTGGCGTTTGGGTACCTGCCACTGAGGAACCGCACATTCCACAAACTCACGGAAGGGGGCAGAGTCTACCAACTGAAAAGGCAGCAGTTGAAGTGCTAGAAATTTTGCCAAGCTAGCATTCAACCGCTGGGCATGTGGATGGCTGGGAGCGAACTTCTTTCGGTGGTGCAGCAGCTGGGGCAGGGAAATTTGCCTGGTACAATCTGACGTTGGTGTACCGAAAGCAGATTGCCCACAAGTACTTGGCTGTGACACACCTAATTCTACACCTTCATTCCTCTCAGTGCAGGTCTCAGAGAGGACTGAAGGTATAGTGGGGTTGGAGATCTCAGCTGATGAGGAGCAAGGAGAGGTCCTCTTTGTTCTTTGGTGTGGGTCTTTTAGATACGCTTGCCAACGAACTGCATGGCAGGTCAACATATGTCTGGTCAAGCATGTGGTGCCCAAGTGGGAGATGTTTTGGCCACGCGAGATACGGTTGAGACATATGTTGCAAATAGCAGCGGTGCGATCTGATTCACTCGTCTCAAAAAAGGCCCACACCAAAGAACTTTTGGAATAACGTGCATAGACAGCAGCGCCCTGCACATGCGGAGCTTTGGGGTGTGATGCAGATGCCCGTAGACTGGCCCCTGGAGGGCATCCTGCCTCGTTGGTGATGTGCCTCCTCCTCCTCCTCCTCTCTCCTAACAGGCATCCACGTTGAGTCAGTGACCTCATCATCCCCTCCCTCCTCATCACTGTAGCAAACCTGGCAGTATGCTGCAGCAGGGGGAGCATGACTGCCAGATTGCTGTCCTTCTTGGGCACCCCCTCTGTCCGTGCTCACGTAACTGCCTTCATCTAGCTCAGTATCATCATCAGAGCCTTCTAAACGCTGGGCATCCTCCTGGAGCATGTACCCAACACTGTGGTCAAACAATTCGAGGGACTCCTCAGGAGGACATGGTGGGACTAGGGAAGGAGTCACTGATGCCATTGAGTCGAGGGAAGAGGCCGTGTTGGCAGCTGCTTTGCCAGACAAAGTACACTGAGTATGGCTGAGAGAGGATGAGGAGGATGAGGACGGCTTGGTCATCCACTCGACCAAGTCTTCCGCATGTTGGGGCTCAACACGGCCAGCTGCCGAAAAAAAGGCCAAGCGTGTCCCACGGCCACGTGCTGATGAGGATGCACCGTCTCCATGACCAGCACTGTTGCCTCTAGACAGAGCCTGCTTGCCCTCTTTTATTGGCTTGTGACTGTCTGCCTCTCCTTGTTGGCCTTCCAGACATACTAATGGCCTGTAGCTGCACTAAGCTGGGATATATGTATATATATATATATATATATATATATATATACTGATACTGCAGCTAGCAATATCAACTGCCTGCCTGTAGTATGAGAACACCAACAACCTTCTACAGGTATCTTTAGCTGAACACTGTGCAGAGCTCGCAAAAAACTAACTTGTAGCTTATTTAGCTGCCTGCGGTAGTGATAGGATCAGGAAAACACCACCAACCTTCTACAGGTAGCTTTAGGTGAACACTGTGCAGAGCTCGCAAAAATCTAACTTGTAGCTTATTTAGCTGCCTGCGGTAGTTATAGGATCAGGAAAACACCACCAACCTTCTACAGGTAGCTTTAGGTGAACACTGTGTAGAGCTCACAAAAAACTAACTTGTAGCTTATTTAGCTGCCTGCGGTAGTGATAGAATCAGGAAAACACCACCAACCTTCTACAGGTAGCTTTAGCTGAACACTGTTCAGAGGTCACACTACACTAACTTGTAGTTTCTGCTGAACACTGTGAGGAGGACACACTACACTAACTTGTAGCTTTAGCAGAACACTGTTCAGAGGACGCACTACACTAACTTGTAGCTTTAGCTGAACACTGTGCAGAGGTCGCACTACACTAACTTGTAGTTTTAGCTGAATACTGTTCAGAGGACGCACTACACTAACTTGTAGCTTTAGCTGAACACTGTTCAGAGGACGCACTACACTAACTTGTAGCTTTAGCTGAACACTGTGCAGAGGTCGCACTACACTAACTTGTAGTTTTAGCTGAACACTGTTCAGAGGACGCACTACACTAACTTGTAGCTTTAGCTGAACACTGTGCAGAGGTCGCACTACACTAACGTGTAGTTTTAGCTGAACACTGTGAGGATGACGCACTACACTAAGTTGTAGCTTTAGCTGAACACTGTGAGGAGGACGCACTACACCAACTTGTAGCTTTAGCTGAACACTGTGAGGAGTATGCACTACCCTAACTTGTAGCTTTAGCTGAACACTGTGCAGAGGTCGCACTACACTAACTTGTAGTTTTAGCTGAACACTGTGAGGAGGACGCAGTACACTAACTTGTAGCTTTAGCTGAAAACTGTGCAGAGGTCGCACTACACTAACTTGTAGTTTTAGCTGAACACTGTGAGGAGGACGCACTACACCAACTTGTAGCTTTAGCTGAACACTGTGAGGAGGACGCATTACCCTAACTTGTAGCTTTAGCTGAACACTGTGCAGAGGTCACACTACACTAACTTGTAGTTTTAGCTGAACACTGTGAGGAGGATGCACTACACCAACTTGTAGCTTTAGCTGAACACTGTGCAGAGGTCGCACTACACTAACTTGTAGTTTTAGCTGAACACTGTTCAGAGGACGTACTACACTAACTTGTAGCTTTAGCTGAACACTGTGCAGAGGTCGCACTACACTAACTTGTAGTTTTAGCTGAACACTGTGAGGATGACGCAGTACACTAACTTGTAGCTTTAGCTGAAAACTGTGCAGAGGTCGCACTACACTAACTTGTAGTTTTAGCTGAACACTGTGAGGAGGACGCACTACACCAACTTGTAGCTTTAGCTGAACACTGTGAGGAGGACGCATTACCCTAACTTGTAGCTTTAGCTGAACACTGTGCAGAGGTCACACTACACTAACTTGTAGTTTTAGCTGAACACTGTGAGGAGGATGCACTACACCAACTTGTAGCTTTAGCTGAACACTGTGCAGAGGTCGCACTACACTAACTTGTAGTTTTAGCTGAACACTGTTCAGAGGACGCACTACACTAACTTGTAGCTTTAGCTGAACTCTGTGCAGAGGTCGCACTACACTAACTTGTAGTTTTAGCTGAACACTGTTCAGAGGACGCACTACACTAACTTGTAGCTTTAGCTGAAAACTGTGCAGAGGTCGCACTACACTAACTTGTAGTTTTAGCTGAACACTGTGAGGAGGACGCACTACACCAACTTGTAGCTTTAGCTGAACACTGTGAGGAGGATGCACTACCCTAACTTGTAGCTTTAGTTGAACACTGTACAGAGGTCACAGTACACTAACTTGTAGTTATAGCTGAACACTGTGAGGAGGACGCACTACACTAACTTGTAGCTTTAGCTGAACACTGTGAGGAGGATGCACTACACCAACTTGTAGCTTTAGGTGAACACTGTGAGAAGGATGCACTACCCTAACTTGTAGCTTTAGCTGAACACTGTGCAGAGGTCGCACTACACTAACTTGTAGTTTTAGCTGAATACTGTTCAGAGGACGCACTACACTAACTTGTAGTTTTAGCTGAACACTGTGAGGAGGACACACTACACTAACTTGTAGCTTTAGCTGAACACTGTTCAGAGGATGCACTACACTAACTTGTAGCTTTAGCTGAACACTGTGCAGAGGTCGCACTACACTAACGTGTAGTTTTAGCTGAACACTGTGAGGAGGGTGCACTACCCTAACTTGTAGCTTTAGCTGAACACTGTGCAGAGGTCGCACTACACTAACTTGTAGTTTTAGCTGAACACTGTTCAGAGGACGCACTACACTAACTTGTAGCTTTAGCTGAACACTGTTCAGAGGACGCACTACACTAACTTGTAGCTTTAGCTGAACACTGTGCAGAGGTCGCACTACACTAACAGGTAGTTTTAGCTGAACACTGTGAGGATGACGCACTACACTAAGTTGTAGCTTTAGCTGAACACTGTGCAGAGGTCGCACTACACTAACTTGCAGTTTTAGCTGAACACTGTGAGGAGGACGCAATACACCAACTTGTAGCTTTAGCTGAACACTGTGAGGAGGACGCACTACACTAACTTGTAGCTTTAGCTGAACACTGTGCAGAGGTCGCACTACACTAACTTGTAGTTTTAGCTGAACACTGTGAGGAGGACGCAGTACACTAACTTGTAGCTTTAGCTGAAAACTGTGCAGAGGTCGCACTACACTAACTTGTAGTTTTAGCTGAACACTGTGAGGAGGACGCACTACACCAACTTGTAGCTTTAGCTGAACACTGTGAGGAGGACGCATTACCCTAACTTGTAGCTTTAGCTGAACACTGTGCAGAGGTCACACTACACTAACTTGTAGTTTTAGCTGAACACTGTGAGGAGGATGCACTACACCAACTTGTAGCTTTAGCTAAACACTGTGTAGAGGTCGCACTACACTAACTTGTAGTTTTAGCTGAACACTGTTCAGAGGACGCACTACACTAACTTGTAGCTTTAGCTGAACACTGTGCAGAGGTCGCACTACACTAACTTGTAGTTTTAGCTGAACACTTTGAGGAGGATGCACTACACTAACTTGTAGCTTTAGCTGAAAACTGTGCAGAGGTCGCACTACACTAACTTGTAGTTTTAGCTGAACACTGTGAGGAGGACGCACTACACCAACTTGTAGCTTTAGCTGAACACTGTGAGGAGGATGCACTACCCTAACTTGTAGCTTTTGCTGAACACTGTACAGAGGTCACACTACACTAACTTGTAGTTATAGCTGAACACTGTGAGGAGGACGCACTACACTAACTTGTAGCTTTAGCTGAACACTGTGAGGAGGATGCACTACACCAACTTGTAGTTTTAGGTGAACACTGTGAGGAGGATGCACTACCCTAACTTGTAGCTTTAGCTGAACACTGTGCAGAGGTCGCACTACACTAACTTGTAGTTTTAGCTGAATACTGTTCAGAGGACGCACTACACTAACTTGTAGTTTTAGCTGAACACTATGAGGAGGACACACTACACTAACTTGTAGCTTTAGCTGAACACTGTTCAGAGGATGCACTACACTAACTTGTAGCTTTAGCTGAACACTGTGCAGAGGTCGCACTACACTAACGTGTAGTTTTAGCTGAACACTGTGAGGAGGATGCACTACCCTAACTTGTAGCTTTAGCTGAACACTGTGCAGAGGTCGCACTACACTAACTTGTAGTTTTAGCTGAATACTGTTCAGAGGACGCACTACACTAACTTGTAGCTTTAGCTGAACACTGTTCAGAGGACGCACTACACTAACTTGTAGCTTTAGCTGAACACTGTGCAGAGGTCGCACTACACTAACAGGTAGTTTTAGCTGAACACTGTGAGGATGACGCACTACACTAAGTTGCAGCTTTAGCTGAACACTGTGCAGAGGTCGCACTACACTAACTTGTAGTTTTAGCTGAACACTGTGAGGAGGACGCAATACACCAACTTGCAGCTTTAGCTGAACACTGTGAGGAGGACGCACTACCCGAACTTGTAGATTTAGCTGAACACTGTGCAGAGGTCGCACTACACTAACTTGTAGTTTTAGCTGAACACTGTGAGGAGGACGCAGTACACTAACTTGTAGCTTTAGCTGAAAACTGTGCAGAGGTCGCACTACACTAACTTGTAGTTTTAGCTGAACACTGTGAGGAGGACGCACTACACCAACTTGTAGCTTTAGCTGAACACTGTGAGGAGGACGCATTACCCTAACTTGTAGCTTTAGCTGAACACTGCGCAGAGGTCACACTACACTAACTTGTAGTTTTAGCTGAACACTGTGAGGAGGATGCACTACACCAACTTGTAGCTTTAGCTGAACACTGTGTAGAGGTCGCACTACACTAACTTGTAGTTTTAGCTGAACACTGTTCAGAGGATGCACTACACTAACTTGTAGCTTTAGCTGAACACTGTGCAGAGGTCGCACTACACTAACTTGTAGTTTTAGCTGAACACTGTGGGGAGGATGCACTACACTAACTTGTAGCTTTAGCTGAAAACTGTGCAGAGGTCGCACTACACTAACTTGTAGTTTTAGCTGAACACTGTGAGGAGGACGCACTACACTAACTTGTAGTTTTAGCTGAACACTGTGAGGAGGACGCACTACACTAACTTGTAGCTTTAGTTGAAAACTGTGCAGAGGTCGCACTACACTAACTTGAAGTTTTAGCTGAATACTGTTCAGAGGACGCACTACACTAACTTGTAGCTTTAGCTGAAAACTGTGCAGAGGTCGCACTACACTAACTTGAAGTTTTAGCTGAATACTGTTCAGAGGACGCACTACACTAACTTGTAGCTTTAGCTGAACACTGTTCA
This sequence comes from Aquarana catesbeiana, assembly GCF_042186555.1. Taxonomy (NCBI): domain Eukaryota; kingdom Metazoa; phylum Chordata; class Amphibia; order Anura; family Ranidae; genus Aquarana; species Aquarana catesbeiana. Next base: position 165,870,967 of record NC_133332.1, on the reverse strand, counting down.
GAGGACGCACTACACTAACTTGTAGCTTTAGCTGAACACTGTGCAGAGGTCGCACTACACTAACTTGTAGTTTTAGCTGAACACTGTTCAGAGGACGCACTACACTAACTTGTAGCTTTAGCTGAACACTGTGCAGAGGTCGCACTACACTAACTTGTAGTTTTAGGTGAACACTGTGAGGATGACGCACTACACTAACTTGTAGCTTTAGCTGAACACTGTGCAGAGGTCGCACTACACTAACTTGTAGCTTTAGCTGAACACTGTGAGGAGGACGCACTACCCTAAATTGTAGCTTTAGCTGAAAACTGTGCAGAGGTCGCACTACACTAACTTGTAGTTTTAGCTGAACACTGTGAGGAGGACGCACTACACTAACTTGTAGCTTTAGCTGAACACTGTGAGGAGGACACACTACCCTAACTTGTAGCTTTAGCTGAACACTGTGCAGAGGTCACACTACACTAACTTGTAGTTTTAGCTGAACACTGTGAGGATGATGCACTACACTAACTTGTAGCTTTAGCTGAACACTGTGCAGAGGTCGCACTACACTAACTTGTAGTTTTAGCTGAACACTGTGAGGAGGATGCACTACACCAACTTGTAGCTTTAGCTGAACACTGTGAGGAGGACGCACTACCCTAACGTGTAGCTTTAGCTGAACACTGTACAGAGGTCCCACTACACTAACTTGTAGTTTTAGCTGAACACTGTGAGGAGGACGCACTACACCAACTTGTAGCTTTAGCTGAACACTGTGAGGAGGACGCACTACCCTAACTTGTAGCTTTAGCTGAACACTGTGCAGAGGTCGCACTACACTAACTTGTAGTTTTAGCTGAACACTGTGAGGAGGATGCACTACACTAACTTGTAGCTTTAGCTGAAAACTGTGCAGAGGTCGCACTACACTAACTTGTAGTTTTAGCTGAACACTGTGAGGAGAACGCACTACACCAACTTGTAGCTTTAGCTGAACACTGTGAGGAGGACGCACTACCCTAACTTGTAGCTTTAGCTGAACACTGTGCAGAGGTCACACTACACTAACTTGTAATTTTAGCTGAACACTGTGAGGAGGATGCACTACACCAACTTGTAGCTTTAGCTGAACACTGTGCAGAGGTCGCACTACACTAATTTGTAGTTTTAGCTGAACACTGTTCAGAGGACGCACTACACTAACTTGTAGCTTTAGCTGAACACTGTGCAGAGGTCGCACTACACTAACTTGTAGTTTTAGCTGAACACTGTGAGGATGACGCACTACACTAACATGTAGCTTTAGCTGAACACTGTGCAGCGGTCGCACTACACTAACTTGTAGCTTTAGCTGAACACTGTGAGGAGGATGCACTACAGCAACTTGTAGCTTTAGGTGAACACTGTGAGGAGGACGCACTACCCTAACTTGTAGTTTTAGCTGAGCACTGTGCAGAGGTCGCACTACACTAACTTGTAGTTTTAGCTGAACACTGTGAGGAGGACGCACTACACTAACTTGTAGCTTTAGCTGAAAACTGTGCAAAGGTCGCACTACACTAACTTGTAGTTTTAGCTGAACACTGTGAGGAGGACGCACTACACCAACTTGTAGCTTTAGCTGAACACTGTGAGGAGGACGCACTACCCTAACTTGTAGCTTTAGCTGAACACTGTACAGAGGTCACACTACACTAACTTGTAGTTTTAGCTGAACACTGTGAGGAGGACGCACTACACTAACTTGTAGCTTTAGCTGAACACTATGCAGAGGTCGCACTACACTAACTTGTAGTTTTAGCTGAACACTGTGAGGAGGACGCACTACAATAAATATTAGCTTTAGCTGAACACTGTGCAGAGGTCGCACTACACTATCTTGTAGTTTTAGCTGAACACTGTGAGGAGGACGCACTACACTAAATATTAGCTTTAGCTGAACACTGTGCAGAGGTGTGGTACTAATAGGATCAAAAGAACTCCGGCAATTTTCTTCAGGTAGCTGTAAATACTGTAACAAGACAATCCTGCCTGTCAGTAGGAAGATAACAGGAACGGATCTAGCTAAACTGAACACAGTGTGTATATATATATATATATATATATATATATATATATATATATATATATATATATATATATATATATATACAACACCTGGGATGCATATATATATACACAATACACTGTAAGTGCAGCTAACTCACTGACTTTCCTGCCTAATCTAGCTAACTCAAATGAAATGACACTGTCTCTCTGTCTATCTAAGCACGCTGGAACACACTACACAGGGCCGCCGTGCAGGTGGCTTTATATATTGTGGGGCGTGTTCTAAACCCCCTGAGCCATAATTGGCCAAAGCCACCCTGGCTTTTGCCAATTACAGCTCTCTCTACTGACGGCGCTGTGATTGGCCAAGCATGCGGGTCATAGTGCATGCTTGGCCAATCATCAGCCAGCAATGCACTGCGATGCTGCAGTGAATTATGGGCCGTGACGCGCCACACGAATTTGGCGCAAACGGCCCCTAACGTTTGCAATTCGGCGAACGATCGAACAGCCGATGTTCAAGTCGAACGTGCGTTCCACTCGAATGCGAAGCTCATCCCTAGTGGCAGGTAATGTTACCTTACCCAACACTGAAATTTGGGTATTACTGTAGCCCGTTAGGGTAGTCTGTGTCTCCTGGAGTGGGTAATGATGGAAATGGCATTGTAAGTTGTTGTATTCACAATGGAAACCTATGCTCTTGTGTCTAACAGCAGTGGCATTTTGACATTAACAATTATACAGTACTCAGTTACTCAGCCAAAGGCTGGGTTCACACCATAGCTGCATGAGGCTCCCAGCAGAGGTCCAGTGCGTCCTGTTTCACTGTTTTCAGGTCCGATTTCAGCCCAAATTTTTGGCTGAATTCAGACCTGAAACAGACCAAAAGACGCACAGCGCTCCTGTGCAAATTCGCACCGGACCCGCAGCAGAGATATGTGAACCAGCTCCATAGAGAGCCGATCAAAATCTCCTGCTATTGCGAATTGGATGTGGAGAACTCGCACTCAATTTGCAATGATGTGAACCCTGCATAAGTCTGCAGAGCATCAGGTTCCTGATCCACCTGATTTAAAGCGGAGCTCCACCCAAAAGTGGAACTTCCGCTCATCGGATTCCTCCCCCCTTCCGGTGTCACAATTGGCACCTTTCAGGGGGGAGGGGGGTGCAGATACCTGTATAATACAGGTATCTGCACCCAATTCCGGCATAGATATCCGCAGAATCTGCGGGTATTTACGCCACTTCCCATTCCCCCCCACTGTCTGCTGGGAAACACACAGGTCCCAGAGACAGCAGGGACCATCAGTATTGAGCTGCGCGACTCGCGCATGCGCAGTAGGGAACCGGGAAGTGAAGCCGCAAGCCTTCACTTCCTGATTCCCTTACCGAAGATGGAGGTGGCAGCACCCGAGGACCGAGAGACGGTTCGACCCCGGGTGCCGACATCGCGGGCGCCCTGGACAGGTGAGTGTCCATGTTTTAAAAGTCAGCAGCTGCAGTATTTGTAGCTGCTGACTTTTAAAAAAAAAAATATTTTGGCGGAGCTCCGCTTTAAGTTATGAACAGATGTTCTTGGTTATGAAAGGCAAAATTTAGCAAAGTGGCTCAGTTTGTTATAGCACCTGCAGTGTTTGTCTTGTGTAGGGCACAGCTGCAGTCCTATATGGAGGTTACCCTCACATTTAAAATAATGTGCATTTGGTGTGCTGTCAGTCAGTTTTTGTACGTGAACGGGAACTTAATTTCCTTCTGTGAGGCACAAAATATCACTGTCTTCTAGCACAGCCATTTTCATCTGGCACCCAAAATCCAAAAAGTAAATTTATCTGGCTCCATAAGCCGCCTTTCCCTCAGTTTTGGTTTTGGAGTCTTTTCATTAAGCTGGTCTCTAATAATTTCATTGTGCAAGGGTCCAAATCCGCATTGTGCTGCGAACTGTACTTTAGATATGTATGAAGACTCTGCTCCCCAAGTTAAAAAATCCTATAGGCTTCTGAACCTAATAAAATAAGCATCACGGCCCTCTGTCTTTTTTTTTTTTTTTTTAATTCATTAAAGTCATTTTTTTAAAAAAAATTGCATTTGAAAGACCACTGCGCAAATACAGTGTGACAAAAAATATTGCAACACCCACCATTTTATTCTCTAGGGTGTCTACTAAAAATATATATATAATGTTTGGGGGTTCTAAGTAATTTTCTAGCAAAAAAAGATTTTAACTTGAAACCAACAAATGTCAGAAAAAGGTTTAGTGTTTAAGTGGTTAAATTTTTTTCACTTAGGCCCCTTTCACACGATCGGACCGTTCAGGTCCGCCTGTCAGTTTTGACGGCGGACCTGAACGGGTGCTCCATGTTAGCCTGTGGAGCGACGGATGTCAGCGGAGACATGTCCGCTGACATCCGACCCGGTCCGATCCGCTAAAAGCAGACGGACGCCCTACGTCCAGGTCCATCACTGGCAGATCGGGTGAGATCTGATGAAAACGGACATGCTGTCCATTTTCATCCGATCCCTCCATAGGCGGCAACGGCACCTGACAAGCCCCTCCCCGCTCAGTGAGCAGAGAGGGACCTGTAATCCGCCGGCTCAGCGGAGATCAACGGAGAGATCTCCCGCTGAGCCGGCGGACCGAGGCGGACTCCGTGGAAGCGGAGTCCGCCTCGTGTGAAAGGGGCCTTACACACGAAGTCTGTTCCATTGACAAATTGTTACAATGTTTATACTGTTTCAACTGATAAAGAATGTTTTGATTCTTGGCAGACTGCCTAGTTTTTCTTTTCCTTTCTGTTGAGGGCTGTGGCTTCAGAAGAGCAGAGAGAATTCCTTGCATAGAAAGAATTGTGAAACACTTTAGTCGAGATCGCGATAACGATTCTTGACGATTAATTGTGCAGCTCTAATGGCTGGCAACAAATCCTGTTTACAGAATGTGACTACTTTGGAAACCTCCTATAAGTACTTTCTCTGTGGTATCTGGTCCCTGCCCAGATTCGTAAATCTGTCCCAACCGCACCTACCTGCTTTCGGGGTTGTAAAGACATAGTTTCAGATTCACATGATAGACTTGCCTCTTTGTTAGTAAGTTCTGGTCAGAAATATTTGCAATTTTTCCACCGTTTGGCAAACACCTCACTGCTTATCCTACAATTGCTCTTCCTAATAAGCAACCGTTGGAACTTACCAAACTGCAATGTAGGCTCCTTCTGCAAATCACAACTGTGGCCAAATTATATCCAAGGCCTGGAAAACTTCTCGGCTTTGACTTGTTGACACGATCACCTAGGCCAAAATTGAAGCTACCTTACAATGTAGGATTTCTAAATATGTCAAATTATGGCAACCCTGGATTAACCGTTTCTCCCACTAGGCTTTAACCTAACTCTTTTGGAACCTTAAAGTGGACGTAAACCCGAATTTTTTTTTTTTTTGATGTCATAATGTAGAGTATAAGATTTCCTATCATTTGAACCCAGTCTTGCCACAAAGAGTTAATCCAGCTCTGAGCAATCCTCTTTAATTGTTCAGTGAGATAAAACTTGACAAACTGAGAAAAACTTTGTCAAATCCTCCCCCTTGCTGTGAGTGACAGGTGATTTACATATCTCGGGCATTAGCCTAAGACATGCATTATTTTTTAATTCCCACCCCCACTCCTTTCTTCAGCAGCTCTGCAAGTATTGGCTGTTCCACACCTCAGTATGATTTGGCATGTGGTTACTTTTCTGTCTTTTCACTGGATGTTAGATATCATATCAGAAGTTCAGTGTAAGAAATACACAGGAGAAAATGCATATTGACAAGGGGAGTGTAGAGGTGGGCGGGGAGTCTACTGACATCACAACTCCACCCACCGAGCTCCAGACAACAGACCCACCCACAGAATCTGCAGTTTTTTGGGTCTCATAACAGACAGAGGGGAGACATTTGACAAGTAAAGATACATGCAGGAGGCATGTATATCCTTATAGATAACCCCTATGGCAGTAGTTTAGAAAGGATGACATTGGGTTTAAATCCACTTTAACCAGATTGACTTTGGTTTCCCTTGCTCTTTATGACTCCTCAAAGTAAGCTACGTACACCCCTGGGACTCCCATCCTCTTCTTACCCCTTCCTCTCTTTTTAGCAAAGCTCCCCTGTTACCCCTTTGTGCTGTCACCTCCCAGCCCTTTAAGGGGTTTTAGATGCCAGCAGGTGGTGTGGGGTTTATGATCATGTGACCACCGTGATAGGCTGTCACGGTAATCACATGATCAGAAAGCTCCCGAATGCTGATTCCTGTTAGCCACCGGTAACTGTGCTGGGAGCGCGCAGGGTTGAGTTGGAGAAGTAAAATTAGAAAAATATATACATACATCTATTTTTCAGAAATAAAAAACTGATAATTGGCATGTGCGTATGTATTCACCCCCTTGGTTATAAAGCCCATAAAAACCTCTGGTGCAACCAATTACCTTCAGAAGTCATATAATTAGTGAAATGATGTCCACCTGTGTGCAATCTAAGTGTCACATGATCTGTTATTACATATACACACCTTTTTGAAAAGCCCCAGAGGCTGCAACACCTAAGCAAGAGGCACCACTAACCAAACACTGCCATGAAGACCAAGGAACTCTCCAAACAAGTAAGGGACAATGTTGTTGAGAAGTACAAGTCAGGGTTAGGTTATAAAATAATATCCACATCTTTGATGATCCCTAGAGCACCATCAAATCTATCATAACCAAATGGAAAGAACATGGCACAACAGCAAAACCGCCAAGAGACAGCCGCACACCAAAACTCACGGACCGGGCAAGGAGGGCATTAATCAGAGAGGCAGCACAGAGGCCTAAGGTTAACTTGGAGGAGCTGCAGAGTTCCATAGCAGAGACTGGAGTATCTGTACATAGGACGACAATAAGCCATACGCTCCATAGAGTTGGGCTTTATGGCAGAGTGGCCAGAAGAAAGCCATTACTTTGAGCAAAGAACAAGATGACACCTTTTGAGTTTGCAAAAAGGCATGTGGGAGACTCCCAAAATGTATGGAGGAAGATGCTCTGGTCTGATGAGACTAAAATTTTAATTTTTGGCCATCAAAGAAAATGCTATGTCTAGCGCAAACCCAACACATCACATCACACCCAAAGAACACCATCCCCACAGTGAAACATGGTGGTGACAGCATCATGCTGTGGGGATGTTTTCAGCAGTCGAGACTGGGAAACTGGTCAGAGTTGAGGGAAAGATGGATGGTAATAAATACAGGGATATTCTTGAGCAAAACCTGTACCTCTCTGTGTGTGATTTGAGGCTAGGACGGGGGTTCACCTTCCAGCAGGACAATGACCCCAACACACTGCTAAAGCAACACTTGAGTGGTTTAAGGGGAAACATGTAAATGTGTTGGAATGGCCGAGTCAAAGCCCAGACCTCAATCCAATAGAAAATCTGTGGTCAGACTTAAAGATTGCTGTTCGCAAGCGCAAACCATCCAACTTGAAGGGGCTGGAGCAGTTTTGCAAGGAGGAATGGGCAAAAATCCCAGTGGTAAGATGTGGCAAGCTCATAGAGACTTATGCAAACGACTTGGAGCTGTGATAGCCGTAAAAGGTGGCTGTACAAACTATTGACTTTAGGGGGTGAATTGTTATGCACATTGACTTTTTCTGTTATTTTGTCCTATATGTTGTTTGCTTCACAATAAAAAAAATCTTCAAAAGTTGTGGGCATGTTCTGTAAATTAAATGATGCAAATCCTCAAACAATCCATGTTAATTCCAGGTTGTGAGGCAACAAAACACGAAAAATGCCAAGGGGGGGGGGGTTGAATACTTTTGCAAGGCACTGTATATGCAGTAAAGTATGCTTGTTACACTCACTGTGGAACCTAAGGGGTTAATCCTCCGCATTGTGTAAAAAGGCTGTTTGATCCTGTCTTCTCTGATCCTCCACTTCTTCCCCAGTCCCCAATCTATCTGATGATAGTACTGAGCCCTAGGAGGCACTCTGCACATGCTCAGTTTGGTATGTTTTGCTAGAGAGTTTTTTTTTTCTTTCTGGAGGGTGCATGTGCTCAGCACAGCACAATCATCACTCTCCAGACAGAGGATCAGGGGTCATGCAGCCTCAAAGGACAGTCAGAGTAGAATGAAAACTCCTCCTACAAGCTTTATCCAGTGCTCGGCTGGACACTGATAAAAGTTACAAGACTGCTGTATAGTGCCGATGAGAAAAGGTATTTAGCAGGTTATATTTACTAAAATAATTGCATTTCCATGTTCTGTGTACTGTGGGAGACCAGATATATTGAATGCATGGCCCTGGGTTTAGTAACACTTTAACAAATAAACAACAGCACCTATTACTACAGTGATTCTCTGCTTTCCAAGCAATCCAACAGCTATGGAATATGGATACTTATATTGGTCCAAAAAGGACCATTTTAACCATGTTAAAAAAAAAACATATCTGGAGCTCAGCTTTAATTAGATACTGAATCGGAAATTACACAAATATGCAAATCCTGGTATAAAACAGTTTAAGTATAGACACATTTTCCATCTACAGGGTAGTTAGCAAAGAACTTAGAATGGGGGTGGGAGCAGGTTTTAGTTTAGATAAGATTTGACTGGACTTTTACTTCAAAGTCTTTTATGTATTTTGTTTTTTAAGCAAGTAATACTATTTTTTTTAAGAATATTGTATACTTTTGTAAATACTAAGGGACACATATTATGTGGGTTGAATTATTTTGACACACTTAGTATTATGCATTAGTTTTAGCTTCAGATTTTGTTCATTTTGTCATATTCATTTTTTTTAAGTACTACACCATGCAAAATAATGTTTTTTTAGGGATTTGAGTTATACAACTGCTTTAAGCTTAAGACTTGTTACAAATGTAGCGGTCACATTTTTGCTTAATAATTCAATGTTATGTTATAGCTTGGTATTTGGCGCCATCTAGCGGCCAAAATATGGAATGAACTGCATATTATTTCATTATTCAAGAAGATGACAGGAAGTGTTTGTTTTGTTTACTTTGGACATTTTACTTGACCTACCCACAATGCCTATGACCTCCCATGAGCACCAAGAGAACTGAACTGCATTGTGGGAAGGCTATAAGAAGTCTGGGAGTGGCCATCTTAGCTCTCTTGGAAATACATGGCCAGCCTGGGAGGATCTGTGTGCATAGTTGCCAACATTGTAAAAAAAAAATGTGGGACACTTTTGTGGCTGTAGGCGGAGCTGTCCAATAATTAGGGGGCGGGGCATTCACCAGCAGGCGTGGCCTATCAAAAATAGACAAGTGCGGCGCGCGAAGCGCGCTGCGCCGAAAAATGGGCGTGGTTTACGCGAAATTGTGGGCGTGGCTTAAATGGGCGTGGCTCTAGAGGGTGTGGTTAGAGTCTGAAATGAATGAGGGATGGAGAGGGGGAGAGAGAGGGAAATGACGGGACAGCAGCCCCAGATCCTACACAATAGAAATATGTGTATTCTAGAAAGTTTAACAATCAGCAGATAAAGATACTCCAAACACCTGGTGTTAATGCTTCAATCATCCCGGCACCATGGTTGTTATGGTGTCAGGATGATTGAAGCGCATTATTTCTATTATTACATTGTAATATAAAATGAAATCATTCAACTCACCATAATGCAGAATCAGTGGGATCCCTGAGCGTGTCACCTGCCACGTCGCCTGCCACCAGCCGTCCGTCCTTGCTTCAGATGTCCGAGCAGAGTCCGTCCTTGCATCAGGTGCCCCCAGCGGAGCCCCCCTCACACCAGGAGTCCCCGGCGGAGCCCCCCCTCACATCAGGTGCCCCCAGCGGAGCCCCCCTCACATCAGGAGTCCCCGGCGGAGCCCCCCTCACATCAGAAGTCCCCAGCGGAGCCCCCCTCACATCAAGAGTCCCCGGCGGAGCCCCCCTCACACCAGGAGTCCCCGGCGGAGCCCCCCTCACATCAGAAGTCCCCAGTGGAGCCCCCCTCACATCAGAAGTCCCCAGCGGAGCCCCCCTCACACCAGGAGTCCCCGGCGGAGCCCCCCCTCACATCAGGAGTCCCCGGCGGAGCCCCCCCTCACATCAGGAGTCCCCGGCGGAGCCCCCCCTCACATCAGGAGTCCCCGGCGGAGCCCCCCCTCACATCAGGAGTCCCCGGCGGAGCTCCCCCTCACATCAGGTGTCCCCAGTGCCCCCGCCTCACATCAGGTGTCCCCAGTGCCCCCCCCTCACATCAGGTGTCCCCAGTGCCCCCCCCCTCACATCAGGTGTCCCCAGTGCCCCCCCACTCACATCAGGTGTCCCCAGTGCCCCCCCCTCACATCAGGTGTCCCCAGTGCCCCCGCCTCACATCAGGTGTCCCCAGTGCCCCCCCCCTCACATCAGGTGTCCCCAGTGCCCCCCCCCCTCACATCAGGTGTCCCCAGTGCCCCCCCCTCACATCAGGTGTCCCCAGTGCCCCCCCCACTCACATCAGGTGTCCCCAGTGCCCCCCCCTTACATCAGGTGCCCCCCCTCACATCAGGTGTCCCCCCCTCACATCAGGTGTCCCCAGTGACCCCCCCTCACATCAGGTGTCCCCAGTGCCCCCCCCACTCACATCAGGTGTCCCCAGTGCCCCCCCCACTCACATCAGGTGTCCCCCACTCACATCAGGTGTCCCCAGTGCCCCCCCCCACTCACATCAGGTGTCCCCAGTGCCCCCCCCACTCACATCAGGTGTCCCCCCCTCACATCAGGTGTCCCCAGTGCCCTCCCCCCCTCACATCAGGTGTCCCCAGTGCCCCCCCCACTGGAGGATTGAATAGAGATTTCGATTTGAGATGTTTTCTTAGTAACTATTGATACTGTTTGCTTTGGCGATATACCTTTTACCATTTCTGTTCTTTCTCGTTTTGAGTTGAAAGGGATGCCTTATCTATTGGGCTCAGCTAGGGCATCCACTATAGATTGTATACTGTGATGTTCCCCTTGATAGTTCAATTACCTCCCCACAGTGATTCTATGTTGGGTGTATAAATTTTATCCATTTTGGAATATTTTTTTAAATAGATAGTTTTAAATAAATAGATAGTATGTCATGTTTGTTTTTAATATTTTAGTAATATTTAATTTTAAGTTGGTTGATCCAATCTTGGGGTCGATTAATCATATATGGAATGCTGTACGTTTGTTTATTATGTGATATTTTATCGTTTGCGGCGATCTAAACGTGTGTGGTGTGTGGCGGTGCTCTCTTTGCGAGACCGCTCCGTCCTGTATAATATTATTATATTAAGATAGAATACATGGTTATATATCATTGTAGATTATTTTTATGCACAACATCTGATTAGATCATTTATTGTGAGATCCTGCTATTAATAGTACACATTCTGCTATTTAGCAGATTTGTAGTCTCAGGGAAAATGGCCGCTGTAGTTACCTTTACTGCCCATTAGGATTTACATCTGTGATCCTAGGCAAAATGGCTGCCATGATTGACACGGCTGGTGTCAGCCTGATCCATGGCCTAAGGGAAAATGGCCGCTATAGACACAGATGTGTCTGCGGTCTTAGGCAAAATGGCCGCCGGAGTTATATATATTCACTCTGGAGCTCTCGTCCAATCAGATTCCCCCTGAAGAAGGCACGTGGTCCCGGTGCCGAACACGCGTAGGGGAGGGGCCTGGACGGAGCTGTCAGCAGAGAGAGAGCAGGAGATTTTCGTTACACACGCCGCACCGCACACCACACCGAGAGATTGACCGTTTTATGCTTGTTAAGGATGGTGCACTCACGCACCCACAATATGTGAGTACCCCAGTGAGGGGAGCTGATTATTTGATTAAAATCCTTTATACCTACATATTGCGCTATGGAGTTTTTTTCTCTTGCATAAACCATCTCCACTTGAGAACATTGGAAGTCTGCACAGCTGGTTCCTAATGAGCACAGGAGTGGCTCCAAGGCTTTGTTTGACATAGTCTAATCGCTGTGTCACACACAGGAAGGTGAGCATATACACCTGTGGGGGCGGCTGGAAGACACCACAGCATGTTTTTTGGTGGCACAGTTTGGAAGATAGGATATGTGAAATTCACCAAATTTTTGGACTAATTTATTTGGGCACTTTTATATCATTGGATATACACGTTTTTGGACTTCATTTATTCACTGTTTGTTATATCCTCTTGTATTTTATTTTGATATTTTAATTGATATGTTGTTTTGTTTGATCACTCACTTGCTGTGTTTCACATAGCACTGTGCACTTTATACTTTAGCACTTAGGGGTAGTCTTACGCATGCACATATATGTGAGGGGAGCTGATTATTTTAAAATCCTTTATACCTACATATTGCGCTATGGAGTTTTTTTCTCTTGCATAAACCATCTCCACTTGAGAACATTGGAAGTCTGCACAGCTGGTTCCTAATGAGCACAGGAGTGGCTCCAAGGCTTTGTTTGACATAGTCTAATCGCTGTGTCACACACAGGAAGGTGAGCATATACACCTGTGGGGGCGGCTGGAAGACACCACAGCATGTTTTTTGGTGGCACAGTTTGGAAGATAGGATATGTGAAATTCACCAAATTTTTGGACTAATTTATTTGGGCACTTTTATATCATTGGATATACACGTTTTTGGACTTCATTTATTCACTGTTTGTTATATCCTCTTGTATTTTATTTTGATATTTTAATGGATATGTTGTTTTGTTTGATCACTCACTTGCTGTGTTTCACATAGCACTGTGCACTTTATACTTTAGCACCTAGGGGTACTGCACTTTGAGTGCAGCGATTTTTTCTAGCGCAGACACATTGTTTTTTTATTTTAATACTTTGCACGAATATGGAACGTGACTGAGTGTTTGCAGCTGGTCTCCACTGTTCACTTATTATTTTGTAGGCATTTATCCGTAAGTGGCTCGCAGGGTTTCATATATATTTTGTTCACTCACATCAGGTGTCCCCCCCTCACATCAGGTGTCCCCAGTGCCCTCCCCCCCTCACATCAGGTGTCCCCAGTGCCCCCCCCACTCACATCAGGTGTCCCCAGTGCCCCCCCCTCACATCAGGTGTCCCCAGTGCCCCCCCTCACATCAGGTGTCCCCAGTGCCCCCCCCTCACATCAGGTGTCCCCCCCTCACATCAGGTGTCCCCAGTGCCCCCCCCTCACATCAGGTGTCCCCCCCTCACATCAGGTGTCCCCAGTGCCCCCCCCCTCACATCAGGTGTCCCCAGTGCCCCCCCCACTCACATCAGGTGTCCCCAATGCCCCCCCCCACTCACATCAGGTGTCCCCAGTGCCCCCCCCACTCACATCAGGTGTCCCCAGTGCCCCCCCCCACTCACATCGTGTCCCACAGCGGTGCGCGCGCTCACCCCCCACCTAGAACCCCCGCCCCTTTCCATAACAGACTGGCAGCGGGGCGGGGGGTAGGCGGGGCGAGGCGGAGCGGGGCGGGCCGAGGCGGGGCGAGGCGGAGCGGAGCGGGCCGAGGCGGGGCGGGCCGAGGCAGGCCGAGGCGGAGCGGGGCGGGCCGAGGCGGAGCGGGGCAGGGGGTGGGCGGCGACGCAGAAGCTTCGTCTAGCCCCCCCCCAGCCGTCTTCCTGAACTCCAACAAAATGGCGGCCGGCGGAGACAATGTCTCCGCCGGCCGCCGACCTCTAGCGGCGGCGGCAGCGGCGGCGGTTTCAAAAACCGGAACCGAATTTTTCGGGACATTTCCCGGGACGCCACAAATCCGGGAATGAAGTCCAAGTCCCGGGAATGTCCCGGGAAATTCGGGACAGTTGGCAGCTATGTGTGTGAGGTCACCAGCGAAGCGCGGCCTACCTCCATGGAAGAGCGATCCAATCAGCGATCCTGTGACACATCAGTGAGCTGGACTGACGGTGAGGCAAGACTGGGAAGGAGCCAGAGAAGCCTGTCTGAGTCATCTGAGAGTCCCAGAACATTTCACTGAACGGAGCGGAGCGGCGTAGCAGTGTCGGCCGACTGGAAACAGGACCTTGTGCACTGGAGCAGAACTGTTCTTCATTGAGGACCCGGTTGGGTGAGAGGGCTGCTGCCCAAAAGTTTCTTTGATGCACTTTTACACACCTGCCTTTATAATACAGAGTTGCTGGGACCTGTAGTCCCACAGAGGAAATTCAAAGGATTAAGACAGATCTTTATAGGCCTCAAGCCTGTACCTCATTAAAATTCTGATACTGTTTTATTGGCACCAGAGGTAGTTGCAGTACTGTTACATCACAACATTAGTTCAATATTCAGCTTCCTTTGACCCGGGAGTTGCTGACCATCGGATTACAATTTACTTTACACATAGCTAGTAGAAGAAAGAAGAAAAGAAGGACTGTCTCAAAAAACGCAAGGCTTTGTGTTTCATTGCTCTATTAAAGTTACTATAATATAAAGCAGTGGGAGCTCCCTAGGGATTGTACTATACTTTATTAAACTAGCATCTGCTTTCTCTACAATTACAAAGCGTGCTGAGGGTGGGACAGTGCCCATAGTGAAGTCAGTTCACTCATTTTTCCCATTTCTTAGACATATTGCTAGTAAGTTAATTTAAACACTTTACATTTGTGTAATACCTTTGTGTGTTAAATCTGTTGGCTGTCACACTACGTTGGTCTGACAGTACAACTATTGTAATCATTATTTTGAAGCAAATACATTAAAACATTATTCTTGTTTAAGTTATCCAGTGTGGAGTGTTGCTTCTTTTGAACTGTTGACCAGGTGCAAGCTGGAGGTTAAAGGTAAAGACAAAAAGGTATATTATATTATATATTGTGAAATTGTCTTTGAGTTGACCGCACACTAATACTACACCACAGCTGTGTCAAGGGGACTGAGTTAAATTTAGGGGGTGTATAGCAGAGTACAGGCCCAAATCAAATATCAGCAGCTCCTTCGGGGGTCAGTGCTACACAAAGTTACAATGTCACAGTCTGATCTAGGGGATAGAGACTATGGAAATTCTTCCTCTGCCTGCAGGATTCTGATGACATTTCAGCCTAGGCAAAGCCATTTGGCTTAAAGTGATTGTAAAGTTATTTTTTTTCTTTTAAATTATTGGGATCAGGCTCAGGTAAGTATTTGGGGGGGTTTGTAGGTCGGGGTGGGGGGTTGGGTGGTAGGATGGTAATTATGTTCTCTACGTTTCCCTACTGATTGGGTGCCAAGCAATGATCACGTGAGAGGCCTACCCCAAGGTGGGTTCTTCTGGTCTATGCTAGGTGCTTTGGTTAAGGTCACTGCCTTACACATGGGGTACCTTTGCTTGAACAAATGACTGAACTTTAGTAAACTTTTCTGATATATTATACCCCACCACTGATGCATTTGGGAGGAACATGCAAAGGCCATGCTCTCGCCACCTGTCCAGCGTATCACTGCTATCTCACTTCCGGTAATGATACAGAGCCCCACCGTGCACCTAGCGCTCACTCCATGCATGCATTTAATTTAACTCTTCCGTGCCTGTATACAATCTGGGGACCTCTGCAGTGCTGATATGCTCCCGTTGCTATGGGAGACAGACCTGCTCACAGAGAGAGTGCCAACAACATCTCCTCCTGCTAGAAGCTATCCCATCTGTCACATGTACACGCTTACAACAAACTGCTAAAGAAACCTTTGTTACCATTGGTAGCCACAGTATTTTCACACCATATTAATTCTTGTACCCTTATCGTAATACCCCAATGTGCTTAGTGACCCAAGCTGTAGAATATATGTGCCAATTCCTTGCATTACACCCCTTGAATAACTTCAGACCAGGTGAAGACAAAGTTTCAAAAGCTTTGCTGGAAAACATGGTCATTCCAAATAACATCAGCAACAGTCTTTTCCTAACATCCCTAGTCCCTAACTCAGGCTTGTGGCTGTCCCATCATACCTGCACAGGAAAAAGTCCATGTCTGGCTGAGTCCATAATGGCAGTATCCAGGATTGGCATCCTTGGAGAGGACTTCTAGTCCCAGCAGTTCCTCCAGGCTGTAGCAGGATCCTGAGGGCAGATGTGCATTAATTATATTCGGCAGGCCAACAGGACAGAGTCCAGCAATGGTAACAGCAGAAACCGAAGACTTTCAGTAACTTTAGGTGTTCACACTCACGCTCCCGTACTTGCACTTTTTGAATCGGTCACCTATCCCATTTTACACAGCACAGGACCAATGGGTCGGACCCATAAAGCCTGCCAAGAAAGAACCGGGAAAGATAATTAACACTAGCCCTCCCAACTGGGGCAGTATAAAACTCTACCTGCATAAAGCTGTCAATAGAAATTTTTTTACCTTAATGCAGTTTTTGCTATAATGCAACTCATGGTCCACTGACCAAGGCAGCAGGACAATTTAGGTCTACACCAAATTTCTAAATGTTAAAACATGTAATAACATTTTCTTTAGTTTGTTCCACGGTTCTGTGCATCTCTAGACATATGTTGCCAATTTCAGCAAGAGAAATGTAGGTGGAGGTGGGTTCACAGGATGTTGATAGGAGTTAAAAGGTTCTTCAGAATTCAGGAAATATAAAGCAGGAAAATAAAAATGGAGTTCTGTATATAAGGAGACAGCATTTTGTCTTCAATAACTCATTTTAGCAGGAATTTTCATGAAAAAAAAATGTTGGCCCTCTGCAAGATGGCTTTGGCATTACACATTACCTTGGCAAATTAAATGTAGTGTACATAAGAAAGAACTACATTTATGGACATATTGTTTGCATGAAAGGAAAGTTCTTGGGAATTTCTCTGAGAATGCAGCCAAAAAATATTGAAAGAATGAGAGAGCCTCGTCCATTCAAACATCAAGATAAGTTACCTGGAAGTATTGTCGCTGGCAAATAATATTTGAGTATCATTTTTTATGTGTATGCGTTGATAAGAAAAGCAAGCTTCTAGGCAAAAGCAGCATTTTTCTTTGTTCTTTGTGGAGGATATGCAGTATTTGTTTCTTAGTCTAACGCATAGAAAAACACTTCATGCTCTGACTGGCAGATATCAATCTGAGGTTATGATATTAGGGTTAACTGGTAGCCATGTAGTGTTCATAAGGATATATAAGCAAAATAACAGGGCATCGTTAAAAAATAAACAAAAAAACAGAGGGATCTCCCCAAATCATCCCCCCAAAAAATCCACACCAGGCCCTTTTCCAAGCATGCAGCCTGGCAGGCCCAAAAAAGGGGTAAACAGCGTGCACATACCTGGACCATACCAGGCAACATGCTCTCACCGTTGGTGTACCTTGTCTTTATGTTGATGAGGACAAAAGCCTCTTCCCCACAGCCCTGTCCTGGTGATTGTGGGGGTCTGAGTGTTGTGGCCTTATCGGAATCAGGAAGACCCCTTTATTTATAAGGGGGTACCCTGATACCAAACCCTCATGTGAATGAGTAAGGGGTACAGTACAGTGGTGACTGATGCTCAATTTTTGGGGGACAGCAAACAAACCATCCAGTTGGTCGATCCCCTCACTCGCATGTCCGCCTACCAGCCCTGCACTTACCCCATCTAGGTGGCAGGCAGCTTAGAATCCTTCCTGCGTCTCCTCCACCTCCTCGGCGGTTTCATGGCAGCTTCCCCTGCATCTCCTCTTAATTCACTGTTGTCACACAACTGGGTGGGCACAAAGCTGTGCGCTCTGAGCCCACCCTTTTTTGAAACCAATTAGAGCCTCAGGCTCTAGGCACGTGCTTCTAAAAAAAAAAAATTACCATTGAAATCCATGTGTCCATGTGCATGTAGATTAGGGCCTGGGCGCATGGATTAGGGAGGTGGCTCAGTACATAGTACACCTATGCATTCACAAAGAAAATGTAAAGTGTACGTTAACACACAGACACAGTTTTTGACAAATCCTTTCATTTAAGGAGGGACACAGAGCTGATTTTATTACCTGTGTTCCCACTGAGTTCCTCTTATTTTGGAGTCATTGTACTCCTGGGGACCAGAGGAGTGTACATAGCACAAAAACATGCATAGCATATACAACACACAGCATACATAATTTAGAGTATACACAGCATACATGAAACATACAACACAAAGAATATCAGAATCAGAATACTTTATTAATCCCAAAGGGAAAGTATTATGACCCAGCCACACTTAACAAAGACAACAAAAGATTATAACAATGAACAGAACAAGACACAATGACACAATGACACAACAAAATTACCAATAACAGTAATTAGCACCAATAAAACAAATAAAACTATACATTAATAAACCATCCATAAAATTAAAATACAACATAGAATAGATAACACGGATTCAAAAATAACAGGAAATCATAGCACAGAGTATACAGTATAGCACAGAGCACACACAGCAAAGTTAGAGCTGAACACACATACCTTGGGATGCACATGTGGGCTAGGTGCAGCATTGTGTAGTGGGTAGTGAGCACACAGAGTACACGTTTGGCAATAGCAATATATTGAAGAAAAGTTAGGCAAGTATAAACAGGCCCAGTGGGGGAGCACACCCGTCTGGATCCACTTACAACTACCCTGTTTCCCCGAAAATAAGACCTAGCGTGATTGTCAGTGATGGCTGCAATATAAGCCCTACCCCCCAAATAAGCCCTAGTTAAAGTCCTCGTAGGTCTTATTTTCAGGGTAGGGCTTATTTTCAGGGACACAGGGTAGGGCTTATTTGGGGGGTTGGGCTTATATTGCAGCCATCACTGACAATCACGCTAGGTCTTATTTTGGGGGAAACAGGGTATGTTAGCAATAGAGCAGTGAAATGAAGAATTGAAGATGCCGACAGCATCTACTACTAGACATGTGCGCCGTCAATAAATTTGTTTTTTTCCGTTCCGTTTTGTATTAGCTGTTAATTCGTATTTCGTAATTCATGTCCGAAATCCAATTTGGATTTGTACGAAATACGAATTTTCGTTAGGTTCGTTTTTCGTAATAGTTACGAACGTTCGTTATGATGAATTTAAAAAGCAAATAATACCTTTCTCAATATGGCAGTCGTCGGACTCATTATGCTCATTATGAGGGGCTCCCACCATCCCTATGCTGTGCTGACTTCCTCCTGGGGCTGTACCCCTGCTGTGCTCATTATGAGGGGCTCCCACCATCCTTGTGCTGTGCTGACTTCCGCCTGGGGTTGTACCCCTGCTGTGCTCATTATGAGGGGCTTCCACCATCCCTGTGCTGTGCTGACTCCCTGGGTTTGTACCCCTGCTGTGCTCATTATGAGGGGGCTCCCACCATCTCTGTGCTGTGCTGACTTTCTGGGTTTGTACCTCTGCCGTGCTCATTATGAGGGGCTCCCACCATCCCTGTGCTGTGCTGACTTCCTGGGTTTGTACCCCTGCTGTTCTCATTATGAGGGGCTCCCACCATCCCTGTGCTGTGCTGACTTCCTGGGGCTGTACCCTGGCTGTGCTCATTATGAGGGGCTCCCACCATCCCTGTGCTGTGCTCATTATGAGGGGCACCGAACATCCCTGTGCTGTGCTGACTTCCTCCTGGGGCTGTACCCCTGCTGTGCTCATTATGAGGGGCTCCTACCATCCCTGTTCTGTGCTCATTATGAGGGGCTCCCACCATCCCCGTGCTATGCTGACTTCCTCCTGGGGCTGTACCCCTGCTGTGCTCATTATCCTGGGTTTTTAACTTCATCATAACGAATAATCGTAATTGTTATGAAAATAATAAAATGATATTAACGAACAGTCTTATTTTGTCCAATTCTGAATCTCCCATCGATTACCAGTACCAGTCACCCACTCCCATATTAAAAAAAGTAATTTTCCTAACCCTCACTCAGCAGCAGAAAAAAACCTCTGATTGGTCAACAAAACACCAGTCACGTTTCTGTTGTAACGGGTTGTAACGGAATTTGGATCCGAAATTCGTCAACGAAATTTTGTATTTCGTATACAATTTGGAAGCATAGAAATTCGTATTTCAGATGCTTCCGAATGAACAAATTTTCAGAAATTCGTACGAATTTTCGATTCGTATGAAACAAACCGCACATGTCTATCTGCTACCAGGAGTGGAATGTGGCCTGGGCAGTCCTCACCCAAAAGAGTACTCTTCCTGGAGAGGTAGATGTAGTCTCTGCACTGTTATTACTCATCTGGAACCTTTCCCTGTCTCTAAGCACTGTGCCTAACAGACAGGGATCCTAACCCTACACTAGCCACTCGCCAAAAGCACGCCAAGCCCAGGAGCTGGAGTCTTAAATAGACTTTGTCTGACCCAAAAAGACCAAGTTGGATAGCAGATATCTGGAGTCCAATCAGATAGCGGCTCCCCTGTGACCTAGGAAATCATAGCAGAACCAAGTCCCCCCCAACTTCCTTCCACAACTGCATTACTGCTGCGGTTGAATGCCAAATTGAGTGAAGAATACATATTGCACGTGCCTACATCCCCCCTCACCCTTTGACAGATGCTGCCCTCGTCATTGCAACACAGAAAACAACACAATTAACTGCAAGAACCAAAAACCATAAGTACAACAAAAGTGGCATTTAAAATAACATAATCAAAGTGCTTGGCAGGGAGTTGTCCATGGCTGGATCACATTGGGCGGTGGACCTCATTGTCCTCCGCGGGTTTGCCTTCAGGCCAGTCAGTTCATGCTTGTGACTCCAGAGTCTCGGGTGGTTGAGGGGTCCACCGAGCCACCTACACCCCCTTCACCTGAGCAGGCGGCTGGATCCTTGGAAGAGTCCACAGAGTCAGTAGGACTGGCAGTCTCCGGGACTGGCATGTCCTTAGGTGCGTCAAAGGGGTTCTCCCCTTCGGGACCAACAAAAGTTGGATGCGGGTACCATTCGAAAGGGACTTCCAGTCCCCAGCACATACTTAGAATCTACAACACACTGTAAACACAGAATGCACAAAGCAAAAGAGACAGCACACAGTATGAATAACAGAGAGCACACACAATG
This sequence comes from Aquarana catesbeiana, assembly GCF_042186555.1. Classification (NCBI taxonomy): domain Eukaryota; kingdom Metazoa; phylum Chordata; class Amphibia; order Anura; family Ranidae; genus Aquarana; species Aquarana catesbeiana. The sequence continues at coordinate 165,849,990 of NC_133332.1, read as the reverse complement.
CACAGAAAATAGCACAGAGTGCAAATAGCACAGGGCATACACAACGTGCATAGCAATGAATGTACACAGCACAGAACATAGATAGCATATGCAAATCATTGTGTACACAGTATAAACAACACAGAAAATATACACCACACAGTACATACAGCACAGCATACAAAACACACAGTGCACATAGTACACAGTGCCAGCAACAGATACAGTAGGGTGCACACTAGGGATGAGCTTCGAGTTCGAGTCGAACTCATGTTCGACTCGAACATTGGCTGTTCGCAAGTTCGCCGAACAGCGAACAATTTGGGGTGTTCGCGGCAAATTCGAATGCCGCGGAACACCCTTTAAAAGTCTATGGGAGAAATCAAAAGTGCTAATTTTAAAGGCTAATATGCAAGTTATTGTCATAAAAAGTGTTTGGGGACCCAGGTCCTGCCCCAGGGGACATGGATCAATGCAAAAAAAAGTTTTAAAAACGGCCGTTTTTTCAGGAGCAGTGATTTTAATAATGCTTAAAGTCAAACAATAAAAGTGTAATATTCCTTTAAATTTCGTACCTGGGGGGTGTCTATAGTATGCCTGTAAAGGGGCGCATGTTTCCTGTGTTTAGAACAGTCTGACAGCAAAATGACATTTTGAAGGAAAAAACTCATTTAAAACTACCTGCGGCTATTGCATTGCTGACAATACACATAGAAGTTCATTGATAAAAATGGCATGGGAATTCCCCAAAGGGGAACCCCGAACCAAAATTTAAAAAAAAAAATGACGTGGGAGTCCCCCTAAATTCCATACCAGGCCCTTCAGGTCTGGTATGGATATTAAGGGGAACCCCGGCCAAAATTTAAAAAAAAAAATGACGTGGGGTTCCCCCTAAATTCCATACCAGACCCTTCAGGTCTGGTATGGATTTTAAGGGGAACCCCGCGCCAAAAAAAAAAAAAAAAAACGGCGTGGGGTCCCCCCAAAAATCCATACCAGACCCTTATCCGAGCACGCAAACTGGCAGGCCGCAGGAAAAGAGGGGGGGACGAGAGTGCGGCCCCCCCCCCTCCTAAACCGTACCAGGCCAAATGCCCTCAACATTGGGAGGGTGCTTTGGGGTAGCCCCCCAAAACACCTTGTCCCCATGTTGATGAGGACAAGGGCCTCATCCCCACAACCCTGGCCGGTGGTTGTGGGGGTCTGCGGGCGGGGGGCTTATCAGAATCTAGAAGCCCCCTTTAACAAGGGGACCCCCAGATCCCGGCCCCCCCCTGTGTGAAATGGTAAGGGGGTACAAAAGTACCCCTACCATTTCACTAAAAAACTGTCAAAAATGTTAAAAATGACAAGAGACAGTTTTTGACAATTCCTTTATTTAAATACTTCTTCTTTCTTCTATCTTCCTTCATCTTCTGGTTCTTCTGGTTCTTCTGGCTCTTCTGGTTCTTCCTTCGGCGTTCTCGTCCAGCATCTCCTCCGCGGCGTCTTCTATCTTCTTCTCCTCGGGCCGCTCCGCACCCATGGCATGGGGGGAGGCTCCCGCTCTTCTCTTCTTCTTCATCTTCTTCTCTTCTTCATTTTCTTCTCCGGGCCGCTCCGCATCCATGCTGGCATGAAGGGAGGCTCCCGCTGTGTGACGGCGCTCCTCGTCTGACAGTTCTTAAATAACGGGGGGCGGGGCCACCCGGTGACCCCGCCCCCCTCTGACGCACGGTGACTTGACGGGACTTCCCTGTGACATCACGGGGAATGCCACAGGGAAGTCCCGTCATGTCCCGTGCGTCAGAGGGGGGCGGGGTGGCCCCGCCCCCCTCTGACGCACGGGACATGACGGGACTTCCCTGTGGCATTCCCCGTGATGTCACAGGGAAGTCCCGTCAAGTCACCGTGCGTCAGAGGGGGGCGGGGTCACCGGGTGGCCCCGCCCCCCGTTATTTAAGAACTGTCAGACGAGGAGCGCCGTCACACAGCGGGAGCCTCCCTTCATGCCAGCATGGATGCGGAGCGGCCCGGAGAAGAAAATGAAGAAGAGAAGAAGATGAAGAAGAAGAGAAGAGCGGGAGCCTCCCCCCATGCCATGGGTGCGGAGCGGCCCGAGGAGAAGAAGATAGAAGACGCCGCGGAGGAGATGCTGGACGAGAACGCCGAAGGAAGAACCAGAAGAGCCAGAAGAACCAGAAGAACCAGAAGATGAAGGAAGATAGAAGAAAGAAGAAGTATTTAAATAAAGGAATTGTCAAAAACTGTCTCTTGTCATTTTTAACATTTTTGACAGTTTTTTAGTGAAATGGTAGGGGTACTTTTGTACCCCCTTACCATTTCACACAGGGGGGGGCCGGGATCTGGGGGTCCCCTTGTTAAAGGGGGCTTCCAGATTCCGATAAGAAGAAGATGAAGAAGAAGAGAAGAGCGGGAGCCTCCCCCCATGCCATGGGTGCGGAGCGGCCCGAGGAGAAGAAGATAGAAGACGCCGCGGAGGAGATGCTGGACGAGAACGCCGGAGGAAGAACCAGAAGGGCCAGAAGAACCAGAAGAACCAGATGAAGGAAGATAGAAGAAAGAAGAAGTATTTAAATAAAGGAATTGTCAAAAACTGTCTCTTGTCATTTTTGACAGTTTTTTTAGTGAAATGGTAGGCACACAGGGGGGGGGCCGGGATCTGGGGGTCCCCTTGTTAAAGGGGGCTTCCAGATTCCGATAAGCCCCCCGCCCGCAGACCCCCACAACCACCGGCCAGGGTTGTGGGGATGAGGCCCTTGTCCTCATCAACATGGGGACAAGGTGTTTTGGGGGGCTACCCCAAAGCACCCTCCCAATGTTGAGGGCATGTGGCCTGGTACGGTTCAGGAGGGGGGGGGGGCGCACTCTCGTCCCCCCTCTTTTCCTGCGGCCTGCCAGGTTGCGTGCTCGGATAAGGGTCTGGTATGGATTTTTGGGGGGACCCCACGCCATTTTTTTTTTTTTTTTGGCGCGGGGTTCCCCTTAAAATCCATACCAGACCTGAAGGGTCTGGTATGGAATTTAGGGGGAACCCCACGTCATTTTTTTTTTAAATTTTGGCCGGGGTTCCCCTTAATATCCATACCAGACCTGAAGGGCCTGGTATGGAATTTAGGGGGACTCCCACGTCATTTTTTTTTTTTAATTTTGGTTCGGGGTTCCCCTTTGGGGAATTCCCATGCCGTTTTTATCAATGAACTTCTATGTGTATTGTCGGCAATGCAATAGCCGCGGGTAGTTTTAAATGAGTTTTTTCCTTCAAAATGTCATTTTGCTGTCAGACTGTTCTAAACACAGGAAACATGCGCCCCTTTACAGGCATACTATAGACACCCCCCAGGTACGAAATTTAAAGGGATATTACACTTTTATTGTTTGACTTTAAGCATTATTAAAATCACTGCTCCTGAAAAAACGGCCGTTTTTAAAACTTTTTTTTGCATTGATCCATGTCCCCTGGGGCAGGACCCAGGTCCCCAAACACTTTTTATGACAATAACTTGCATATTAGCCTTTAAAATTAGCACTTTTGATTATTCATGTTCGTGTCCCATAGACTTTAACAGTGTTCGCATGTTCGAACAAACTTTTTTCCTGTTCGCATGTTCTGGTGCGAACCGAACAGGGGGGTGTTCGGCTCATCCCTAGTGCACACACAGCAAAAAGTGTACAGAAAATGGCATCACACAACATAGCTTACAGTGTACATGGTATATAGCAAAATGTGTATATATCCATGAAAATTATATAACAAAAAGAGCCCTCAGCACACTATGTTCAGAGTCTACACAGCACAATATATATATATTGAACACACAGCACATAACCAGAACACAGAAAACACACTACAGCGCTTACCCAGCATAGGGACATAGGGACAAAGCTATCTTTTTAGTTTGGCTGGAAAACAATAGGAAGCCAGTTCAAATGCCACATAAATGATACTCACAAGCAAGTGAAATGTCTGATGATTGAGTATGTTACAGTAAAATCATCTAGGGCCCTTTCACACTGATATGTTTTTACTGTGTTTTTACCTCACAAGAAAAACGCTAGAAGAATGTTGGTGATGTTAGACTTTTCACACCACTGCATGCTGCATCTTTGGTGCGGTTTTGGAAATTGTGGTAAAATCACAGTAAAAACGCACCACAATTTGCATTTTTGGTGCGTTTTTGAGTCACCTGTCCATTTTTCATAGGTGCAAGCAACCCAAAAATGCACAGGAAATGCACAGGAAACACATCTGAAACACAGCAAAATCGTGGTAAAAATGCATATGCGTTTTTACCACAATTTTGCTACAGTGTGAAAGGACCCTTACACTTGCTCTGTGTCCCGACATTTGGCTTTTCTATATAAGATTTGCAAATTTTTGTGAGTTCTTGGTTATTTAAAATGTATACAAATTAGTCTGTAGACAGAAACTTTGTTTATAATATTTTCCCATTTACTGATCTCAGATAAAGCCAAAGCCATCAACTGGCTACATATTTGTGGATTTTAGCGTGACATCATTTCCTATTGCTGTAAACAAATTAATAAATTACACAAATAAAAAAAGCAGTGAAGGCCACAGTAAGTTCACAGTATATCACATAGGGACTTAGTTTGCTGTACAACTTCAGATCTTAATTTAAATAATAGTGTTTTTTTGTTTATACCTTTAAAAATGTTTCTCAGTTTGTATTTTGTGTGGTCACTACAAATTACCCTTGAAACCAGCCAGTGATCTACAGTAATTTACTGATCCATCTAATACCACAGAGTAACAGCATTACATTCCAAACTGCAATAAAACATTGTAGCTTTGTCCTATTATGCATAGTGCAGCGACATTGTTATATGTAATGAGATATCTTTGTAAGTTTATTTATTAAAAATAGGTCCTCTGAAGAGCTTGGTCTTATAAAATAATCTAAATATCTCATCTTTAAAGCAGTTTTAAAGGTTGATTTATTTTAAAATTAAGATAATAAACATGTTATATTACCTGCTCTGTGCAATGGACCTGGTATTGCACTGAGTGGTTCCTTACCTCCTCTTCTGGGGTCCCCCACTGGAGCTTTGGGCTCTTCCTCTCTGCTTGCTATGGGGACACTTATGCAGGCGCACTCCCAAGCTGGGCTGTGTGTGTCCTTAGACACACACAGCACGGCTCAGCCCAGCCCCCGGCTCCCTCTTTATAGGATTTAAATATTAGCATCAGGAGCCATTGGCCACTGCTGCCTCTGTGTCCTGTAAATATAGGAACAGAGAGCAGTGCTGCTGTAGAAGGGCACAGCGCTGGATCAAAAGAGGAGCCAGGTAGATATTTAGAGAGGCTGGGGGAGCCGATCATGGAAGTTTTTTTTACCTTCATGCACGGAATGCGTTATGGTAGGGGAAACTGCTGGAGCACAGGCATGCATCAGCTGGAGATCAGGTAAGTAGAACTGCTTTTTTCTGCTCCCCTAGACCTAAACAAGCATTTAACCCTTGTAGTGGAGTGCCATCCCCACTACAAGGGAAGATTTTTACTTGGACTTTAAAGTGGAGTTCCACCCCTCAAAAAAAAAAAAAAATTAGTAATGTTCTTAAAAAAAAATTAAAAAAAAACATTTGGAGAAAAACATTTTTTTTTACTCACCTCTAAATGCCTGTTGCTAGGGGGTCCCTCGTAGTTTGCCTCCTTCGGTGCCTGGGCTCCTGACGTCACTTCCCTCGGCGCAGTAAGGGAGATCGCCTGTCCTCCCCCCTCTTGTCAATCATCTGGGCCACGTGACCGGTCCCAGATGATTGCGGGGCCAGTGACGGGGCGCGGCTCGCGCATGCACAGTGGGTGCCCGGCTGTGAAGCCACAGCCGGGCGCCCACAGTTGAAATGCCGGCGCCGCCGAGCGGAGGGGGGGACGAGCGGGGCTTCGATCCCCTTCATCGCTGGACCCTGGGACAGGTAAGTGTCCGATTAAAAGTCAACAGCTGCAGTATTTGTAGCTGCTGACTTTTATTTATTTATTTTTTTTTAAATGGGAATCCCGCTTTAATGATGCATAATGAATACAGAGCTTCCTTAATCTGTGTTTTTTATTTCTTCCTGGAATTCAATTTTAAAGCTTTCGGGAACTGGGTGGTAAGTAGATATACCCTAAAATAATTCAAGCTACTTTAGGTAGATTTGTCTTTCCTTTTCAGTGGATAGTAAATAGATCTTTTTGCTACAGAGGTCTCAGTGGATGTACCACAGCTCAGAAAATCACTGAATGCATTCCCTTTTTAAAAAATATTTCAACATGATTTATAGGGACATTTTTACAGTAAATCTCTGGCCAAAAGTCCTCCGGTGTCTGTGTGATATTTCCCTGGCATTTATTTTTGCCAGATTTCACAGGAATGCACCATAACAGAGTAAGGTGTAACATTTTTGTCTGATTACTAATCACCTTCTGCTAAAACAGATAACAGTATATTACCATTTGATCTCTATGCCAGTTGAAAGAAGTAAATCCAATATTTCAGACAATTAACATAATATCTTTTTCGTTCATATTTTACTGTTACATTTAAATTATATATGTATATCTATTTACACAGGTTATTACATTTTTAATTTGTGTAATAGTCAAAGAATGCATAAAAGGTTGGTATTAGTATTACTGACCTCCTGCTTTCAAGCTCTCTCATCTCCTCCTCCCATGCTCGTCTCCAGGATTTCTCCAGAGCTTCACCCATCCTCTGGAACTCGCTACCTCTATCTATCCGGCTATCCCCTACTCTTGCTACCTTCAGGCAATCCCTGAAAACTTATCTCTTCAGGAAAGCCTATCACGTCTCCAACTAATCTCCTACCACTTCCACCAGCTCATTCCCCACAGTTACAACCTTTTGTACCACCTGCCCCACCCTATTAGATTGTAAGCTCTTCTGAGCAGGGCCCTCTTAATCCTATTGTATTGTATTGTATTATAACTGTATTGTCTCCCTTTTATATTGTAAAGCGCTGCGTAAACTGTTGGCGCTATATAAATCCTGAATAATAATAATAATAATAATAATATTACGGGTATTGTTGTGGTGCTAAACCAACATTTCTCATCTAGGATGTCTCCTAGAGTAGGGATGGGCCGTACACCCCCCGGTTCGGTTCACGCCAGAACATGCGAACAGGTAGGGATGAGCCGAACACCACCCCCGGTTCGGTTCACAGCAGAACATGCGAACAGCCAAAAAATTTGTGCGAACATGCGAACACCGTTAAAGTCTATGGGACGCGAAGGTAAAAAAACAAAAGTGCTAATTTTGAAGGCTTATATGCATGTTATTGCCATAAAAAAGTGTTTGTAGACCCGGGTCCTGCCCCAGGGGACATGTATCAATGCAACAAAAAGGTTTTAAAAACGGACGTTTTTTCGGGAGCAGTGATTTTAATAATGCTTAAAGTGAAACAATAAAAATTAAATAATCCTTTATATATCATGCCTGGGGGGTGTCCTTAGTATACATGTAAAATAGTGCATCTTTCCCATATTTATAACAGTACTACAGCAAAATTACATTTCTAAAGGAAAAAATGTAATTTAAAACTGCTCGCAGCTGTAATGTATTGTCGGATCCCGGCAATATAGATAAAAATACCAACAGTACAAAAAAAATGGCGTGGATGTCCCCCCCAAATCCATACCAGGCCCTTCAGGTCTGGTATGGATATTAAGGGGAACCCCGCACCAAATTGTTTTTTTAAATGGCGTGGGGGTCCCCCCGGCCCCCAGGCACTATATACTCTGAACAGCCGTATATACCATATTTTCCGCACCATAAGACGCACTTTTTTCCCCCAGAAATATGGGGGAAAATGACTCTGCGTCTTATGGAGCGAATGCATGCTAGGCACCCCCCCCGCAGCTGATGGCAACGCCCCCCACCGCCACCACCAGAAGAGAGACAGGAGAGCGGAGGGCAGACATCTGAAGCCCCTGTGAGCAGGGCCGGACTGGCCTACCAGCGACTGCAGCGCTCTCCTCCCTCTGTCCTCCGGCGCTCGTATGTCATGGAGCTGGGTCTGTGTGCAAGGTCCCGCCCCCCTAGACCAACTCGTGTGATAGTAGATTGAATTAGTGTTCAGCCTATCACACGAGTCGGTCTAGGGGGGCGGGACCTTGCACACAGACCCAGCTCCATGACATATGAGCGCCGCTGTTCTGCTGAGCGGCAAGACACAGGAGGACAGATGGGGGAGAGCGCTGTGTATTATTAAGAAAAGGGTGAGGCTGACAGTGGGCACAGAGGCTGCAATTGGTGGACACAGAGGCTGCAATTGGTGGACACAGAGGCTGCAATTGGTGGGCAGAGAGGCTGCAATGGGCACAGAGGCTGCAATTGGTGGGCAGAGAGGCTGCAATGGGCACAGAGGCTGCAATTGGTGGGCACACAGAGGTTGCAATTGGTGGGCAAAGAGGCTGCAGATGTGGGCACACAGAGCCTGCAATTGGTGGGCAAAAGGAGGCTGCATTGGTGGGCACAGCAAGGCTGCATTGGTGGGCAGAGAGAGGCTGCATTGGTGGGCACAGAGAGGCTGCATTGGTGGGCACAGTGAGGCTGCAATGAAGTGAAGCTACATTGGTGGGCACAGCGAAGCTACATTGGTGGACACAGCAAGGCTGCATTGGTGGGCACAACGAAGCTGCATTGGTGGGCACAGCAAAGGTGCATTGGTGGGCACAGAGAGGCTGCATTGGTGGACACAGTGAGATTGCATTGGTGGGAACAATGAGGCTGCATTGGTGGGCACAGTGAGGCTGCAAAATATGGGCGCAGAGAGGCTGCAAATATGGGCACAGAGAAGCTGCATTGATGGGCACCATGAAGCTACAATGATGGGCACGGTGAAGCTGCAATCATGGGCACAGTGAGGCTGCATTGGTGGGCACATGGTCAGGCTGCATTTATGGCAATGGTCAGGCTGCATTTCATGGGCACTGGTAAATATTTTAGGACACCATTTGGTTGAGAATATTTTTTTTCTTGTTTTCCTCCTCTAAAACCCAGGTGCGTCTTATGGTCAGGTGCGTCTTATGGAGCGAAAAATACGGTATACTATACGGCCTGTCCTATTTACTCTGCAGAAAAACTGGGCCTTAGGTGGTGGTGGTACCAGAACACTGTAACCCCTCACAGTTACTCTTGTTGGGGGTAGGAACGGGCCCTGCTGTGAAATATTTGATCAAAAATTGAAATTACATGGCCCTGTTAAACAGGGGCAGAAAAATTGGGCCTTTGGTTTTGGTTGCACCAGAACACTGTAACCCCTCACAGTTACTCTTGTTGGGCGCAGGAACAGGCCCTGCCTAACTATTATTTCAAAAATTGTAATTACGTACCCCTGTTAAACAGGGGCAAAAAAATTGGGCCTTTGGTTTTGGTGGTGCCAGAACATTGTAAGCCCTCACAGTTACTCTTGTTGGGTGCAGGAATGGGCCCTGCTGTGAAAAATTATATCAAAAATTGAAATTACATGCCCCTGTTAAACAGGGGCAGAAAAATTGGGCCTTTGGTATCAGTGGCGCCAGAACACTGTAACCCCTCACAGTTACTCTTGTTGGGCGCAGGAACGGGCCCTACCTAACTATTATTTCAAAACTTGTAATTACATGCTGCTTTTAAACAGGGGCAGAAAAATTGGGCCTTGGGTGGTGGTGCCACAACACTGTAACCCCTCACAGATACTCTTGTTGGGTGCATGAATAGGCCCTGCTGTAAAATATTAGATCAAAAATTGTAGTTACATGCCCCTGTTAAACAGGGGTAAAAAAAATTGGGCCTTGGGTGGTGGTACCACAACACTGTAACCCCTCACAGATACTCTTGTTGGGCGCAGGAATGGGCCCTGCTGTGAAATATTAGATCAAAAATTGTAATTACATGCCCCTGTTAAACAGGGGCAGAAAAACTGGGCCTTGGGTGGTGGTAGTGGTGCCCTAAACCAAAAACATTGTTGGAAGCTAGCATCATCAAGATTGAGGAGGAATAGGATAGTCAGCATAGGCAATCTTCAAGGGATCCCAGATCCATAGCAAATTCAATCAATTACATCAGCATCAGGTGCTTGATAGCTGCTGATCCAAGACTGATTCATTTTTATGAATGTGAGCCTATCAACGAATTCTGTGGACAGGCTCACTCTTTGATCCATTACAGACCCTCCAGCAGCAATGAATGTGCGCTCAGAAAGCATGCTGGATGCAAGACAGGCCAGTAGCTCAATTGCATATTGAGCAAGTTCTGGCCAGTGGTCCATCCTCAAGACCCAGTAACCCAGTGGATGCTCTGTTGGAAAGGTCTCCTAGTCTGCTCTTGCCCCTAGATATTCCTACACAATATAATGCAGACGCTGGCGATGGTTGCTTGAACCGATCAGACCTTGGCGCTTAGGACTGAAAAATTGTTTAAAGGCATCGATCAGCCGCCCACCTTCTCCACCGCTCTTCCTCTGATTGAACAAAGCCTCAGCAACACATTCTCCAGCACCGGGAAATGGTAACCTCACAGGGTCTTGAAATGGGTTACACAAACATTTCTTCAAGGCCTCCTGAAGATGTTTCATCCTCTGCTCCCTCTGCGAAGGCAGGATGCGTTCTGCAACTTTACACTCGTAACGTGGATCAAGAATGTTTGCCAGCCAGTAATGATCCCTCTCCTTGATATCACAAATCCTAGGGTCCTTTTGCAGGCTTTGCAGAATCAGGAAGGCCATGAAGTGTAAGTTTGCAGAAGCATTCGATTCTGAGTCCTCTGGGTCACTAAGGATCACATTATCCATAACTACCTCCTCCCAGCCAGGTACAACAAGGTTTCTGGGGACTGAAAAACATCCCTTGAAGACTGCTGCTGAGTGTTATCCTTTACATCCATGCTGACACAGTCCTCCTCCTCTTCTTCTTCTTCCTGTGTGTTTGGCGGGCCTGCAGGAATGCTATCTGGATAAAGGGGGCCTTGAGAGGAAGGGAAGTCCTCCTCTTCCTCCTGCTGTTCTGCCTCAAGTGCCCTGTCTATGATTCCATGAAGTGTGCTCCAGCAGGAAGACTAGAGGGACAGTGTGACTGATAAATGCATTGTTGCTGCTCACCATCCTTGTGGCCTCCTCAAATGGTGACAGGACAGTGCATGCATCCTTGATCAGTAGCCAATGGCATTGCAAAAAGAAGCCAAGCTCCCCTGACCCTGTCCTGGTGCCATACTCGCACAGATACTCATTGATGGCCCTCTGCTGTGTGTGCATCCACTGCAGCATTGCCAACGTTAAGTTCCACCTGGTGGGCATGTCACAAATGAGGCAGTTGGTGGGCAAGTTGCATTCTCTTTGAATGTCAGCCAGCTGAGCACTGGCGTTGTATGATCGGCGGAAATGACCACAGATTTTTCTGGCCTGCCACAGGAGATCTTGTAAGCCTGAGTACCTTCTCAAGAACCACTGCACCACCAAATTCAGGAACCAAACATGGAACATGGGTCAAGTGTCCCTGTCGGAGGGCGGAGAGAAGGTTGGTGCCTTTGTCGCATACAGCCATTCCTGGCTGAAGCTGGCGTGGCGTCAACCACCTCTGAGCCTGCTCCTGAAGAGCTGACAGAATCTCTGCCCCAGTGTGGCTCCTGTCACCTAGGAAGACCAACTGAAGCACCGCATGGCATCTTTTAGCATGACAGCTTGCCTAGCACATTGAACACTTAGGGAGCACTGCTGGTTCAAAGGACAATTCTGCAAAAGAGGCCATAGAGGAAGAAGAAGAGAAGGGGGTGGAGCAGAGAGATGTGGCAAAATTACCACCAGATTTTTGGAGGCATGGTGACGGAACAAGCTCCAACACTGAACCCTGTCCTGCATCCTTCCCAGCTGCAAGCAGAGTTTCCCAGTGTGCCGTGAAGGAAAGGTAACGTCTCTGACGATGCCTGCTGGACCATGAGTCAGCGGTAATATGAACCTTGCTGCTGACCACCCTCTCCAACGAGGTCAAAACATTGACTTCCACATGACAGTAGAGAGTTGTAATGGCCTTAAGGGAATTTTTTTTTCATTTTGGAACCTGCCACTGTGGTACAGCACATTCCACAAATTCACAAAAGGGGGCAGAGTCTACCAACTGAAAAGGTATCAGTTGCAGTGCTAGCAATTTTGCCAAGCTAGCATTTAGGAGCTGAGCATGTGGATGGCTGGGACAGTATTTTTTACGGTTCAGCAACTGGGATAGCAAAATTTGCCTGCTGATATCAACTGGTGGTGTACTGCTAGCAGATTGGCTGCAAGCACTTGTGGCACCTATTGCTATAACTTCATTCCTCTCAGTGCAGGTTTTTGAGAGGACTGGAGGTATAGTAGGGGTTGAGATCCGCTTTTTTTTATTATGAGGGTCTTTCAGGTGCTGTTGACAACAGACTGCATGGCAGGTCATAATATGTCTTGTGAAGCATGTGGTGCCCAAGTGGGTGCTGTTCTGGCCACGCTTGATCCACTTCAAACATAGATTGCAAACAGCAATGGTGCGATCCACTGCACATGTGTCGAAAAAAGCCAACACCAATGACGTTTTGGAAGTCAGCGGGGAGTCAGCAGTGCCCTGCACCTGTGGAGCTCTGTGGTGTAATAGGGTGGCTGCCCTTAAGCTGACCCCTGGAGGACTCCCTGCCTTGTTGGAGTTGTGCCTCCTCCTCCCCCTCACTTTCCTCCTCTCTTCTCTCAGGCACCCAGGCACAGTCAGTGACCTCATCATTCCCTCCCTTCTTGTCACTGGAGCAAACTCGGCAGTATGTTGCAGCTGGGGCTGGGGGAACATGACTGCTAGTTTCTTGTCTTTCTGTGGCACCCCCTCTCTCTAGGCTCACGTTACTCCCTTCCTCAACCTGGGAACCAACATGGGAACCTTCAAATTGCTGTGCATCCTCCATCAGCATGTAACTGACACTATGATCAAAAATTCTGGTGACTCTTCCGTGCATGATGGCGGGGCTACGGAAGGAGTAACTGTGGACAAAGAGCCAATGGAATAGGCCACATGGGCAGCTGCGTTGGAAGGCAAACTAGTATGAGCCTGGGTGATAGAGGATGAGGAGGATGAGGACGGCTTCGTTATCCACTCCACCAGCTCTTCTGCATGTTGTAGCTCAATAACATGGCTGGCAGCAGAAAAAAAGGACAAGCGTGACCCGCCTGTAGAGGATGCACCATGTCCACCACCACCACTTTTCACTGTAGACACAGAGGCTGCTTGCCCTCTTTTAGTGGCCTGTGTACACCGCCTGCAGTTTATTAGAAACTGTACACACTGTAATGTATACTGTGTACACCACCTGCTCTGTATTATGTACTGTACACCGGCTGCACTGTATTGTATACTGTGTACACCGCCTGAAGTGTATTAGAAACTGTACACACTGTATTATATACTGTGTACACCGCCTGCACTGTATTATGTACTGTACACCAACTGCACTGTATTATATGCTGTGTACCCAGCCTGAAGCATATTATATACTGTACACAGCTGAATGCACTGTATATACAGTCTACACTGAATGCAGAGTATATATATATATATCTA